>NW_027518696.1:9900000-10315000 GCF_043159265.1 Tasmannia lanceolata | reverse complement strand
CTGAATTAGTTTTTAAGGATCTTTAGGAATTTTCTAGGCAGAAACTTGGTAGTGGATATTGTTATAATTTAGGGGGCCTATGGTGGATTTTAATCGAAATTTGGAGTGAGTTTAAGTTGACTTTGGTGGGCCTCATCATGAATGGAGGAAGCGTACAGTTTAATTGGTTTTGCAAAAACTGAGGTTGGTGGATTAAAGCAAACCAAAAAAATGTATGATTCCAATTGAACGTGCCCAGACATGCGGTTCAGACATCTTGTTTTAAGTGATTGTCTGATTTGTGTAGCATTAGTGCTTCCTTAGGCCCTGTTCGTTTGAGATTATGACAACCGATGTTGAGCCCCCAAACCGATTATTCGACTCAAAAAATGTAATTTGAGTCCAATAATCGGTTTGGGGGCTAACCATCTGTTGTCATAATCTTGAACGAACTGGGCCTTAGCTTGTGTTGGCCTTCCTTGGTTACTGCCTTACTAGTGCACCTGCTGTCCATTTGTGGGATGTGATGAGACCGAGAACAAAAGCCTAGTCTTGCTCTATTAACGGACATATTTGTCTTAGAGTTGCTACTAGGAATTCTCGTGAAGCTACGCTCTAAAAGACGAACCATTATTATATGGCACTATTCAATATTCTTGCCTGGGCAGGAAAAATCGTGGAAATATCCAAACAGGTTTTCTTTGGATTCTAAAGATGTAAGAGATGCATGTACCATCAAATTGGGATTTTTTAATGCATTGGGATTTTATTTTGAATGGTTAAACTGCTACGTGCCTATTTTAAATTGGGAGCATTCTTTGTTAGATTCAGGAAGTAGGCTGCGTGAAATAATTGCTCTTCATAAAGATGTCTTTACTGAACAGTATGAAGACTCACCAACTAAGATGAGGGACCATGGAGAATTATCTATTTCTGTAACTTATTATATCTACCAGGAATCTTACTGAAAATTACAAAGTGTATATCTATCAAACTTTCCTCTGGGTAGGTTATTTGGAAGGATCAGGACTGCATTGGGTAAAGAATTTCACAATTGACTACAACCATTTCAAACAAGAAATGTTCTGTGTGTAATCTAATTTTGGGCCAGGTCACGTCTAAATTCAGTCTTGCTACATCCAAGGAGGCCACGGCTAATGAATTCTTTGAATGAATAAAGGATCAAGTATTAGTCGCGTGCTAGGGACCTGGTATATTCATAGTTTATTCATGCTATTATTGGTTTGTCTTTTCATACCCTTTTCTTTTCTGAATTTGAAAAATTAGCATCACTCTCTTTGATTGATGTCATGTGAAGCCCAACCAATATTGCTTCTATTTATCAATCGAGGAATCAAATGAAGTTTTTTTCCCCAAAGATTTTCAGAGTCAATCTGTAGGGGGTGCTTGGTTTGAAAAGTTCAGCATTGCGGATTGACTCGTATCAGTGCGGGCTCATCAATGTTTGTTAGGCACCCAGCGAATGAGTTTTTGTTTTTCCCTGCTTCTCGGTGGCATTTGTGATACACTTGTGGGTTAGGTGTGTGCCCAACCGTATCATCCGACGTGCACACTATTTCATCTGATACGCACTGTATCTTAGATGTAACACCTTGAATTAGGGAAACAAAGGGGACATAAAAAAGATAAGGGCAATAAAGGGTTGTATGCGATATTACCCTGTATCATGTCTTGGGTAGTAAACAAAACTAGGAGATACCACCCGATGTCCTTTTATCGGACAATATTTATGCCTATAGTGGCAGTACTTCTTGAATCTTGATAGAGTCCTCAGTATTTGGATTCCCCCCTTTTTTTATGACATTATTTATGTAAGATACTTATTTTTTATGGCAATACTTATTCTATGCGAGATACTAATTATGAGAGACCTTCCTCTAAGAATTGGAAGTTTTTTTTTTTCCAAAGATTTTTTAGAATGAATCCTTAGGGGGTGCTTGGCTTGAGAAGTTCAGCATTGCGGATCGAATCGCAGCAGGCGAACTCATCTATGTTTGCTAGGCACACAGATAAGGGGTCTTTGGTTTCTCCTGTTCATCTGTGGCATTTTTGATTCACTTGTGGAGTAGGTGTGTGTCAGACCGTATCATCCGACATGCACACTATTTCATCCTATACTCACCGTATCTTAGATGAAACATCTTAAATAAGGGAAATAAAAGGGCCACTAAAAAACAAGGACAATAAAGGGTTGTATGTGAGTAAACAAATCTGAGAGATATCGTCCGATGTCTTTTTATCAGACAATACTCATTCTATAGTGCCAATACTTCCTGATAAAGTCCTCAGAAATTGGATTTTATGACACTATTTTATGTAAGGTACTTATTATGAGTCTTTCTGCTAAGAATTGTCTTGTTTTCCCCTTACTTGGGAGTATGTTTATTTCACTTTTAACAAGACTTGCACCTTTCTATGTGTGTTGCTGACTGCGTTTCTTTGTTGTGTGGTTAGGTTGCAGTGCTGCACAAATTCTCTGTAGGTCTCTAGTATTTTTAATTCTCAAGATCTCTGTGCAGGTGTCTGACAGTGACTATGCTATTGAATGATCCGGCACTATTATTTAGCTTGCTCAGCAGAGAAAAGTATCTGTCATAAGATTTAATTGCAATGGCTCAGGCAAACAGTAATGTGAGTTCCATTATTTGAAAAATATTAATGACATATATCTTCCCGTTCTACCAAATTAAAATAGGATGGAAGATAGCATTATGTCATATGTGAGAAATTATATGATGAAGGGCCGTATAAACACTTACCCATCATCCCATCCTTGATGTTTGATCCAACAGCAGCTCACATTTTGAGGAGCTGCTGTTGGATCAAATATCAAGGGTGGTACTTCTGTCGTACCACCTTTAAGTGTTTATACGGCCTTTCGTCATATAATTTCTCATCATATGTTACTCTTATATATATATATATATATATATATATATATATATATATATATATATATATATAGGGAAAAGTGAGCGTACTCGGTCGAGTAGATAAGCTTATCTACTCGGTCGGCTAAAAACAATGGGGGCCCACATTTTTTGGGTGATCCAAACCATTCATTTGAAAGGTCCTTACCTAGATAGGGTGTCCACAAAAAATCAGCCCCATAGGATCATCCTAACCCATCCAACAATGGAGGGAAAATGGGCAGTTTTGTGGACAAATTGTGTCTATCCATTTTTCCCTCCACATTTGAATGGGTTATGATGATCCTATGGATCTGATTTTTTGTGGGCACCCTATGTAGGTAAGGGCCTTTCAAATGAATGGTATGGATCACCCAAACAATGTGGGCCCCCACTGTTTTTAACCCGACCGAGTAGATAAGCTTATCTACTCGACCGAGTAGGAACACTTTTCCGATATATATATATATATATATATATATATATATATATATAGAGAGAGAGAGAGAGAGAGAGAGAGAGAGAGAGAGAGAGAGAGAGAGAGAGCTGTTGGTGAGCTTAAGTGCACCATTTTTTTGGTGCGCTTAAGTTGTTATAACGCCTCCCATTGGTGCGCTTAAGCGGGACCCAAACATTTAAACGAATGGGAGGCGTTATAACAACTTAAGCGCACCAAAAAAATGGTGAGCTTAAGCGCACCAACAGTTTTCTCATATATATATATATATATACTTGCAATGGCTCAGTCAAACACTAATGTGAGTTCCATTATTTGAAAAAATCTTACTATAATGACATATCTTTCTGTTCTAGCATGTTAAAATAGGATGGAAGATAGCATCATTTATTATTTTTCTTTTTTATATACAGGCTGGTGGAGTTGACAACACCTATAGAAGGAAATGGAACCGAGAAGAATATTTGGAACGAGCCCGTGAACGGGAGCAGGAGGTTAGGATGTACTTTTCCACCTATGGTTTAAGTCATCAATGATTTTGTACTTCATTTCAACTTACCTGTGTTACTTTGGATTGTGATTTAGGAGGAAGAGGGGCACTTTAAATCCAAATGTAAGGCTCTATGTTTTTTTTCTCCCTGTTCATGTTCTCTGCACCTTAACAAAACTTGAAACAAGTGGATTGTAGGTTTGTAACTTGTAAGATGATTTTTCCTAGGACAAACCTATCTAACTGATACATTTTTTTGTTGAACATCATCTTTACATGCTTAGCAAAAGGTCCTCCAGTTCAAAGGAAACCCTTGAAGCACAGGGATTTTGAAGTAGACCTCAATTCCCGTTTGGGAAAAACCCAGGTTAGCCACTTCTGCTGTTATTGCTAAAGTTGTGATTCCATTTTTCTCATGTTCTGTCTTACACTTTTGTTGTTGTTAAGCACTAATTATATGTTGTGTGATGTTTCACATGACTATGTCTCCTTTTGGGATCGGCTGATTATTTGCACTAAGTAGATAATTTTTGGTGGTTGTCATTTTGTTTGGGAAGTTCTTATTTTACTTAATGTTTTATGGCACGGTTCATATTCTTTGTGGTCTTTGAATAGGTGTTGAGAACTTGAGATTGAAATTTCGATGGAATGGTGGGTTGGTGAATGAAAACTTCAAGCAAATTGAGCTGGATGCCTGCTGATTAATTGGTTATAGTGTTATATTGACTACTACAAATGGCTGTTACATTCAGTCAAAAAAAAAGAAAAAAGAAAAGAAATAGCTGTTATATTGGGTTAACTACTCAAACAACTGACCATTCAAGAGCTATAGGTTGTTGAGACTTGAGGATGCCTCCATTAAGTCCTAATATCACTAGTACTTCAAAAACCTTCGATCTCTCCCTTTTTACTCTCTCCACCTCCATTGGCCCCAAATTTCTTGAAGAACTTCAACCAAAGTTGAGTATGTTTGAATTAGGAGGAAACCATCTTGACAGCTCTTCTTTGAGGGATTTCTATGAAGTTTATTTTCCCAACTTCTATAAAGATCTTAGACCATAAACCAATCAATCCCAAAAGCCTTTCCTCCATAATTTCCCCATTCATAAATAAGCTTCCCACGTCTGACGTCCTTAACAATCCTTCTAACAAGGTTTCAAATTTCAATTGAACCGACACAAAACGACCGAAATGTTTCCGTTTCCATCCCTATCATCACCGAAACCAAATTGGCCGAAATGTCTAATCCAAAATCTTAAGTGTAATAGCCGTATACTATATTGTATGTTGCCTACATAATTATTTTTATATGAATTGCATGCGAAATGTGGTGCATGCATTATTTATAAATATTCATTAGATTTACATGTGAAATTTGGTATGTTCTAAATTATGTTCAATAGTGAATGTCACTAGGTGTTCAATGTTTTTAAACCATTATAGATCCTTGTCTTGTCTTGCTTATGTGAAGATTTTTAAGTGTGTATTTGTGTTTTTTCTCGCATTTTTTAAAGTTTCATCTTTATATTCTATCATTTGCATATGTCGCCATATGTTTACATGGTTTTACAGGATTTCCACTGAAATTTCCAACTGAAATCGAAAGCTTTCCATTTCCGTGGCGTCCAAAACCCAGCCGAAATCAAAATTTAGAACATTGCCTTCCAATAGCGTATACCTTGTTCTAAAAAATCCTTCTATTTCTCTCATTCCATGTTCCCAGTGTGCCTTTATCACCGCAAAAGGCATGCTCCACTCTTTAAGTAAATTGGAAGTGGAAGCTGGAAAAATCCGTGAATCTAAACCACTTTAAAATAGCGATCTACAACAATATTTTCACTTCACAGTTAATAAAGAGATGGCTGCGAGCCTGACTCATTGTGCCAACTTTAAGCATTTTCTTTTCGATTTGTCAATAAAATTTATCTTCCTCCGCACTGCAATGGTGCCACCCAGAAAGGTGAACCCTTGAAGGAATAAAAGCAAGCCACAACTTGGTCAATGTCTATTAGGGGTGTCAACGGACCCACTTCGGATTGGATCCACCTATGTCTCAGCCATGATCCATTTAAATCCTTTATCGGTCTGATCGGATTCAGAGTGTTCTTCGCATCCTACTTCTCAGTTCCGAGCCCTTTCAAATCGGACTGTCCATCGTAGTGTCCAAGTAGGTCCTACTTATGTTGTACACAGTTAAAATTCTCAAAAGACAGAGAGGGCAAGTTGCAACGGCAACAACACAGCAGATTAGAGACTGAAAGTCAATGGTTAGAGAAGGAATAGAAGAGAACTCGAGACTTGAGGTGGATGAATGGCACAATACTGCAAACAGAAATCACTCAGAAAATAGATATGGCTTATTTTTACTAAAAACCCCTTGAAATAATACCTGATGTTATAAAGATTGAAGGGTATTTTAATAAAATAATGTAATAATATCAGATTTCGGGCTGTCCCGCGGGCTTTTATTAGTTGTCTGGATCCGATCGGTAATTTTTTCGAATCCTATGATCGGGATCCGAAATATGTCTATAGATCCTAGTAGTGTGTCTAGGTCATGTCCATTAAATTTCGGATTCGGATAGTCCATCGGACTGTCTTGATCATCCATTGACACCCCTAATGTCTTTGAAAAATCGCCCTTCCCTTGATCATGAAGGAATAACTCTTAGGTTCTCCTCCGGTCCATGTGGAGTAATAGACTCAAACGAGGCGGAAGCTAGAGCACTACTTGCTGGTTATTGAAGTACAACTCTTCCTCTTGTAATCTGAATTTTACTTTTGCAATGCTATTATCTGTTTTAAAAAAAAAAAATTTACTTTTGCAATGCAATTATCTGATAAAAAAAAAAAAAGAATCACCACCCTTCCCTAAAGAAGGTCTAAAAAAATTGAACTAAAAACTTGCATTGGGGATTTTAAACCCAAATCATCTTATCGCTTTTTGAAAACAAATGGGAGATGTTTCTAAAAAATAATTCCTGATGAATTACCATTCAAAGAAAAGTAATTCCAGGAGACTGAAACTCATTATCCTTGAGATTTCTTCTCATAACTAAACCCAAACCACTCTTCCACGCCCGAGAGTTTTTGTGGGAAAACTTGGCTTACCAGTGACAAACACAATCACCTAAGTTTTTGTGTGTGTGTGTGTGTGCGTGCGTGCAATTTTTCTGGCAAGCCCTGTGCAATTTTTCTGGCAAGCCCCCAAAAAAGACTGTTTTAAATCCAGTTGTGGCACCATTCAAAAATAAATAAATCCAGTTGTGGCTGATCACAAACACCAAAATCCGCTTCAACCATAAAAGTATTATAAAAGAACTGAAAAACAAGCAACATACCCTTCCTATGCAGTTGATTAGTACTAAATTGGGAGTTAGAGTTCCTTTCCTCTTGCTTGCATATTTCTTCCTTCCCTCTTCTCACATATTTCCTAATTTTGGTGTTTGTTGTTGCAGGTTGTCACTCCAATAGCACCTTTAAGCCAACAGGTAATTTCTTTACAATTTACTTATTGTAGGATATATTGTTGAATAAGCACATCGCTTTTGTTGCATTGTTGGTTATATGAATTGTTGTGATAAATCAATCCACTATTTCTTCATGATAGTCTTTCAGAAATCAGCCCACATATTTGAAACTTTTTATCCCAATGTATTTCTAAGTTTAAGTTATCTTGTATGTGAGCCCTCCATATTTGATTTTTGGAGAGAAATTAATTGCTCGTATGGTCATATACAGTAAGGTGTTAGGTCTTCTACAAACCAAAGTCTCACCCTCAAGCATGGAAACTGATAATCATAATTTTGGGAAGGTTTAAGCAAGATCGGAACTATGTAGAGGAGGTTTTGCGGTGATGCTTTCGCGTCTTCAGGGTTTGGTTTTGCAGAGTTTCAATGAATTCAATCATGGATGGTTTGTTGTTTTTGCACAAGATTTTCATATTCTAAAATTCTGGGGCATTCATTGGGCTTTGAAGCTTAACATGATGCATTTAGCTGTTGGGAATTGAAACCAACCATGAGTGAATGTTTGTTAGCTGGTGGGGTCAAGTCTTGGTGATGAGGTGTTTTTATTATGTATGATGGGATAGTTAGGCGATGCCTCTTTTACGGGATTTATGTTTATCCTTTCTCCTCTGGCGATAAACTGGTTGGTAATTTTTCCGTAATCATCTTTTTCTCAAAGAGAATTCTAAGCCCCCTTAGAGTCCTAACTTAGTTGAAGGTGTTGGCGTTGCTTATCAACTTGTACAATTTGTATTTTGGCTTGTAGGTCACATTTATTTCAATGATCACATGGAGAAAAAACATATTATGGACTCGCCCTTGAACTTACAACAAAGTGACTAAACAGCTTAAAACTGCTACCTGTCTTAACATCCGTAGCTTTCTAACTTACTATGGTTGGATGCTTCTGTCGGCCCAACATATCCTGTTCAACACAACACGAAATGCTTCATGGATACTTTTTTGGGTCAAATAATTGTCTTGTTTCATACACAGTCATCTCTATTCGAATTAACTATTATGTTTTTAGGGATTGAGCCTCTAGCTCAATGGTCAAGGCTTTGTTCTTCAACCTGGAGGTCGGAGGTTCAATCCCAGGTTCCCTACCAGAAAAAAACTACTATGTTTTTTGCTTGTTAGTGTCTTTAGATTTGTAATTATAACTTATATGTCAGTCTTACAAATGCTATTTTAAATTTATCAGTAATTCCTTCGTCTATAACAATTCTATTTAAGTTCTATGATATATTTTTATTGATGTCTTCTGTCTTATCTCATGGCTCATCGGTATGTGTGTCCTATATCCGTATCTGTATCCGTATAGTATCTAGGTATCATAATTTCTAATAGGGTTGCATTGACCGTTGAGAGACGATGAAAATTAATCTGGTTGAATTTGAGCTGGGGTGGCAGTCAAAATTCAAGAATGTGGGCGAATCAGGCACCCAATGTTGGATCACAACTTGGCAGCACTATTGGGGAAATATTGTAGTGGTTGTGCTCAAGACTTAGGCTATCTAAGTAGAGTTACCCTAGAGATTTGTAGACACTATTGAGGAGATTGTTGGTGGTACTACTAGCCATCGTCATAGTATCACTTTTTGCCCTTATCTTTCAGTGAGCTAATGAGTTGCAGATTATTTGGTTCAGGAGGGTCTCCCTAGAGATCCTATTATTATTTCCGAGTCATTTCCTATAGTGGACGTTTTCTGAGTTTTTTTGTATACTTTTTCCTTGTCTGTTATGTTTCCTTTGCTTGAGGCCGGTCTTGGAGCTTCCCTTACACGCTTTGGTATTTTGCTTCATAAGGATCTTGTTACCATTCGAAACAAATGAAGGCTATCTATGTCAACAAGTTCCTTTAAAAAAAAAATCCATGTCAACAAGTAATTGAAGCCAATGATATGTGATTTTTTATTTTACCATAGTTGTTGGATTGAAGGGTTTCATCTATTTGGAATGATTTGAAGGGAGTCTATCAAGGATTCTTTGATCCCACAAATTCTGGGAATGGTTTCAAATTTTGGTTTCGGAATGCGTTTCAGTCCTCACAGAAACCAAATTTTCGGCCAAAATCCGACGAAACCATTTAAAACAATATTTTATTCCATACAATATTTTGGCCAAAATTTCGAGAAAATATTAAATAATTAAAATCTCCTTTTACTGGCGGTCATGACCGCCGGTATAGCAAAAAATTAAAAAAATCAAGATTTTTGGTCGATATCCTAAAATTTCGGAAAAAAACTTTGAAATTTCGAAATTTCGGCTGAAAAAATGTACCGTTTCCATTATGTGTGATTTTGATTTCGGTTTTGATGGATTTCGGTCGAAATTTAAAACCATGATTCTGGGGTTCAAGGTACAGATTTATGTTCAAGTGATATAATCCAAATGTGAAGAAGGGGTATTTCGATTTGCTTGGTTGTTGGACTGAAATGGTATTAAATCTGCAAAGGATTATTTGATTACTCAAAGTACAAGGTATGTAATTGATGTTTTCTGAAGTTTTGGCATGATGTAAGGTGATGTTCCTCTTGTATTCTGTTTCGCGGATCTAATTTGTTTTCCTGAAAAGCCTAATCTAATATGCATAATATGGGATGCACAGATGGGTGGGTTGACATGGACCTAAGTTGTTGGCGTATATGGAACAATAATAGAGGGCCTGAGGGATTGCTTTTTTCCTTGCGTTCAATGTTACAAACTTCGAATATATGGGAGATTCACTGAGAGCTGTAATGCCAAAGTTTCAGCTAAAAAAATTAGCTTTGTGGATATGGAAGATTTTACAAAGCAATTTGTTAGCCAGATTTTCAGAGGGACTTGAATTTTTTTACTGCCAAGTGATGTGGTACATCATTGAATTTAATGATGATGGTTGATGTCAAATTTCAAAATATTTTTGTTGGATATTATGGTCAGAAGGGGATTGAAATATTTTACTGCCAAGTGATGTGGTACATAATTGGATTTATATGCTGGAGGTTGATGTCAAATTTAAAAAATACTTTTGTCAGATATTATGGTTAGAACAAATGAACATTGTCTTAGCTTTCCATTAGTTTGCGGTCACTTTTCAAGTTGTCAACTGTTCTCGTTCAAGTATATATGTTCAATATTATTTGTTATGCCAGGTTGTGGATTTCTTGGAAGTGGATAAGAAGGTTATTTATGTTAGACATTGGTGTGGCCTTTTAGTCAATTTTGCTTGGATATGGTGAATGCTAGCTATTTTAAGCATGATAATAATTGTGATTATTTTTGCTTAATCTGTAGAAGCTTGTGTTTGCTTATTATTGCATTACTGTGGAGATACATGTTAAGTAAATAGATGGATTTAATTAATTGTTGAGATTAATTAATGATCGTCAACAGGTATTGTCTGCTACTCATACGGCATAGACCAGCCCCGACATTTGGGATGTGCGGGATGAGGCCGATTATGAGGAGGTAATACATCGCCTCGACATCTGGGATGTGCGAGGAGATAATTGGCCGCCCTGGTTCCATAGGAGATCAGGATGATTGACCTGTTTCAGAGCCATAATAAGGTATTCCCGAGATTAGTCGAATGAGCCTTATAGTCGTTGAGGACTGATCCTGCATGGTGTAACCGCATGACGATATATCTAGTTCCGGATAGCTGAGAGCTTTTTAGATTTACACCATGGCGTGTGCACTGAGTGCGACATGTGCTTGAGACCACTACCTACAGGTGCAGGATTAATCCCTTTTACCTAGCACCGTGTGTAAGGAGCCGGTTTCGTAGGTAACCCTTGTGCTCTTAGGACCCTTTGCTTTGCTATGAAGTTGAGGTCTGATGCTCGCTACTTTGGCATGCTAACCTGCGGTTGTGATCGATTCGACCTATGGAGCATTGCAGGGAAAGCAGTTAGACCGATACGGAATAGCATTGTGGTTGGGGAAGATCTCATGAGATTTACACTATGGCTGGGCTATGGCGTGCACTTATTTCTCTTTATCTGCCGTGGCATTTTAATCGGGTTTTCTATTAGTCATTTTGCAAACTGTTTTCTAAATCTATTTATATAATTAGATATGCTTATTTTAGAAAATGGTTTTGCAAAGCATTGGTTTACTCGACAAATGAACAAGTGCATGTTGAGGTGAATGGGTGCTCTTTGGGATTAGAGCAGTTCATCTCGGTGTATATCGTGTGGGTCTAGGGCAGACTAGATGGGATTGTGATGTTGTCGTGCTGGTCAGATGGAGATTTAGTACGGTGCTCTGGTTGAGGAGATGATTGTTCCCTAAGGTATCACCTCTAAGGTTTCAGACTTTCAGTATTTGAGGTCAGGCTTGGATGGCTGTGATTGCTAGATTGTTGGTTTTGTGCCGTTCGTTTGACTGCCTCTATGGTTTGGCAGGTTGGTAATTATCATTGAACCTGAAGGGTTTTTGGTGATTTGAGTTACTAATGGTACAACTGTAATAAAGTCGAAGAGGGAGGGCTGTTTGTTTGCTCTTGAAAGTCTAGAGATTTTGAGGGTAATTTGGGCATTACCAAGTTTCCTCTCTCTCTATATATATATAAGTGAGCTTATGGCTCATTCTAAACATACATGAGAGTTCTCTCCTCCCTCTTCTTTCCCCCCTAACATCTTTCCATCCACCCTCGATCTCACACGTCCATCTTCATCAGACTGATTTTTTAGCCACTGGGAGACATTAATTTCCTGATTTTTTAGCCACTTCACCCGCCCTACTCCTCACCACTTGGAGATACTAGTTTATCATGAACAAAAAAAATTCATGGTATCCAAACGTGCCCTAAATAGGAAGCGTACTCTTAATTGCGAGAAAACACATAGGAAGCATGTGGGAAGCGCGCTTCCCCTAAATTTTAGGAAGCGAGCAGAACTTAGCTTCCGCGCAAGCTTATGGGGAAGCGAGCTTCCCATCCAACTAAGAAGTTTTCGCTAACTATGATAGATCCCATCAACAGACAATTGGTAGAGAAACATTTCCAAATACTTGAACTTATGAGTATAATTTTTGCAACCATTCAACAAAAAAAAAAAGAGTATAATCTTTGCAGAATTACTCCTATGTTGTCCATTTTGCTTGTTAGCACTCAGTACCTCATTTTATTTCCTTGCAGGCTGGATACTACTGTGGGGTTTGTGAATGTGTAGTGAAGGACTCCGCAAACTACTTAGACCATATTAATGGAAAGAAGCGTATGTATTTTCTCAATATGTGCTGTTTTGTGCATTTCTTTCATGACCTGTTCTTCTAACAATTTTTTTGCTTCTTGATGGTTTTGTTGATGGCTTTTTTTAGATCAAAGAGCTTTGGGTATGTCTATGAGGGTAGAACGGGCATCTCTTCAACAGGTAGGTTTACTTAGCTGCAATGACTTCTTTTGAGCAGTGAAAACATGACAGGCCTGATAAATTTCTTTTTCGGTCATTGACATTAACTAATGGTCTGAATAAAAAGCATTAAAGTACATTATATTGTTTGGAAGATATCGGTAGCCTATTGTTTGTTGTTGTTTTTTTTTTTTGAGAAGGTAACGTAAATTGTTTGTTGTTTCTTTTATATCTATTATTATTTAATAATTTATGCATGAGGAACATAACAGAGAACATGACCTTAGATAGGAGAGAATGTAAGAAAATGATCCATGTAGACGAACCCAACTAGTGTCAGGTTTAGACTTAGTCAATTTGAGCCAGGTAGATCCTTTCATCTTCTTCATGAAAATTTTCTAAAGGATTCTAGCCGACCCCAACTAGTTTGGGACAAAGGCTTAGTTGAGTTGAGTATTATTTAATAATATATGCATGAGATGTCTCTCTTGCAAAAAGTCATGTTGCGAGAAACTCAAGTTAAGTTTTGGTTCTAAGCTAAAATGTCTGATGAACATCGATGATGTTCTTTTTCATTGTCCTCTTATTCATTTGGATACATATGGCCAGTCAGGCATGTACAAGGTCATTGTGTGAAAGACAACGTATACACATATTATGTGGGTGGAACCTCTTGATATGCACCTTTCTGCATTATTTCCGGTGAGGATTCACATAAAGAAAGAAAGAAAAAAGAGTCTACATGGAACTTTGCATCTCAAAAAGGGCAAATGTTGGATGGGCAACACAAATGGTATTGGCTTATCAAAGAAGGCATACAAACAATGAATGAGAGGCAACGCTATTATGTATGCCGTTTTTCTTTTTTCTTTTTTCTTTTTTCTTTTTTTTTTTGGGGGGGGGGGGGGGGGGGGGGGGTTGAATTTATAGAGGTGGTCATGGAAGAAAGAGAAGAAATATGGAGACAGATGCAATCTTTCCCATTAAAATGAGTTTGTTTTGGGAAAGTGCTCAAAGTCAATGAGTATTGTTCAGCCGTTGGAGGAAGTTCTACATGGTGGTTCCAGGCATTGTTTGGCAACCAAATCCTCGAGAAGATCCTGATTTGTGGGTTTTGGTACCCATGGAGAAAGAACTGACATAGAAGCGACGGGAGGGGAGAGGGACATGTCACATTTACAGAGGCAGCTGTGGAAGCCAAAGAAGGAATATAGAGATCGAAATGCAACCTTTGCAGAGTGGGTTTGTAAGGGGCAAGTGCTCGAAGTAAATGGGTGTCATTCAGCCATTGGAGGAAGCTCTGCATGATGGTTCTAGGCATTTTGACAACTAAATCCTTGAGAAAATCCTGATTTGTGGGTATCGATACCCATGGAGAAAGAATGGACATAGGAGCGGTGGGAGGAGCTGTTGATCACTGAAAATCATTGAAAAGTTAGGTGGCACTAGTGACTATTTCCAGGCAGACTGGATGGGGTCAAGGCTTCACAGTCAGATATAGAGAGGCATTGCATCAGTTTGGCAGAAGCCATGGACCATGATTGGAAATAGTTCCATTGGCAGAGGAATCAAAGACTGTCCTTCCCATAGTGGTTGTTGAAGGTGAAGCCTACTGCCAGATGTAGAAGAAGGGATGAGATGGCCAAAGTTGAGGAGGAATGATGTGGATTGGAGGCCCAATAAGTGGCATATTTTGCCCATTAGACTTTTAGGGATTTATTTTCATAGTATTCAGTTTCTCGGATTTTTATTTCCCTGTTTTTAGTTTTAGGGATTTTATTTTCCATCAAACTTTATTTCCAAGCTATTTTAATTGCCTGCATAAGTCTCGTCTTAGAGCTTTTATTTTCCCTCATGTATTAGGTATTATTAGCTTTTGATGATTAATTGAATTGAATACATATTTTCTTCCCTCCAATCTTCTCTTCTCTCTTCTTCCTCCTTCCATCTTCCCCTTCTATTCTTCCTCTTCGCTTCTTCTTCTCTTCTCTTTCTCCTCTTTCTTCTATTTCTCTTCCCTTGCCTACATCAGTCTCGTATCAGAGCATTCTGTTGCGTCGACCCTACATCAAAGTGGTATCAGTGCTAAGGATCCAACTCGTCATCTCCATCTCAGCTCCATCAAAGATTCAAAACCATTCCAAACACCATCCTTTTTCCCTGTGCAACAGACCCAACTTCTTGCCCTTCTAAACCTATTCTGTAACCATCCCAAAACAATATCTAAGCCGCCCCTTCATCCACCTTCCGAAACCCAAACCGGAAGCCCCTATCCCCTACCCAAAACCGAGGTTTTAAATTTCGGTTTCGGCTTCGGCCGAAATCATGTAAAAATTATGATAATGAATTAATGATTTCGTTTTTAAAAAAATTTTGACCGAAATTTCTAAAATTTTGGTGTGAATTTCAGTTGAAATTTCGGCTATTCCGATGTAAATTTCATAAAATTTCGGTGGAAATGTTGTAAAAATGGCTAAAAACGAAATTTCTGCAACATTTCGGCGAAATCTGAAATTTTGCCGAAATCTTGTGAAGAAACGACTTCATGTAAATTTCGTTTCGGCCGTGGCTGAAACCAAAATATTTCGGTCATTTCGTTTCGTTTCGGCCGAAATTTAAAACCATGCCCAAAACCGCTATATTCATAGAAAACCCTCTTAAACTGGTCCCTAAACTCCTTAAATTTCCGCAGACAATTGCCACCCAAATCCCACCTTTAAATTCAGCTGGTCTATTGAATATATTTGTGCTTATTCTAACATTTCAGAAAGTTTCATCCTAAAATTCCATCATTTGCCTACGCTTCCGTGAATTTATAAGATTTCCACCGAAATTTTCACCGAAGACAAATTGTTTTTGTGCCAACCGAAACAGAAAACAAAACGATCTGAAATGCATAAATCAAAATCGTCACTGTAACAGTAGTAAACGATTTCAGTATGTATTAGTATGTGAAATGTGCATTATCTATAATTATTTATATAATTTACATGAAAATTTTGGATGTACTAAATTAACAGACATGCTCGCGGATGTGTATTTCATTACGTGTTAGATGTTTTAAAACCATTATGTACGGTTGTATTGCTTATGTGATGATTTTCCAGTGGTTATTTGTGCTTATTCAAGCATTTTATGAATGTTAGTCTTTAAATTCTATCATTTGCACATGTTTCCATATGTTTTCGTGATTTTACAGGATTTCCACATAAATTTCCATCCGAAACAGAAACACTTTGTTTCCTTGGCGACCGAAACCGAATCCGAAACTGAAATTAAAACCTTGGGTAAACTGGGTCTAGGTTTCATGTTACGGTTTCTATATGCGTTTCGGAAATGGAAACATGTTGGTTTCGGATGGAAGTTTTGGTGGAATTCTTGTAAAATCCTGGTAACATATGCAAATGATGGCCATTTAAGATTAAACTTCAGGTTGTGCTAAAATTGTAATGATTTTGCATGCTTTGATTTTGTTCGTTTTTGTAAAATTGTAATGATTTCGCATGCAACTTGAGTTATCCTCGTTTTTTCTTTGTACTTGGTTCCATGCGATTGTAGCTTTGTGTTTCTAGAATTAAAATATGAAACGGCCATTTCAATTGATACCACATGGTTCTAGAACTCATTCTTATATGCAAAAGGTACATTATCTGTTCATAGGTCCAAGAACGATTTGAAGTTCTCAAGAAAAGGAAAGTCACAAGCGGCTTTACAGAGCAGGGTATGACAAAATTAAATTCCCATTATTTTTGTTTTATTGTAATTTTTTTCGGAGCTGGTATGCATAGTTCCTTGTCAATTAATGCTATAATCCAGTCGTGCCATACACCTTTTTGTATGGGTGTTCTAAAAAGATTCTCAAATAAGGAAAAAAATTCAAAAGGAAATGACAATTGGCATTATTTTTTCATACATTTGAATTGTTGTGTATATAATCGATCACTATATCTTTGATTTCAGATCTAGATGCGAGGATATTAAAACAGCAACAAGAGGAGGAGGAACAGAAGCGCCTGCGGCGAGAAAGGAAGAGAGAAAAGAAGGTAACCACTGAATACTCCACTTGACAAACATATAGGGCCCATTTGGATACATGGATTTTATAATCCATGATTTAAGCTTATAAAATCCATGTATCCTAACGACCGCATAGTCCGGCAGATCTGGATTTCTGGGTACATGATTTTTGTTTTTGTTTTTTGGATAAATCTTCTGGGTACACGATTACTAGTATAAAACTTGTAATGTTGAGCATGGCAAGAGTCTTTTGCTAATTGAGAAATTTTTGGCACTCAGAAAGAGAAGGCGGTGGAGGAGAACGCTGAGGAGGGTGATCCCGATGTTGCTGCCATGATGGGATTTGGAGGTTTCCGTGCATCCAAAAAATGAAGATGTGGGATTCTTTATGTTACCTCTTTCTCCAACTAAGAGTGTATGTTCTTTTTCCTAGCTATCTTGCCAGGAATTTGAATTTTTGGTGTGACTCAGGTCTGTGCTGGTGATAGCCTAATCAGTGTATCCCTAGGAGGCTCCCAGTGGTTTCTAATGTACATTTCTTAAAGTATTTCTATCAATAACCAATGCTTGGAATATGAAGTTTATCATCCCACCTCTTGTATGAATTGCTTTTCATTAGGAAAAATAGTTAGAATGAGAAACCCAATAATGCAGAGCATGGCAAGAACAAAATGGTATTAAGATTTTGCTTGAAAGTGAAACTCAACAAGAAAATGAGATGAACCAGGGGTGCAATTTGGATGAGTTGCACCCTTAGATGAACATGTCCTTTTGCATATCTTCTAAAGGTAATTTGATAACGTGATTTGCTAGGCAATTTCACAGAGAGCAATTTTGCGGCTGACTTTTGCATGAGAGAACAGTCTCATTTTTCAGCAGATTTTGTCTTATTCATTTATTCAGCTGAGATTGCTGTTCTCTCGTGCGAAATGCTTTTCCGCGAAATTGCCTAGCAAATCCCAGTTTCCCATGCTGTAAGCTTTGTCAGTGTTTTTTTAGGTGTAGTCTTTGTAAGTTTTCAAATGGCCATGGGCATTCCACAACTGCATTTATAGATCTCCATCGTTTGCCTCAAACGTGTGAAGAAAACAGGGAGAAGGTGCTCAGTTCACAGGTGGGACCCACATTAGATCAGAGCCATTCATCTATGCTATATATGCCCCACAATTGGAGGCGGGGTGGAACATCTGACCATACATAGCTTTTTCAGCAGTGGCACGAACACCTGGCCAGTACAATACCTAGCCAGGTTATTCCTTCTTTTGTTCCAACGAATCATGGATCAAATGAATTTATTTATTTATTTTATTTAAAAGGGAAGTGATATATCCGCCCCTTTTCATTACTTGGGACACCAAAATATAGTGTATCTATGACTTGTAGAGGACTAGACTTACGTTGGTGGATGTGTCCAACGGCTCAGATTGCCTCGTACACTGATTTTGTTGTCCCAAGCAGTGAGAAAGGGAAAAGGGTCTTGCTGTATGGTTGCCAGGTTTTTTTTGTTCCCGGGAGTTATGTGGGAGAAAAAAAGAAGTCCTGGAAGTATCCTGGTAAAATAAAAATCCCATGTTTGGTTATGTGAGAGAAAAAAAATACCCTGGGAGATATGGTGGGCAAAAACAAAACCTTTGTTTGGTTGCTTGAACTGTTGCGTAGAAAAAAATTCTTCTCAAGCTTATTTTTGGTTCCTGAGTTTATTTTTGTTCCTGGGGTTATCTTGGGATGGGATGAAAAGGCAATCATTACAAAAGTGGGATTAGAAAATTCACCCCACAAGTAATCATTTCAAGAGTGGGATTAAAATAAACCTAGTGCTAAAAGGCAACCAAACATGGGATGGGACCAAAATTTAAGTTACTCTCCCACAAAACTCCCAGGAACAAAAAAAACCCGGCAACCAAACAGAACAACTTTTTTTTTTTAAATTTCAAGGGGGGCGAATTATCCGACAGGGGGTGCGAATTTACCATTGCCACTAAATAACCTTATTAATTTCCAAAACAATTTGGGACATCCCTATTAGTGTTTTTCTTCCTCTCAGCCGTTCGAGCCAAGCCAATAGGAAATCCCTTCTATCTGTTTTGCTTTATTTCTTTCCTTTCAATCTCTTCACCATTATCTAATGCCTTTCGTTTTGGATTTGGGTTAAGATTATCTAAGGTCATGTTTGTTTTGGATTTTGAGAATCGATTCTGTGTCCCAAACTGATTATGGGAACTGAAAATAGTACATACTAAAAAGGAATAAATTTGTCTCAGATTCTATAGCCGTGGCCATTTAAGCTTATTACTGAAACACATTCAATGAATATGCATGGAAATTAACTGACACTGTATGGTTCAAGGTTGATTTTGGATTGTATTGCTTTGCTTGATTTGGGCATGATTGAAGAGCGGTATTCGGTGTATATATGGGAATTAATATGCCGCCATGATTTGGGTCGTACCGATTACACTTAAAAATCAGTTTCTGGATTGTACTAGTTAGCTTGAATTCTGTATGATAAAAGATACATTTTGATGGAAATTCATTGGTGGCCTTGATATGCGTCGTACAAAATAGTGTAAATTTGGTTTTGGATTGTATTAGTTTGCTTTACTTGTTTGTGATAGATAGGTAGGGCTGCAACTCGGGTCGGGCGGGTCGGGTTTTGGAGAACCCAACCCTACCCGAGAAATATCTCGGGTCGGGTTTTTTTCCGGAAAACCCACGATTCCCAAACCCAGCCCTACCCATGATAAATCTCGGGTCGGGTCGGGTTTTTTCACGTTGACGCAATTTTTTAAGGAAAATTCTTGTTTGGCAAGGCAACTCAACTCATAAAAGCAGAAATTACACTCACATTACACTTGAATCAAACAATAACGTAATTACACTTGAATCAAACCAAACAATGTTGTAATTACAATCAAACAATGTTGAATCAACTCAACTCATAGAAGCAGAAATTACACTCACATACAATAACAGTGGGTGCTTGGGTTTTCACTTTTAACTTTTAACTAACAATAGAAAAAAAATGTACATACTATAACTTATGTAACTCGGGTCGGGTCGGGCCCCTTCAAACCCGGCTCGACCCAAGATTCATGCGGGCTTTTGAATGCTCAACCCGGCTAGACCTGAAACCCATGAAACCTGAACCCAACCCAGGCTATTTTCGGGTCGGGTCGATGTGGGTCGGGTAAAACCCGGCTCGAGTTGCAGCCCTATAGATAGGCATACGTGGGTATTTTTTTTTCTGTTTGGGTTTTCTTGAAAATCTCATTATGCTGCCCCTTTATATGTTTCAGAATGGTTATGGTAATTTTTTTTAGGAAGAAAAGAGCCTTTTCTCTTTCAGAATATTTGTTGATGGATTGCCAATTTATTGTTCTATTGTGCTGGGAATTAAGTGGTGTTGCAGCCCATATGCACGATCTAGACAGTTCATTAAGTAGTCCTCATTGTGCATAGGTCATGGCCCTAAAATCTTCCAGAGAAGATGATCCCAGCCCTTAGATTTAATTTCCATAAGAATAGATAGCAAAGAGAATTTTGAGTTCTACGTAGTGGTCATTGGATCACTGTATTTGCTTTACAACTCATTTTACTGCGTGCAATGTATCAACAAAAAGGAAAACTCTACACTCTACAGTGAAAAAGTTTTCCATTAAAAGTTGGAAATTGTTCCACCATTGTTTTATTGCGATTAGAATGTACCCTCAGGAAATTGTCTTACGATAGTTTTATTGCGATTGGAACGTGCCCTCAAGTCCCTTGGAGTTCCCCGAAGTCCAATCGGGGGCATAGGAGATGAATGGTTTAGATTTGTAAAACGCGCGACCGAGTTTCTCTTTGAAATTAACCAATCACAAAGAAGCACGTGTCAGTTCGCCGAGCCCTTATTATTTATTTCAAGAAAGTGAAAACAGATTTTGTTAGTGGCGAAGTCGCGGCAAGCTCTTGTGATATCTACTACCACGAGTAATGCCTTTCTTTGTTTTTTCTACTATTTCGTATTGTGCAAAACAACTTTGAACAAGGAATTTACTCAAAATTTCTCTAGCTTCATTTATGTTTTAGCTGTTGTTTGTTGTCTACAACAAATCTTTCGTTATTTTGCCAAGGCTCGGTGTCCTTTGAGATTCTTGTTATTGTTTACAAGTTTTATTCAAAGAAAACGAAAAGGCCAGAAGTTATTTTTCTTCTGGAGATGGATTGTGATCATGGAAACTGGAATCAGTCCTCAAAACCCTAAATTTGCCTTCTTGAATTCCAAGAAAGGGCCTCCTGCTAATGCGTAGTGTGCTTAATTTTTGAACGATTGAGAGTTTATTACCTCAAAAAAGATGGTTGATACATGAGAACAAAGGAAAAACAAACCATAAGAAATTTTGTTTTATGTTTTTGTTTTTCAGCTTTTCTTAAAATTATTATTACTAGTATTTATGGTTATCAAATTCTTTCCTCTTTTTTCTTTGGGCTGAATTGTCTATGTGCATGCTTGATCAATTGGTTTTACTTTTTTTCAATATATTTAGATCCAGTTTATAACAGCTTGAATATTTTCAGCCTCTTTGTTTTTTATTTTTTTTGTGTGGTGCCTTTTTGTTTTTTATGTTGTATATTTCAATTCATGTGCCATTCAAAAAAAAAAAATAATAATAAATTTAATTCATGAACCGTAATAATTCTTACGAAAATGTATTGAAGGTGGACATACTTAAGTAGCAGTTATGCATAGTTCTTCTGCTGGTCATGCTTCAAAGCCAAAAGTTGGATCATCACAGCCGTCCGAGGCTTCTTTCAAACGTAAGCGAGGAGTATTCCAGAAAGATTGTAAGTAGAGGCACTTGCTAGAGTCATTCTCTGTTTACACTTCCTCTTTTTATTGATTAATAGAATTCAATATAATGAACTGTCTTGCATTTATACATCGATCATGGCTTTGTAATTTGCACATGAATGTATGTATTTGTCAAGAAAGCCCCTAATTTCTAGAACTTCATGTGTGGCTTTGCAACACATTGTCGCTTTACATGATAAGTTGGCACAAGCTGTTTGTAGTCCCGATATGGCTATGTGGTTAGTCTACTCATCCTCCTTTTCTTTACATTGAATTCGTCTACTCATCTTCAACCTCAGTTTTGGTTATTGGGAAACCAAAGAAACCCCGAATGCTACCAAAAGAGGGGTTCTTGATGGTTTTTAACCTTCTCATTCAATTGGGAGCTATTAAATACCCAAAGTCCACTCATTTACCTTGCAATCTAAAGTACAAAAAATTGAAGGAAAAGAACACCGTGATGGTCACTTTCACTTCATTGTTGGTCTATCATGGACGAAACGTGGTGTTTTAGATGAAATTTTCAAACACCCTATTCTGGTCAAAATTTTTGGAATTTTTTAGAATACGGACCGCAGCATTGTCGTGGAGTCTTTCGTTCCAGATTCCATCCCAAACAGAATTTTTGGAAATTTCTTATGGATTGGAATGGAGTTGACAACTGAGGTTGGATTGAATACTTTTTTATTGTGTATTTAGTTCTTGTTCAATTTTACAAGCATAGAAATGGATATGTTGATTTTTAATGGTATTACTCACTAGTACCAAATGAATATCTACATCTGTTTAACATGTTTAATTAATGTCATCCGGGTATAAAGTCTGGGATCTCTCATCAAAGAGAGATCTTTGGTGGTCCAGGCATGGGAGCCTCCATCGGAAGGAATGCTCATAATGAACTTTGATGGCTCTAGCTTGGGCAATCCCAGCCCTGCAGGTATTGGAGGTGTTATGAGAGATTCAAGCAGCAACAACACTATTTGGGCCTTCTCGGGGCCAATTGGATCTTCAGATGCAAATGAAGTGGAGGTAAGAGCTGATTATCAGGTTATAAAGCATTTAGACAAGGCTATGTTCAATAGAACAGTCATAGAGGGTGACTCTATGAGTGTCATTAGATGGTCGAGAGGGACTGTCGTTCCGCCATGGCGCTTTGCTTCTCTCTTTGATGAGATTCAGGACCGGACAGATGGAGCCTCTATTACTTTTAATCATTTTAGAAGGTCTGCTATTAGTAAGGCTGACAAACTAGCTCGTGATGTAGTTGGGAGGCAACGGTTACCGCTTTTTGACTTCCTCCCCCCTTGTTGTATTTGCTCTCTCATTTTGCTTTTGATGTATTCCCTTTTGGGTCTTCTTGTATCTCTTTGACCATCTCGGTCTTTTTTCACAAATCAAATTGCTACCATTCAAAAAAAAATGTCATCCTGACATTTGACACATTTTTCATGTCATGAAATTTTTCTAAAGGATTCATTTACTGACCCCAACTTGTTTGGGACGAAGGCTTTGTTGAGTTGAGTTGAGAATAAGTGCTTGAACTTTAAATTAACTATTCTATAAATGGATGTCTCATTGTTTGAGGATACTCCTTTCTTTGCTCATTGGAGATCGTCTATTCCAAATCATTTTCCTTCCTTTTCCAATCCCTCTTTACATATGGTGATTCCTCTGACAGACACAGACATTTTTATATATTTTTTTGAAAATTGACGTATGACAGACACAAACATTACTTAGTATTGTCCCTTCTGGAGATATGGATCATCTTGAAATGTGAATTTTATCTTAATCGTGTGGATGTCTTCATTTTCTTGCAGTGTGAGACTGTGAGCCTTATTGTTGTTATTTGTAATGCTAAGAAAAAGATAGATGCTTCCAAGAAATATTTGCAAGACCACATGCAAACTAATGATTTTGGTTAGCTACATTATTTCTGTGGGGAGTGAAGTTGGACTGTTAAGATTTGGAATTAGTTTGTCTATAAGGAAATATGTTACAAATCTCTTGTTCAAACTAGGAATTTTGGGAGCAAAGCCTATTGATACTCAAATGGGTCCCACTATTAAGCTGGATAAGGAAGGAGGGAGGGGTTGTTTGAAGATCTTGGTAGATATTGTCGCATGTTTGGAAAGCTTATCTACCACTATCACACATGTCTAGATATTTTCTTCCCTTTTAAAGTATTGTTCGCCAATTTATTCGAAGTCCTACTGTGGAAAATTGGGAAGCTATCGGCATATTTTAAGATACCTTAAGGGAGAACTGATAGAAGGGCTTATATTAAGGAACAATATATAACAACAGAAGGTTTTACAGATGTAGACAAGGCAGGGTTTTCTTCATACAAGCTTTCAACTATTGGTTATTGTACCTTCCTTGATGTTAATCTAGTTACTTGCAAGGTTTTAAATTTTGGTTACAGTCGGCACAGGAATGGAAACATTTCAGTTTCAGTTGGAAATTTCGGTGGAAATCATGTAAAACCGCGAAAACGTATGGAAACATATACAAATGATGAAATTTTAAGATAACTAGAATAAGCACAAATACATACCTATAAACTTTCACATAAGAAAGTAAGGTATCCATAATGGCTTAATCTTATCGAACACCTAGTGACATGCATTGTCGCACATATCTGGAACAATAATGTCAATAAGGAAGTACAATTTAATGAAGTATAAGAAAGTACAATGACCACTCTCCCGTCCAAGGACCCCAACTCTATCTCAATACCGCCTAAGAGTTATGAGGTATTATTGGTCTCATTCCAATCTGACATCCCTTACCGATCTGACATCCCATGCATAAGATACGATTACGTTGCTGTGTAGTTTATTGATTCTGTCTGCCAAATATCATTCTCTACCTTAATAAAATGAAATAAAATACAATGTATGCACTTTATTGTGTAGTTTAATAATGCTGCCTACCAAATATAATTCTCTACATTGATGAAATGAAATAAAATGAAGTAAAATAGCTTACAAAAAAAAAAAAAAAAATTCCCCTTTCAGTGCTTAGTAGGAGACTCATCATTTGTATGATGCTTAGGTTTTGAATGCCATGACTGGAATCTATGCACTAGCTTGAGGGTGGGTGTTGAAGAACTTGGGTGAGATAGGGCTCATTGCCCACATACAATCCTTTTTTCATGTACCGTAAGTGTTAGCTCTTTATGTTTAATTGATAGGATTTATGTTTAATTGATTGAACCTATCATTAGATGGCCCTGATGAAATTCTTGTTAAATTTTACGAATGATATTTTGTATACAATAAAATCGTGTGCTGGGGCTGCAACTTACCAAAATTC
Source organism: Tasmannia lanceolata (assembly GCF_043159265.1). NCBI lineage: Eukaryota > Viridiplantae > Streptophyta > Magnoliopsida > Canellales > Winteraceae > Tasmannia > Tasmannia lanceolata. Next base: position 10,290,130 of record NW_027518696.1, on the reverse strand, counting down.
TCTTCTCTTTCTCTTCTCCTTTTTTCTTCTCCGGTGAGTTGGGTGAGGGAGAGGACGACTATTGATGCCTTGAACTCAACTTCTCTAGTTTCTTCTTCCTCTTCCTCTTCTATCTTCAATGCTTTTTGATGCAGATTTTCCCGCAATAACAGTCCTATAAGATTTTGGTTAGCTCAAGATCTTTGTTCTTGCCGTCCTCCTTTGTTAGTATTGATTGGTGTATGTTTCCCATTCTGTTTTGTAATATTCTCTTTTAATTTTCAAAATCTAAATATTTCAGAAACTTCCTTGGTATCAATGCAGATATGGTAAGTTAATTTGCCGTTCATATTGCTCATCTCTGAAGCACGGGTGCTTCAAAATGGCCCGCGTACCCGTATCGGGTGCATATCCGACACGGGTGCGTGTCGGGTGCGCACCCGAATCAAAAAACCTTTTTGTTTAATTTTTAGTGTCGGGTGTGTGTTGGGTGCATTTGGGGTGCCCACCCCGACGCACCCGACACGTTTTTAAGTGTTTTTAAAATATAAAAAAAACGATGTGGCTGCCAATAACAATTTTTTTTTGGGGGGGGGTGTTTAATTATTAAAGGGTTTTAAAACCCCCTCACTCACGCATCTCTCCTTCTCTCTGTCTCGCCCCTCACCCTCTCTCTCTGAGTCTCTGCAACTCTCTCTCTCTCTCTCTCTCTCTCTCTCTCTCTCTCTCTCTCTCTCTCTCTCTCTCTCTCGGGCTTCTCTCTTTCTCTCCTCTCTCTCTCGGTTTCCATTTTGGTGAATGGTAATGTTATTGTTATTTGATTGCTTTCCTATTTTTTAAAATTTTTATAAATATATAATAAAATAATAATAAAATTATTATATTCAACGCACCCGCACCCGAGTTTTTTGGAAAATCACGTACCCGTGTCGCACCCGCACCCATGCTTCATAGTTGCTCATTACTTCTGCCCAGGTGCTGTAATTTGAACTTTGAAGAGTCATTGATCCGTTAACAATGGTTGTGGTTAAAGGAACAGTACATCTTTATTATTTTTCATCTAGTTCCAGCCGAAGTCTTTATTTTTTTGGGTTATACTTTTATAACCTCATCAATCGTTGATCATAATCGAGTCATTGATCCGTTAACAATGGTTGTGGTTAAATGAACAGTACATCTTTATTATTTTTCATCTAATTCCAGCTGAAGTCTTTATTTTTTTGGTTTGTACTTTTATAACCTCATCAATCATTGATCATAATCTTGTCGCAAGTCGTAATACAAAAAAAAGGTATAGCACATCTTTCAAAAATGTGTTCCATCCATTAAGTATTCTAATCAATGGGTTTTACTGAGTCATATAACTGTGTCAGCTTTGAGATGAATCTACGGTATTTACATTGTTGGGAGGTTGCTAGCAGTTATTTTAGTGGGGCACTTCTTGTTAAGCGATTAGCTTTCCGTAGTTATGTAGCAATGACTGATATACCTTTTATGACTCTGATGTTACAGTGCAACACATGATGTATGGATTTGGAGATGATCCCAATGTATGTATCATGCTTCTCACAATGTCAAAATTCAATTTTCTCAATTTATTGTTTTGTTTATTTTCAGTTATTCATCTTTTCTATGAGTTTTCTGTCATGAATACAATTGAGAGCTGAATAAATCCACTGTAATTGTGTTGGTGGAAATTGGATATTTTTCTTAACATTGTCATTATGCTCAATTTCACTAAGCCATCATTTTTTGGGGTCTGCCTTCATGGATATAAGGGTTGAGAGCTGAATAAATCCACTGGTTGTAATCTGGTTAGTAGAAATTATAGTATTAAATTCAGTGAATGGACATATTCTGTGCATGTGCTTGCCATTTTTAATGGCGTCTGCCCATAGTTGCAAGAGTGGGGAGTGAGTGGGAGAAGCGATACAGGAAGAGGAAGCGAAAATTTGAGAAGTTTTTTTTTTATAGTATTTCCCACTTTATGTTGATAGAAACAGAAAAATGCTGTGGAAAATATTAAATAAAAGCAAACAACCAATTTATATAATATACGCTTAGTTCTTTAACTAAAAGCTCTCTAATGATACCTTTTATTGATTATTTGATTTCTTTCCATGCTTTTGACAAGTAATTGGGTTTTTTTAGATCAAATTAATATAAAATGCCTTCTTGAAAAAAAAATTAATACAAAATGTCCAAGATAAGGATAGAAACTATTTGTTAGATAGATTAGTGGATATTCTAGGTTAAATGCACCTCCTACTCAAATACAATCTTAAATCCAACTAGGATTAAGACAAACTATTTCTCTAGGACTAGGACTCCTAGTCCTAACTTATCCTCAACTCTTAACTTTAAGTAATCCTAATACAAATGAAACTAATAAATAATTAATAATTAATCTAAAGAAAATAACAAATGGTTTCCTACAGTCTTCTGGGCTGCAAATATAGTTCTCAATAGATTTCCTATTCTTCAGCAACGACAACTATTTGGCGTGTGCACATGCCGTTGGTGACATTATGGAAGAAAAGGAGAACAAAGCTTGGTGATTTAGTAGAATTCCAATTTATTTGGTTCAATTCCTCTGCTGACGTCAGCAATGGTACGTGCTGACATCAGCATGCAGTAACTGTTCTGGTGAACATTGACCCTCTTTCTTCCCTTCTTTATTTGTTCTGAATTTCATGAAGTTTTAATAGGTATGGATGCCCTTTTATGATGAATTTCTTCATCATATGCCTTATTTGGTTTGGTACTGATTCTTAACTGTTTTATATCGTTTTGCAGCCGCTTCCAGAAACAGTGGCACTTGTGGAAGACATTGTTGTTGAGTATGTCATGGATTTGGTAACTCCAACTACTCTTCACTTTCTTTTGTATTATGAACAGCTAAGACTTCCTGAATTATTAACTAATAGGTGCATAAAGTTCTTGGTTGGCAACGATTTGTCGATTTCACTATTATAACTATTTGGCGATTTCACTGTTATAAAAAGTTCTTTGCATATATAGAACTTGATATAAATATGACTTACAGTGAGTTGTATCGGTTATAGGGCCTAATGAAAGGACAGTTTGCCTTTAACATTATACTGCATTATCACTGGATAGTTATTTATGTTTTGAATTCTGTATTTAGATTTTAGACATGTTAGCATTAGGGTAGATTATATAATTGAAGTCTCTCTCTCTCTCTCTCTCTCTCTCTCTCTCTCTCTCTCTCTCTCTCTATATATATATATATATATATATATATATATATATATATATATATATATATATATATAGAGAGAGAGAGAGAGAGAGAGAGACAGACAGACAGACAGACAGACAGACAGAGAGAGATGATAAATGAAAATTCTTGGAAGTCCCGCTTCATTCCTCGATTTTAAGTCATATAATCCCAAGCCTCCCACCTTCTTACATATACACATCTCCTTCCACTTAATGTTTGAGTTTCAACCTTTTTTTGAAAGATAGAAGAGGGGCGCAACACAAGGACTTCCCAGGAGGTTACCCATAATTGTACTACTCTCGCCTAAGCACGCACGCATGACTTTGGAGTTCTGTTGGGACCCAGGGTATTTGTGCAGTGCCGGTATGATTGCACCAAAAGATTCATGAAAAACTTGGATACAGCTTGATGCGTGTCATATCGAGTGTTCCCCCTTTGGGAACCTTAAGCCATGAATCTTCCCTGTATTTGTTTAGCAATGCATGTCTTGTCCACCATCTTTCCTGTTTTTTTTTTTTAATTATTTAATTTTTTTTCTTCAATTTTTGTGGTATTTTCTTTTACCGTGGGGGCCATCATCGATGAGGATCCTGATTGTTACCAAACTGACATTGAACAGCTAGAAGTATTTGAGTCTTGCTACTGCTATTTTTCATCCACGAGACTTTTTCAGCACAAAAGACACCTAGAGGCCAAGACTCTGAACCAAAGCCTTGGATGATGAAAAAGTGTTTTATTCATAGAGAGACAGAGAAGAGGATGAAACATAAACTACACTGGGAATTGCCGCACTACACTCATTTAAGGCCATATTAATAGAGCTGGAACAAGATACAGAAATGTTCCTGGCTGTACTATACATAGGAAAATCTAATATGCAGTATGGTGGAAGCTTTGCCCATCATTTTGGTGAACTATCTCTTATTGGATGAGGACAAAGGCTAGCTTTCCAATTCTTTTCTTCTGCTATATCTATTTGCCATGCAGAAGCTGGAATCGTACTTTTTATGCTATCCAATATCCATCAATCCATGTCAAAGGTATATTGACAGATTTACAAGAATTGGAATTCAATGAGCATATTGTTGAATCTATAAGGTCCATCTGGAATCTTCCAGTTTCATGCTGTATTCTTCTTTTGTAACCTTTTACTCTCCACTTTTCTGCAGGTGCATAAAGCCCAAGACATTGCATCAAAAAGGGGGAAACTTTTGACAGAAGATTTTTTGTTTCTAATCCGTAAGGTAACTTCTGGCTGAAGTTGTTATAGCATATTTAGTCATTCATGAAGCTCATTCATATAATTGTGTTTTATTATTAACCTGCTATTATGTGGAAGTATACATGGATGTCAGTTATGGTTTTTGTTTGCGTTTTTCGGTTCTGTAAATATTGCTATCTATATAATAAAACATTACATGACTTGTAGTTATCTACTTCATTGTTTTCTTTGGCCAAGCTATGTTTCTGGTTGTCCTTGGCAATGTTTCCATCACAACCGTGTCCATTTCATCTATGAGTTGGCCAACTATATTTCTTGTTAACCCGTACGGGTGTGGCTCTCTGGCTTAAAGTCATGAGTATGCTCCCCAGTGATGCGAGTTCGAATCCCCCCGGGCTTACCCAATGCACGTGGTTTACGGGTGACTGTGCGCATCCATAGGGAATAGTCCCGCCCTAAAAATTGGGGTGGGGATACTCTGTCATAAAAAAATAAAAAAAACTATATTACTTGTTGACAATACTCAGAAAGCCTCAATGCTTACTGGAAAAAGTATGATGCAAGTAACATGTAGGCCTCTTGCCATGAGGCGTACGCTTCACATCACATGCCTGCGTGCATAGTGCATGGGCAGAAACTATAAATTAAAAGGATAATTTTTATTGGGTGATGATAAATTCGCACCCCCTGTGGGATAATTTGCACCCCTTTTAATGTGATTTGACGTCAAAAAGCGTTAAAAGTCTGCCACAATTCACGTTATAAGGGGTGCGAATTATCCTACAGGGGTTGCGAATTTATCATCTCCCTTTTTATTATTCATTTCCAACTTAAAAAACCTACTCTAGTGGCTATGGTGAGCTATATAAAGCCCATTTTCATGAATTGAAACCCTCACATTTTCAGTATGTTAGGTGACTGCCAACAACCTCATGGATAAGTTTCACTCGGCCAGAGAGTCTACAGAAGCATTGGTTATTCTGATTCCTATCCTTTGGATGTGCCCATTTGAGCTGTTTTTGGCTTCCTTTTCTTCTTTTCTTCTTTGTGACCATCTCGGCCAGTTGTTGATTGTTTATTTTCTCAACAAATTTCATCATCATTCCAAAATAAAAATAAAAATAAATAAGACCCTCTTATATGAGATCATAGAGATTTGAAGATTTGGGGGATAGTTTTTGGTGGAACACAATTTTATTCAGCACTTCCTAATTGTTCAATGGAATTTAAATTCATCACTTATGAGGGATTTCTCTTTAGCACCCTTTTGGATGTAGAGTTTGTGCTGAATGAGCATCAATTGCAAACGTGACTACAAAAGCCTATTCTTTCTTTCTCTCTTTTTGACCTTCAACCTAATTTTTAACTTTTTTTTTCTGTTTCATTTGTGTTTTTAGTATTTTGGGGTTTTGAATTACAGCTTTTCATTTGTGTTCTGATTTCTGAATTTGTGATGTGGGCTTTGGTAAGTTGTATTTTGTGAGCTGAGGGAATGACTAGCTTTCTAAGAATGCAATATATTATTAGATGTTTAAGCCTCATACTTTCTTTCTTAGTTGAGTGAAGATTTATGCTCGAAAATGAGCCACACCTTTTTTCTAGAATTTATGATATTTTTTAGGTAAATATTCTTTTTTCTATATTTATTTATCTTTAATTATAAATTAGATAATCTGTGAAGCTTCTGCCTTGCCTCATGAGGGGTTTGAACGCCTCGTGTCGCATGTCCATGGTCCACCTTTAAAAACACTCATAAAAACATTGTAGATAGATGCATCTTTTTATTACTAGCTCAAAGATTTCCAAGCATATTCTGAGTTTATCTGAATCCAAAAGCTATGTAAACATATCTTTTATTGCACACATACCATTATCTTCAGAGATGTGATGTCACAATTTAAAAGCCACCAAAATTCTTGTGGGACTCACTTTTTTTTTAAGTTGGTGCATTTGCTTGCAAATATTAAGACATTCATTCTTCTCAAGTTCTTTTCCATTGAGCAGGAAACAATTTAGTTGACAAGTTGCATACTTGCATATTTGAAAAATGACAATGTTATTAATATGGTGAAATATTTATAAGAAGAGCTCATACGCCTCACAAAGTGACGTCCATAGGTCTAGCGAAATCTAAAATTTTACGACCATCATAAGTTACTGCCCATTGGCTTGGGCTGCTGATCATAGTCCAAGTGATACAATTAGTTGAATCCCTACATACACTTCTACAACTACCATTGTTGATTATGTTTTTAAAAAAATAGACTTGGTCCTTCCCATAGGGTCTCTACCCTTGATTTTCCCAGTCTTTAATCCCTATTAATTTGGAGGAAGGTCCAAATGCTTCTATGACCATGATTTTAAATTTCCACCAAACCGACACGAAACGACCGGAATGTTTTTGTTTTCATCTCCACATACCGAATTTGAAACTCAAATCGAAGCCAAAAGCATAAGTAAACTACTGGCATACTATATCAATATGTGTTACATAATGATATTTATATGAATTGTATCTGTTATGTATGAGGGATTTGCTAGCTTCCATTGCAGAAGGCATTTCACCGATGGTCTGCAGGCTCACTTTTTAGCAGATTTTGTCTTCATTCATGAGGTGACTGCTCTGACATGCAACAGACCATCAGCGAAATGCCTTCTGCAATGGACGCTAGTGAATCCCTATGGATAAATAATTATATAAATTATATGTGAAATGCAGTATCTACTAATTTATCAGACATGTGCGACAACGTATGTCACTAGATATTCAATGTTATTAAACCATTATAGATGGCTATCCTACATATGTGATGGTTTCTAAGCGTGTATTTGCTCCAATTCTAGCATTTCCTAGAGTTTAATCTTAAAATTCTATCATTTGCATTTATTTATGTATGTTTCCATGATTTTACATGACTTATTCCGAAATTTCTAACCGAAACGTTTCCATTTCCGTGGCGACCAAAATTGGAATTTAAAATATCATTTATATCTTTACTGCATCTGTTTTGTTAAAGTATAAAAGATTAAATAACACCTTCTAACACAGCTTAAGCTTTTGGAGTAACGGGTTGTTTCACATGGTATCAGAGCAAATGCCTGGGTTCAAACCTCCTTGATAGTTGATACCAAAATTCACATGCAATGGCCAAACCCAAAAGTGGGGCACGTGTGCCACGTATAGGCCAACCCAAAGAAAGTGGGACCACACGTGAGGGGGAGTGTTAAAGTATAAAAGATTAAATAACACTTTTTCCAACAGCTTAAGCTTTTGGAGTAACTGGGTGTTTCACATGTTTCAGGTTAGCTCAGATGTCCAACTGAATTATCACAAATTGAGCTTATGGGTATCAGTCAGTGTTACTACCCACCTTGCTACCACTGTCCTTTTAGTTATCTATCCACTTTTAATCATCCTATTTCAAATGCTATGTTAGTCTTATACTTGACACCCCCCCCCCCCCCCACCCCCCCCCCCCCCCCCCCCCCCCCCCGCCCTCTCTTCTTCACTCACAATTGAATGACCAGACTTTTGATCCCCTCCAATTCTACAAAGGTGACTCATATCGGAGAATCCTGTTTATCCTCTGTCCATAAACACTCCAATACAGGATAAGGGAATAGTTTCCACCAGACGCATCCCTTGGTTCAGAATAGCCACTTTGACGAGTGACCAAAGGGATCTGAAAACTTCAGTCTGGGATGATATGCCTATTCTTTATTTTACGTTTTAATGGACATGCTATTCATCACAATATTGCACTTTGATTAAGCGTTTTCCCTGGGTTGATCCGATATTTATATAAGAGATGAAATTGTGGCTACCTTGTGTGGTTACTCTTGTACGTTTTGTTCATTTCTCATAATCTTTTTTTCTATTCTTCTATTTCTGAATAAAGTTTTTTCTCGTTGATACTTTGCCTTATTTCTTGAAATTTGTCAATGTGATAAACTGTAAGAAAACTTGTACTCCCTTCTAATTCTTTTATGCAACCAGGATATGCCAAAGCTCCACCGATGTACGGAACTGATATCCATGCATGAAGAGCTTAAAGTGGCGAGGAGGGCTTTTGAAGTAGACGAAGAGAAGCTCGCAACCACAGAATGAAATGGAGACTTTACACTGCCTTTACCTGAGTGTCTGTAACTAGATATCTGGCTAAATACGCTCTTAGTTTTCGGTGCAATCTACATGACTGTTCTTCAAATGGCATGGTAATTTTCTCGCTGATATATGAAAAATTATTTTAATGGTTTGAGAACTTATGGTGGAAATATAATGAAGTTGGCAATCATTTTTCCATGATTAGCTTACTGGTTAAATACTAGGAAAAACATATCAGTATACGCTTGTTTCAGGATTGTCTCAAACATTGATCCTAATGTTGAAGGACAAGAAGAGCAACGGGAATGTGATTCAAACCAAATTCTACTGTAAATCCAAATCCATGGAACGATCCAACTGAAAATAATCCATTCCAGGATTTTGTGATGCTCGGAGGATGTAGTAAAATGGATCTTAATCTCCCTTTTCTTTTCTTTTTTTGAATGGCGATCTTACTTTCCCCTCCTCTTATGATCATTTTTCGGAGAGGAAGGGTTGTTGCTCAAAGAGCCATGTTTTCAGTCCAAAGCAAAATATCATAAAAAAGTAAGCTTCATATACACAGGGGAATCTATTGTGGGGTTGTTGCAGGACTGAGTTCCTAGAGTGGAAAATTCTACCATCAAGGAGGAGAATTCTGGTGAGAATACTAAAGCAAGCTCCCCTAGTGAGGGTGTCAGGGAAGGACTTTGAAAGTTGAAATGGTTCTAATAGGTTTGTCATGGTGTAAGAGTTGGATTTTGCATGATTATTTGTTTTTCGGTTTCTTCGGTTTGCTTTTCATGTCTAGGCCCAAAAACATTTGTTTACTTGGACTCACAGTTGAGCCCACGGACTTCTTGGGATAGTAGTAAAAATTGGCATGTAAAACTTTGGTTTGGGGAACCCAAAATAAAGATAGATGGATCAAGGGCCCAGGTTGCACCCATAATTTTTTGCTAGAAAATCAATGATTTAGCTTTTCTTGGGGGACCCAAAATAAAGATAGATGGATCGAGGGCCTAGGGTTATCCGATCTAGGTGATCTCAATGTCATTTGGCTGGACTTGCTATGGCCAATCTGATCAATGGATCCCCATCAGGAACAGTGGAAGGGTCTAAAAAGTGGCAGTCTTTTTTAGAACTTTTAGGGTTGAATAATTGCAATGACTTGCTCCACTTCCACAGCTGATGAAGACATAAGGACTCCGCTTTCATATTGCCTAAACTCCAAAACAATCCACCCAAGACTTTCGGTGATTTAATTCAATTCAAATCAATTCATTCCACCTAAACAGTATTAATGAGGCTCAAGCTAAGGCACTGTTTGGATTACAGGAATTTTCAGGAAAATTTTGGAAATCTAGTCCATTCATCTCGGCTGGAGTTTTTATATGATGTATGCATGTGAAGTCTAATATTTATCAAAAAGTACAGTGGGGCCGCTTCATAGGATGATCCAAACCGTTCATTTGTTGGGCCGTGATGTGAGTAGGTTGTACCCTGTAGATCATCTTCATAGGATTGTCCTATACCTTTCGATCTATAAAAATGAAAGGTTTGGATCATCCTATGAAGTGGGGCCCAATGTTCATTTTGAGGGACTTGATAGGCAATTTCAGGGAAGGCGCACTGTTGCAGGAAAGACGGCCCATACAGGCTGAGTTTTTAGCAGATTTTGTTTTGTTCTTTTAGTTCATCTAAGGTGGCTGCTGCAAAAGTGGAGATTTTATATGGTGTAAGCCTTTACTCCTTATTTTTCAAAAAGTAATGTACGGACCACATCACAGGATGATCCAAACCGTCCATATGTGGTACCCCAAAAAATCATTTCTACAATATAATCCTAGCCCTCCTATCTATATAGGTTTCCATAATATGCAGTTCCTCTTCTAAAACCTTTTCTTAAGGTTTCTAAATTGGTTTCTGCTAAAAAAAAGTGAGCTTTCCCATTTAGTTTCTCTTATCCGGTTTGTACATCGGATTGAAGCTGAAGGGGGGACTGTCCACGTCACCCACATCTAGTTCTATTGTAATAGATAGGGACCACTTTTAATAATGGTATCTATTATCTAAAGAGCTCTTAGTGGTAATAGATAACATGAAACCAAATATAGAAGGTTTAGTGAAAATTTATCACTTCCCTTTCTTTTTCCATTTCTTCTTACTAACTTAATCAAACAAGATAATAGATTAAGATGTGTATTTTTATCATGACAACTAAGGGTTGCCATTATTAAAACATGTCTATCGCCTTCTTTTCATTTATAAATTGACTACGTACGTTCATTAATCACAACATATCCGATCTTCTCATTCTTCTTCATCCAACAACACACAAAATGGCGCTCAAATATTTTATGATACTACTTTTCTTCCTTCCCATTATTCTCGCGGAAATCATACCCGAGCCTGATTTAATTGTTGCCCAAGATGGCACCGGGAACTTCACCAGTATTTCAACAGCCGTCGCGATGTTACCGATCTCCATTGGCAAGAGACACATCATTTACATCAAAGCCGGAACCTATAAAGAGAAAGTCTTTGTCGGCAAAGATAAAATCAATGTAACTTTTATTGGCGACGGGATTGATAAAACAATTATCTCGAACAATTTGAGTAACAGAACCGGTTACTCGACTTACAACTCATAGACTGTAGGTAAGTTTATCGTTTTTCGCCAGTTTCAAAATAAGGTTTTGATGTATTATTTAAACAGTTTTAGTTTCTATCTAAAAAAACTATACCCTACTAATCTACAATCTTGTAATATTAAGCTAGAAAAAGGTTTCACTTTTCAAAATTTTCTTGTCGTTTTCTTTTGAATGGTTTAAAAAATAGAGGTCCCACTAAGTTTAGCTATTTGGGCTGAGTTGGGCATCGAGTTGCACCACCTTGTTATCCTTCCATCATCGGGAGTGGGAAGTGGTTGCAGCTCTGTGAAACAACACGTTTTATTATGATGTACTAACACTGTTTTATATTTTTATTAGGCATAGCAGGAGAATGGTTTACAGCACGGGATATAACATTCGAGAATACAGCTGGGCCAACAAACGGGCAAGCAGTTGCATTGATGTCCGAGGCCAACCATTCAGTATTCTACAAGTGTAGTTTTAAAGGTTACCAGGATACACTCTATGTTAAAGATGGATATCAATTTTATCGGGAGTGCGATATTTACGGGACCATAGACTTTATCTTTGGGGATGCCGCAGTGGTTTTTCAAAGATGCAATATTAATGTTAGGACACCCCTTCACGGTAACGTAAATACAATAACTGCCCAAGGAAGAACAGATCCGAAAAAAAATAGTGGGATATCAATCCAATACTGTACAATAAAGGGGGCGGCCGATTTTAAACCAACCATTAAAACATACTTGGGTCGGCCATGGAAGACATATTCTCGAACGATTATCATGCAATCTTGTTTAGACAAAATTATTGATCCCGCAGGGTGGTTAGAGTGGGATGTCCCGACAGACAAAATATTTTACGCAGAGTATGGAAATTGCGGAGTCGGAGCAAAAACGAATAATAGAGTTCAGTGGCGGGGACTTTACACTGCTCAATTCACTAAATCCGAGGCTGCTCAATTCACAGTGGAAACATTCATTCATGGTGGAGATTGGCTGCCCAAAACACATGTTCCATATGACTCTGGGTTGATGGTTGTATTGCCGAATTGTACTGCATTTTCACTGGTTAAGTAATAAAAATTAATATATTTTCATGTATTTTGCTCGGTGCTTTCCTCGTTGCTTATTTTAGCTCTTTTATTTCTTTCGCACCTCGAATAAGATCTATACAGATTCATGAGTATTAAACATATTGTTCAAATCATTAACAAGCTTATGTTATCTAATATTATACTTAGCCAAACATGAAGAATTATTGCATGGAATATTGGTAGGTATTTTTATGGCTGCACTCACACCCACCCTCTCAAGTGTCTTCCTCTCTCGCAACTTTTAGGCCATTGTTTGATGATGTTAGACACATTCAGGCCCTGTTTGGATTGCAAGAAAAACATTTCTCTGAACTTTTTTCTTTTTATTTTTCTAGAAATCCTGCTTTCCAAATGCCATCCGTGTGCTTGTAGGAGCATCCGAGTGAGATGTGCCATATCATTTCATGTTTAGTTCTGTGTTAGAGATGTGCTTTTGGCGATGAATTCTTTGCCATAAAGAAGATCAACAGCAGCATATCCACTGATGTTGACGAAGAAGAAAAATTGTTTCTATAGAAGGAGTGGTTTTAGACCAGAATATCCCAGAAATATTTTTAAAATATTTAGAAGGTGTTACTAAATCTCATATTACCAAAATTGGAAAGGTCCCAATGGATGACTTTTCAAAGTTGGCAGGGCTACGCATGATGTCATCTGATTATGTAATAAACACTGGTCCTACCCATGTGATCAAATGGAGCCATTGATCTTGCATGCCCTGAGATCACCTAAGTGCCTGTGGATGATCTATGAAGATGATTGCATAGATGGATGCGGTGCATGCATCCCATTATCTCCACCCAAGCCCGTGTATAAGCTGGGTCCCACCATCTTACAGTTATGGAGCAGGGCCCACCATTTACACATGATATTTTGATTTGGTGGGGCCCACTATTTTCGCCCCTTTTTCATTGTGTGTGTGTGTCCTTATTGAGTGGAATTTATGCATTGATCAGGAAACCCAGAGTAAACCATTGATCATGTATTCCACTTTACCTTCTCATATTTCTTTGGGAAAATGACCAAATGAAAGGACTTTCTACTGACTATGACATATTAAGAGGGGAGACTTGGAAATAACCAATCTATAGTGATGGTGACTGGTTTGCAAGGGTTAGGACAAAAATACCCTCATTTTTTAAATACCGTCACCTCTCTCTCTCTCTCTCTCTCTCTCTCTCTCTCTCTCTCTCTCTCTCTCTCTCTCTCTCTCATGGGATGATCCCAACCATCAATTAGAGGGTCACAATTCCTCTCTCTTTCTCACTCATGGGATGATCCCAACAGTCCATTAGAGGGCTCTCTCTCTCTCTCTCTCTCTCTCTCTCTCTCTCTCTCTCTCTCTCTCTCTCTCTCTCTCTCTCGTGGGATGATCCCAACCGTCCATTAGAGGGCCCCAATGCCCCGCTCTCTCTCATGGGATGATCCCAACCGTCCATTAAAGGGCCCCAATGCCCCCCTCTCTCTCATGGGATGATCCCAACCGTCCATTAAAGGGCCACAATGCCCCCCTCTCTCTCATGGGATGATCCCAACCGTCTATTAGAGGGCCACAATTCCTCTCTTTCTCTCTCATGGGATGATCCCAACAGTCCATTAGAGGGCCACAATGCCCCCCCTCTCTCTCTCTCTCTCGTGGGATGATCCCAACCGTCCATTAGAGGACCCCAATGCCCCCCTCTCTCTCTCATGGGATGATCCCAACCGTCCATTAAAGGGCCACAATGCCCCCCTCTCTCTCATGGGATGATCCCAACCGTCTATTAGAGGGTCACAATGCCCCTCTCTCTCTCATGGGATGATCCCAACCGTCCATTAGAGGGCCACAATGCCCTCTTTCTCTCATGGGATGATCCCAACCGTCCATTAGAGGGTCACAATGCTCCTCAGGTTCGTGCACCTCTCTCTGGTATCCTCTTATTCTGAGTGAACCTCCTCTCACAAGTTGGTAGTCTCTCCCTTTCAGTTGTTTAAACCCCTAATTTTTTTAGAAATCTATGGTTTAAAGTAGGGGTGGACATGGTTCGGTTCAGTTCGGTTTTGGGCTAAACCCAGAACCGAACAATATATAATCGGTTCCCTGAAATTGGAACCAGAACCGAACCATATATGTATGGAACCGAACCGAACCAGAACCATATATAATCGGTTCGGTTCGGTTCGGTTCTGGGTTTACCCAACCTTCACCAATGGCCCTGTTTATTAGGCCATGTCCACCCCTAATTTCTAACAATTCATTCATACAACCTGATTGTGGATATTACTCTGTTTTTGCAGCTGTCTGTTTGTAGGCATTGATTGGATGTTTGGGATCATCCGGTGAGACTAACTTTCTGATCATGTCATGTTCACAACAGGGTCTACCAAATAAAGGGTTCAGATCACACTATTTGACATGGGTGGGCGCATATCAGGCCTCTCATGCACTTTTTTATTGTACCATTTTCCATTTTTCTGGCAGTCCAGAGTGTTTATAACTTTATATAGATAGTGGGGTGATTTTATCAAATTGGCGGGGGGTGATTTTAAGAACTTAAGGTGAGGGTCGGTTCTCGGTTCGGTTTTCGGTTCCGGAATCCGAAACCCAGAACCGAACCGAATCTGAACCGGTTCCCGGATTTCGGAACCGGAACCGAACCATATACATATAGAACCGAACCGAACCGAACCATATGTGCCGGTTCGGTTCGGTTCCTCGGTTCGAACCGGAACCATGTCCACCCCTAGTTTAAAGCCTTAAAGTTTGGTTTAAACCCCTAATTTTCCCCAAATTTTTCACAGATTATTGGTTTAAACCTCCAAGTTTGGTTTAGAAATTTAGTTTAGAAAACCCTATATTTTCCCAAATTAGTTGAGAAAACCGTATATTTTGAAAAATCAGTTTAGAAAACTCTATAATTTTCCCAAATCAGTTTAGACTCAAACCAATAAGTTAGGGTTGGTAATCTCTCTCTTTCAGTTTGGAAAATCAGCAACTAAAACCCTAATTTTTTTTAGAAATCTATGGTTTAAAGCCCTAAAGTTTAGTTATGTTTTTTAGAAATATATGGTTTAAAGTCGTAAAGTTTTGTTTGAACCCCTAATTTCTTAGAATTGTATGGTTTAGAGCCCTAAAGCTTGGTTTAAACCCCTAATTGCTTCCAATTTTTTCACAATTTTTTTTCGACCCACAATTACGGGCAACTTCTTCCCGCCGATGTATTCAAATGATACCGCATCCTTTACAAAGTCGTCGACGTGTAAGATAAAAGAAGCTCTTCGTTCTACCGTTCTTCTGTTTACACAAAATTAAACCATTGTCAAAATAACCAATTGAAAAAAAATCATTCCAATTAACAAGTAAAGCAGTCATTTTAGAATTATGCACAACTTCAACCACTACTAAATCTCCATAAAACAACATAAACCACTACTAAGACAATTCGGGCGACTTTTAAACACTCTAGACCACTACTAAGTCATGACAAGGAAATATGAACCACTGCTTACCCTATATAAACCACTTATAAATTCTATAAACCACTGTTAAGCCAATATAAACCACTTATAAACACTCTAAACCATTGATAATCCTAAATAAACAACTTATAAACACTTTAAAACCACTGGTAAGTCTATATAAACCACTTATAAACACTCTAAACCACTGATAGGGTTATATAAACCACTTATAAACACTATAAACCACTGATAAGCCACTCTAAAACCACTGGTAAGTCTATATAAACCACTTCTTACCCTATATAAACCATGTATAAACACTCTAAACCACTGATAAGCCTACATAAACCACTTATAAACAGTCTAAACCACTGATAGGCTTATATAAACCACTGTTTACCCTATATAAACCAGTTGTAAAAACTCTAAACCACTGATAAACCTATATAAACCACTTACAAACACTATAAACTACTTCTTACCATGTATAAACCATGTATAAACACTCTAAACCACTGATAAGCCTACATAAACCACTTATAAACAGTTTAAACCACTTATAGGCTTATATAAGTGTGGTACCCGAATCCCGCGAGAGGGGTGGGGCGCGAGCCGCCGCGCTCTCTCACTTGGTCTCCTGTATCCACGCGATTGGCGTGTGCATTTAATTATTGATTTGAATTCGTCTTTCATGTGAACTTGGGATCACTAAGGCAATCCGAATTCCACACGAAAGAGACTGACAGAGTCGCCACCTAGATGTGGGATCTAGGACCCGAAATTAACCAGAAATCTAGACTCGCTACCTGGTTACGAGAATGGAAGGTATGGGGAGTTATCCGCCACATGCACCATTCCTGCCCGATAATCGGTCTTCGATTCCAAAAGCTAACTCTTTTAAATTTATTTTAAATGGCTCATTCAACTCTATGTTAATGTGCGAACTAAGTGACATGCATCCTATGATCTAATTTCAATGTGAATCCTAGATGTGTATCTTGATTTATTAATTTGTCTGGATTCATTCTAAGTGAAAGTTCTCCTAGAATTCTAATTTCATGGAAAGCCCTAAATGATTTGATTAAGCATTTACAAGAAAATTAATATCCAAAACACCACAATTTGTTGTGGTGCCGACTCGCGGGTGGTATGCCGTCAGACATCCAAGCTGCCTACGTACCCAAGCCTCACTGGGATCAGAGTCGACGTAGTTCGGTGCACCTAAGCTAAGTTACATATGCCTAACTCAACTAAGACACCGACCTAGACGGGATTGACTGTTTCAACAGTTTTAGGAGAAGTTATTTAATTCAAGTTGAGGATTTTATTATCTTAGGATTTCATCTAAGATGCTATATGATTCTCATCTAAATGCAAATGGTCCCTTAGACTAATGCAGGTTTGCCTTACATCCTAGTTTACTAGGCTTGTCCTAGGGAAAGATTGGGTGACTAGTGTAACTAGACCTATGGCACGGTTGCTATACATAGCAAGCGTCCGTGATGAGGCTGGACTCCTAACTCTAGGACTCTCTAAAACTTAGGACACGACACGACACCGGTGTTCCTAAATTGGGCTCTAAGGGTCCTTACGACGGAAACCGTGATCCAACGGTTCCGAAAGACACAAGACAAATCGATTTAAATTCTCGAGGTTAGTAAAAAAAAAAAATGGAAGAGATGATGAAATAGTGTGAGGGAATGAGAAAGATAGAGAAAGGTGCGACTGAACTTGGGAGTGCCAAATTGCCTACGTACCCCGCGATGGGGATCAAGCCACACGTAGTTCCGCTGGGGAGGTTGCTTGGATTTTGGAAAACAGGATTGGTATTTGGATCAGGAATCGGGTTTGTATTTGAGCATTGGACTTGAGATTCAGAAACATTGATTTAGCAATGGGATTTTGGAATTGGGAATTTGCATCAAAGAATTGAGCATATAGGAATCATCAAGGGTTTGAATTTTGGGAATTCAAAATGGGCGGGCTTATGAGATTCGGTCAAATGGATTCAGACATGCGACTCAGATTGTGTTGGGATATGACTTGGTTAGGCAAAAGGGAGGAAGTTCTATTAGGTGTAAAAGGGCATTAGTAGAATAGGGGAATGACTCGGTTGTGACATGGAAGGCCGCAACTTGGTCGAATGCGACTCGGTTGCATTGGGATGGGTTGATTAAGGAATTGGATTGAGTCAACTAAGGGGAGAGTCCAATCGGTTAAAGAGGTTGAGCATACTCGACTAGAGAGTTGGGTCAACTCGACTAGGGAGGTTGGCTAGAGTTGACTCAGTTGAGCTGGGTTGGGATCCCACTTGGATGGATTGTATTGGGGCGATTTGACTTAAGCTGCAGGTGGCCTGGCTGGGTTAGATTTAATGTAACCAGATTTATGGATAAATGGTGTGCCTCAGTGAGTGGACAAAGGTATGGCTTGGGTTGATGTGACTCGGTTGAGTTGTGCTAGGGTCAGGTTAGGTGGGGTTAATGGTTGAGTTGGATTGGATTGGGTTAATGGTCAAGGTCAAGTGCGGGTTGACTTGGCTTAGACTGGATTGGAACTGGTTGAGCGTGGATTGGGGTGCGGCTTGAGGTTTGGGTGGTTGGAGTATCTTAGGAACCAATAGGGCAAAGTGGCTCTTAAGGGGAATGAATTAATTGGGCCGAATGGGCCCGATGGCCGGGTTAACTGGGTTGGCCGGGTCTATTGTAGGGGTGTATGAGGGTACTGTTGGGTGGATGAATGAAAGGCATGTGGTGTATGATGTGTGGCTATGGTTATAGGGTTTAAGGCTTATGGGTATGGGTTTAGGTGTGGTTAATGGTTAGGTTGGATTGGGTTAATGGTTAGGGTCAAGTGAGTCGGGTCTAAGTTAGGAGCAAACCCGAGACTAGCCATGGTCTAACTAGGAGGAAGCAGGGTACAAACCAGGGTGCGGACCAGGGTGCACCAGGGTGCGAACCAGCAGGGAACCAGGGTGCGAACCAGCAGGGGAACCAGGGTGCAACCAGCAGGGAACCTGGGTGCAACCAGCAGCGAACCTGGGTGCAACCAGGGTCTAACCAGAGTGCGAACCAGCAGGGAACCAGGGTGCGAACCAGCAGGGGAACCAGGGTGCAACCAGCAGGGAAACCAGGGTGCAACCAGCAGGGAACCTGGGTGCAACCCGCAGCGAACCTGGGTGCAACCAGGGTCTAACCAGAGTGCGAACCAGCAGGGAACCAGGGTGCGAACCAGCAGGGGAACCATGGTGCAACCAGCAGGGAACCTGGGTGCAACCAGGGTCTAACCAGAGTGCGAACCAGCAGGGAACCAGGGTGTGAACCAGTATCGAACCTGGGTGCAACCAGCAACGAACCTGGGTGCAACCAGGGTCTAACCAGAGTGCGAACCAGCAGGGAACCAGGGTGCGAACCAGTATCGAACCTGGGTGCAACCAGCAACGAACCTGGGTGCAACCAGGGTCTAACCAGAGGCTAACCAGGGGGAACCAGGGTGTGAACCATTAGGGAAAAATAAAAATGAAGATAAGATGGGTTAAGAGAAGAGGGAAACATGTATAACTTCAAAGTCTACCATCAAGAAGAATGAGTAAAGATTGATCCTAGATGCTTCCTAACATGGTTTTTCTTTTAAAGTAAAAGATATGCATGAAAACAGACCCTACATAGAATTGAAATAAATGCCTACCTCTTTGAAAACCCACTTTGTGTTTGATTTTTCTTTGATGTTAATTCCTTGAAGATGATTCCTTGCTTGATAATGACTGCTTTTGATATATATATCACCCAACGTATCACCCGATCCGGCAAGGATGGCCGAACCCTTGAAGAGATGAGGGAGAGGGATGAATTTTCTAAGAGAGGGATTCTTTTTCTTCTTTTTCCTTGGATGGTGGGATGAGAGGGTATTTATAGGAGAATGGGATAGGAGGTTAGGTGAGGTTAGGTGAGGTTAGGTAAGGTTAGGTGAGGTTAGGTAAGGTTAGGTGAGGTTAGGTGAGGTTAGGTGAGGTTTGGGTGGTTAGGATGAGAGGAGAGGTTAGGTGAGGTTAGGTGAGGTTTGGATGGTTAGGATGAGAGGAGAGGTTAGGTGGTTTTGGATGGTGAGACCCAGGTCAAGATCTGTCATTGATCTAACGATTTACGGAAATCGGGTCTCGGAATGGAATCAGGGTCCGGGCTATGAAGTGACCCTAGCTTATTTTGTCCCGATTGATGATCCGTAAAGTCAGATCAAGATATTAATGACCTAAAACATATAAATCAATGATAGAGGGGGTTCTCACATGGATTTAACACACTAAATTCACTAATCAGGGTATTTTTCAATTTTTCGGATCTAATCATCTCACCAGGTACATCTCTTTATCATTTTGTTTTTTTCAAAAAATTGGAGGATGGATCAATATATTAGGTTATTGTTGGTTAAAGTAAAGCAAAATGTGGGTGTCTACAGATGCCCCTCTTTGGTAGAGACGACGTAGTCATCGAATACCAAAGTCAAAATGACAGAACCATTTTGCGTAGCTTTAATCGACAAAGGACCCCCTAAACACAATGCAACCTAATATAATGCAAGACCTTAGATGAAATCCTAGAATTGGAATGCAATAAAACAAACCCGCTGCGGTGCCGCTGGCAACGAGAGAAATGGGATACCATTTTCAAATGGATTTTCGGAGGGAAAGGAATATCGCTTTTGAACAGCTTCAGAGGAAATGAGACGTCATTTTCAAATGGTCTCAGAGAATAATGGATGACTTTTGAAAGATTCTTAATGAAAATGCAGCATCATTTTTGAATGGGCTTGGGCAAGATGAAATACCGTATTTATACGGATTCCAAGGAAATGAGACATCATAGTTGTATGATGTTCAAAGGGTATAAGAGACCATAGTTGTATGGATTCGAAGAGAATGAAATACCGTATTTGTACGGATTCCAAGGAAATGAGACATCATAGTTGTATGATGTTCAAAGGGGATAAGAGACCATAGTTGTATGAACTCGAAGAGAATGAAATACCGTATTTGTACGGATTCCAAGGAAATGAGACATCATAGTTGTATGATGTTCAAAGGGGATAAGAGACCATAGTCGTATGGACTCGGAGAGTGAAATACCGTATTTGTACGGACTCCAAGGAAGCGAGATATCATATTTGTGTGATGTTCAGAGAGAAAATATCTTTTTCCAAATGGATTCAGAGAGATATGATGATTTGAGCTTTGAGAGAAATCGAAATTTCCAATTAACAACTTTAGAAGCAAAGGATTTAATAACACTATGCAGCAAAAGAACTTCAGGGCTTAAATATGGGATGCCACTTCATTAGCAATCTGCCTCAGTTTGAGGCATTCTAACCTTCTTCTATTCGTTGACCAGAGATTATTCTTTCAAAGATCTTCGTCATTCGTGACAGCGTCACCTTTTTCCAAGTTCCTCAGAACCTGTTAATGAACCTGCCTTCAGAGTGATTGCACCCTACAACAATTCTAAAAATAAATTTTTTTTTTTTTTTTTAAATAGAACTACAAACACTTGTAATAAAAACACAAAATAAGAAAGATTACTCCAGTAATCTCGTGATGCTTCTGACTTATCAGTATTTTCTTTTGGGTTAGACTAGCCTCTTTTAAAGAACGTTTCTCCATTGATAAACATCTTCACTTATTTTTAATACAGTGATACCTCATATATCTTTCTATCAACTTTCAGATTGCTTCAAAATTAATGCCCCTAGTTTCGAGAATCATTGTGTATTAGCTTCGCCTGACCTACCGCGAGTTCAGAGACCGATGTAATTCTTTTGGCGTGAATCCAATCTTACCACGACCAAGTCTTCCTTTTTTGGATTTTCAACTTGGTGGACCGCTCGGCCTTAACTTTTGCCTGAATCGCCTTTTCAGGTTTTCGACTCAGCGGGCCACCCCCTTACCTTTTGCCTAAGCCGCCCTTTCAGGTTTTCAACTTAGCAGGGGAATGATCCTAAATTTTGCCTAGATCGCCTTTTCAGGTTTTTCAATCTAGCGGATCTTCAAGCTCCATTTCTTTTCTTTTTTATTATTTTTTTTTTATCTTCTTTTCTTTTTACTTGAACACCAAAAGGACTTTATAGGTGAGGTAGGGCTTTTCAAAGAATGGCTTAAGGTTTTGCAAGGGTCTCGACCGAACCTATGAACAGGTTGCCTACGTATCCCAGTGTAGGAATCAGATCATGCGTAGTTCAGGGCGAATGCCCCTAGTATATTGGGATTTGAAGGAAAATTTTATTTAGGCTCAAAAGGGTTTGCAAAAGGTTATAAATTTTTTGATTTTTGGTTATGAATTTGGGATTTATTCGGCCAAAGGACGGCCTTCTGATGTTCAAGCATAGAACCTCTTGAGTTGATCAAGATTTGTTGGTTCTGGCAATATTTCTCCATTTAAATTACGGAGCTTGACGGCTTTTCCGGGTAAGATTTGGTCCACAATGTATGGTCCTGACCAATTTGGTTTGAACTTGCCCCTTGGGTCAAACATTGGTGCTCGATTCTCTTTTAGAACAAGATTGCCTTCTTCTAAATCTCTGACCTTAACCTTTTTATTAAAAGCACGGGCTATTCTGCGCTGATAACCTTGCACATGGTAAAGCGCCTTTAATCTCTTCTCGTCTAGCATGTTCAACTCTTTATACCTGGCATCTGCCCATTCATTTTCTGGTAACTTGACTTCAGTCAATACTCGGAGCGAAGGTACACGGATCTCAACAGGTAGCACTGCTTCCATCCCGTAAACAAGAGAGTAAGGGGTTGCCCCAGTTGAAGCCCTAATTGATGTTCTGTAAGCCCACAAGGCGTATGGTAACTTATTCGACCAATCTTTATAAGTTTCTGACATTTTGCTAATGATAGTCTTGACATTTTTGTTTGCAGCTTCTACCGCTCCATTTGTCTGCGGACGATAAGGCGAGGATTTATGATGCTTAATCTTGAACTCTTCGCAAAGAGAGATTACTTCCTTCTTGAAATGAGATCCATTATCTGAGATAAGTTCATGGGGAATTCCATATCTGCAAATTATGTTGGTGCGTATGAATTTAGCAACTGATGAGGATGTAAGCTTTGCATAAGAAGCGGCCTCAACCCACTTGGTGAAGTAATCAATAGCAACGAGTATGTACTCGTGACCATTAGACGACTTGGGAGAAATCTTGCCAATGATGTCAATTCCCCATACCGAAAACGGCCAAGGAGAGGTAAGAGAATGCAATTCGGTGGGTGGTACATGGATGAGATTCGCATGTATCTGACATTTATAGCATCTCTTCACAAATGTGTGACAATCTGCTTCTAATGTCGGCCAATAATACCCCAGACGTAGGATCTTCCTTGCCAACATCTTCCCATTCATATGAGGCCCACACACCCCTTCATGAATATCTGCGAGAATTTCTTCTGCCTGATCTTCAGTGACACATAAGAGTTGAATTCCATCGAAAGACCGTCGATACAACTCTCCTCCACAAATGACGAAATTAGCTGCCAATCTCTGCAAAGTCCTTATTTCTTTACTCGACGCCTCATTGGGATGCCCCTGGCCTGAGATGTAGTTCTTTATGTCTGTATACCATGGCTTTCCATCGGGACATCTTGCAGCTATTTCTATAGCATCAACATATGCAGGAGCCCATTGCTCTTGAACCGTGATGGGCCTCATCTTCATATTGTGAGGTATGTCAATCATGGAAGCTAACGTTGCTAAGGCATCGGCGAATCTATTCTTCAACCTTGGCAAATAACTAAAAGTGACGCGTTGAAATTGCTTAGCGAGAATATCCAAGTATTCATGATATGGCAATAGCTTTTCTTCTTTGGTTCTCCACTCTCCTTGAGTTTGGCAAATGATTAGCTTCGAATCTCCATATACGTCAAGATTCTCTATGCCTAAGGCCAATGCAGCCTCAAGCCCAACAATGCATGCTTCATATTCTGCCATATTGTTGGTGCAATTGAATTGTAACTTAACGGCAACGGGGACATGCTCATTTCGAGGCGACACAAGTAATGCCCCTACTCCTTGTCCTGTTTGGTTTGCTGCTCCATCAAAATAGAGGGTCCAACCAGTTTCTGGATACTCATCTTCAACCATCATGATCTCTTCATCTGGGAACATCGGCTTGAAATGCTGACTTTCTTCTCGGGGTGCTTCCGCCAATTGTTCAGCAATGGCTCGGCCCTTTACTGATTTTTGGGTTACATGAGTGATGTCAAATTCAGACAACAATAATAACCATCTGGCAGTCCTGCCTGTCAGGGCTGGTTTTTCAAAGAGATACTTCAGAGGATCCATCCTCGACAAAAGCAGGACCTTATGTGATAAAAGGTAATGCCTGAGTCGCTGAGTGGCCCAAACCAAGGCTAAGCAGGTTTTTTCTAGGACAGTATACTTTTGTTCATACTCCAACATCTTCTTGCTAAGATAATACACAGCCTTTTCATGCTTGGTTTCTGGATCTTGTTGTGCTAACATACAACCCATTGTGGTTTCTGTTACTGACAAGTAAAGCAGCAATGGATGCCCCGGTATCACTGGTGCTACTATCGGTGGCTCAGACAAACTTTGCTTTATCTTTTCAAAGGCCTGCTGACATTCCTCTGTCCATTCTTTGGAAGAGTTCTTCTTTAAGAGCTTAAAGATAGGTTCACAAGTTGATGTCAGATGAGCGATGAATCGCCTTAGGAACTGTATCCTTCCTAGGAATCCCCGAATTTCCTTCTCGGTTCTAGGCGGTGGCATCTCCTGGATAGCCTTAATCTTCTGAGGATCTACCTCTATACCCCTTTGACTCACCATAAATCCAAGCAACTTACCGGAGGTAACCCCGAACACACACTTGCTAGGATTCAGGCGAAGCTGGTATTTGAGAATTCTTTCAAAGAACTTCTTAAGGTTCGGGATATGATCTTTCCTTTCCTTGGCTTTTACAATCATATCATCGACATAAACTTCGACTTCTCTATGTATCATGTCATGGAGCAAGGCTGTAGCTGCTCTTTGGTATGTCGCACCGGCATTCTTAAGACCAAATGGCATTACCCGATAGCAATATGTCCCCCATTGTGTAATGAACGAGGTCTTAGCCATGTCCTCGGGTGCCATCTTAATTTGATTGTAGCCCGAGAAACCATCCATAAAAGATAGTAATTCATGCCCGGCCGTATTGTCCACCAAGATATCGATATGTGGTAGAGGGAAATCATCTTTTGGACTTGCCTTGTTCAAATCCCTGAAATCTACACACATTCTCACCTTTCCATCTTTCTTCGGTACAGGTACTATATTTGCGAGCCATTCTGGATATTCCACCACTTGCAGAAATCCAGCATTCAACTGCTTAGTAACCTCTTCTTCTACTTTCAGGACCCACTCAGGCTTCATTCTCCTTAGCTTCTGCTTTTTAGGTTTAATCCCAGGCAATAAAGGTAGCTTGTGCTGAACAATGTCTTCGCTCAACCCGGGCATATCTTTGTAGGACCAGGCAAAAACTTCTTTATATTCCTTAAGTAGGTTTATTAATTCATCGCGCTCTTCAGAGGATAGAGTATTTCCAATTCGTATTTCCTGTATTAAATCTTCTGTTCCGATGTTTATAATTTCGATTTCATCTTTAAGAGGCTGGGCTCGGCGCTCCTCCTCTTGTTTGAGCATATGCTGCAATTCAAGGGGAGTTTCGTCGATCCCCCCTTCCTCATCTGAGGAGGGAGTGTTATCATTATTATTAAAGTCAGAAGCAAACACAGAGACATACTGAGAATCAGATTTCATTGAATTGAAAGAAGTTACATCATTATCATTGGACTCATCCTGAACAGGTTCAGGATTCACATAGTAAATAAACTCAGAAAATGACTCGCCTGGACTAGGCACTGACACTGATTCACTCGACTTGACTAGACTTGACTTAGCAATAAAATAAGATGGAAAAACATCAGAACTCCAGTTTGAAAGATTTTCTGTTGCAGGTGCAATCTGACTCTGAGGTTCAGTAAAGGTATCATTACTCTGAATAACTGCCACTAGCATATCTTCACAATCTGTCTCTTCTTGTTCTTCAGAATAGTAATCAACATCAGGCACATTTTCTTCAAACAAAGATTCCAGCACATCTGGCTCAAGGTAGACTAACCAGTCCTCAACAGTTTTCTCAACATAATATATCGGCGGTTCTGTTTCTGGGAGAGCAAGGCCACTGAATATTTCAAAACCGGGTATCATGATCCCTGTCACTGAGTCATACCATGGTTCAGAAAACCCATAGTATGGAAACGTCTCACCTTTTTTGATAAAATGACCATTCATTGATAAGGGATATGGAGCCATTAGGAGTACCCTTCCGGTGCGGCGGATTTCTTCCTTCAATTTCAACAATTTTTCCATGGCTTCCTCCTCCTCTTCAGTAGGTACATATCCAAGACCGAAAATTCCATGGTTTGCTTTGATTGGGCGCCAGTGAGATGCCTTGCTTGGATCACGGCCCAAATTCATACCAGGGAAGTAGTTCATTTTTCTCATCATCTTGGCCACCACAGAACTGATGGCGAACGGCAAACACAACTCCTCCCGAGAGGCATCCTTGTAAGAGATAA
Source organism: Tasmannia lanceolata (assembly GCF_043159265.1). Taxonomy (NCBI): domain Eukaryota; kingdom Viridiplantae; phylum Streptophyta; class Magnoliopsida; order Canellales; family Winteraceae; genus Tasmannia; species Tasmannia lanceolata. The sequence goes on along the minus strand of NW_027518696.1, from coordinate 10,263,801 downwards.
CAGCAACCTCGAATGCGAAACCATTCAAGTTGTAGTCATCTGCTTTTGCAACTGGAAGGATTAAAGTTTCTCCTGTTATTTGCCCTATTTCTGGCTCTTCATCACCTCTGACAGTGAACAACTTCCCATCTTTAATGAACTTCAATTTTTGGTGAAGGGTTGAAGCGACAGCACCTTCCTTATGTAACCAGGGACGTCCTAGAAGCATATTGAACGAGGCTTTGATATCAATAACTTGAAACTCAACCTCAAATTCTTGACCGCCCATAACGATCTTGGTGGTGAGGACTCCGACCACATTTCTTCGGGTATTGTCATATGCGAGGATACCAAGGGTTGATTCGGCAAAATCAGTGGGACCGAAACCCAAGGTAATGGCAGTTCTTAATGGACACACATTCAACGCGGATCCGTTATCTACCAACACAGATGGTACTTTCTTGCCTCCACAAACAATAGTGACATGAAGAGCTCTAGCATGATTCCGACCTTGAGGAGGCAGCTCTTGATCTGAGAAACTAATGGCCCTGGTGGCCTGGGTTAGAGCAACAACTTCAGCCAGTTGCTCCGGAGATATCTCTGAGGATACCTGTGTTGTATTCAATTCTTTTAACACAGCCTCTCTGTGTTTCTTTGATGCTATCAATAATCCCCATACAGATATAACAGCCTGAGTTTTCTTTAACTGCTGCACAACTTCATCATCTGGATCTTTCACATATTGCGGCTCCTCTCCTCGAGCCAATGCCCCTGGATTTTCGACTCTCAATTCAACAGGTTTGAAAATTCTTCCGCCCCTTGTCACATGTCTGACTTCATCCAATTCAGGCTCATCATAAGTGATAATTTGAGGGACTTGTGGCTCATAGGTGATTACCAAGGGAGGTACAGACTCTCTTAGGTGTGATTCATCACAGAATATGATTTGGGGTTCAGAGATGGGTTCTAAGGCACATATGAGGGTAAGAGGGTCAAACTCAGGATCTCCTATGGTTATGGCATTAACGGCAGCAGGAGGATTTGCATGACCAGGTAATGGGTTTTGGGTGACATTGGGTCTTGGCTGGAATGCAATGACTTTCTCATCAATGAGTTTCTGGATTCTAAATTTCAAGGCAATGCAGTTGTCAGTAAGATGACCAGGACCTCTGTGGTACTCACAGTGTAGGTCAGCTCGCCAACTTGCAGGTAGAGGATTGGGGGGAGGCCGGATGGCAGGTAAGGTTATGCGACCTGAAGCAAGACACTGCTTAAGCACCTCTGAAGATGGAATGGGAAGAGGGGTAAATTCTACCCGGGTTTGTTGCCGAGGTGCGGTTGCGGTTTGAGCATAGTCCATTACTAAAGGTTCTTGGGACCTAGAGGATTGAGCATTGGAACGGGAAATACTATTGACTTGGGCTGGAGGGGACTTTTTGAAATCTCTGGGGTTTGGGTTGCTACGGTTGAATACACCTTGAGCCATAGCCTCCTCTATCTGGGTGCCAGCCACGATGAAGTGTTTGAAGTCTGGATAGTATTGCAAAGACATGTGATACTGGAGCTGGGGGGAAATATTTTTCATGATTATCTGGACTTGTTCTTCCTCAGACGGGCGCTCCATCATCTGAGCTGCTATTCTCCTCCATCTTTTCACAAAAATCAAAAAGGATTCCCTCAAGTCTTGCTTTGTTCTCTCTAAATCCTTTCTGGTGATTTCTGTCCCATCATCATATTTGAATTGCCTGATGAACTGCTCGCCGATATCCTTCCATGTCCTGTAACGAGTCTTGTCCAAGACCATGAACCATCTCCTCGCAACCTTGGTTAGGGAAACTGGGAACAATTGAGCCATTTGCTCAGAAGATAACCCTTGAGGCTGACACATGATGGTGAACATTTGCAAATGTGTGATTGGACAACCCACACCATCATATTTGTCGAAATCGGGCATTTGAAAATTGGCAGGAAGGCGAATTTCGGGAAATAAAGTAAGATCACTGGGATTGAAACCACCCTGGTCTTGAAACTGAATGTCTTGAACTTTCCTGGTAAGAGTCTCTAATTTCTCCATAACAGACTTATCAACCATGGACTGAGAAGGCCTACTGTGATTCTCGCTGTACTGCTCTTTTTCTAAGTCTTCTTCGACTTTATCAGGGATATTGATGAACACTGTTTGGGCAGGTGCTACTGGAGTAGCTGCTTGGCGCATAGGCCCTTTATCCTTGGACAACGACGGTTCCAACTTTTCAGAAAGCTGAGCCTTGATAACTCGGTTTTCTTCTTTGAGTTCTTGAAGCTGTTGGAGAATCAAAGTAAGAGTATCGGTAATAGCAGCGGGTGGAAGACCATCTTGGTTGTCTGCCATTGGTGAGGATGAGGACGGGAAAGAAGAAGATGCTGGGGTTCTTAGAGAAGGTGGTGGAGAAACAGATTTCCTCTCTAACCGCGAAGAGACCCGAACCCAAGGAGTATTAGGGTTAGCTATGATGTTTATTGCCCTGTAATATCCGAAAGACATATTTTAAAATCAGAGAGAAGAATAGACGATGATGCACACATAGACAAAGATAATGAAAGAGAAGGATGGACTTTATTGATCAATCATTAAAATTTGAGTACATGGTTCAATCTTTCAAAGATAAACATGGAACTAAGCATTCTTTTTAGACTTCTTCTTCGGACGACAATCTTCCTCAACTGACTCCTTTAAAGGTTTGATGATTCTTGCATCCCAAGCAGATGAAACAGCTTTGACAATCTTGGGCTTGAGACCCTCAGGCGGATAGAAATGATGAAGGGGAGGCACAATGGATTGCTCCCTTCCATACTGACGCTGAATCCTGGCAGGAACATAAAAGGATGTCTTTTTGAAACCAAGAAGGCGAACGTAGTTAGCTTCTCCGGTGTTGAAGACAGCTTCTTGGATTCCGGGAATTTGCCAATAAATCTGATCTTCTTGGCGAGAATTTAACCATTCAACCCAATCGCTTTTATGATCGAAAGAAACATCATGACGCCATTCACTGAAGGTGTATAACGTATGATCAAAATGGACAGGAGCTGCAATTTTTAGCTTGTGGCATAACCACACTTGAAGTAATGCAGGACATCCTGAGAAAGACCCAACGAAAGAGCGAATATAAGAGCTTGGACCTGAACTGGCACGAAGGTGAGCCATATCATCCAATCCATTGAAAGTTTCTGCAAGCATAGTAGGAATTGGATTGGCGCCACGATCCATTTGATCAACGAGGTCCAGAAGAACAGCTGACGCAAAGCGAGAAGGCTGGACAGTGAGGAACCTAGCAAAGGAGCAGAATCTCAAAGCGCGCCGTCGAGCTTTTTGAATATCAACAGCACCAATGTATCCAACAGGAGGGTAAATGTCAATCAGTCGCTGCATGGACACTTCTTGGCCTTTCATGAAAGAGTTCATGGATTCATCTGGATTATCCATCAAGCAAAGGAACAAAGGACGATAATCTGGAACACAGGATGGCTTCACTAGAGGGCCATCCACAGGATATTCCAATAAGGCACACCATTCTTCAAAGGTGGGACACATTTCTTGGTTGCCAAAACGGAAGACATGATGATCGGGATCCCAACACTCTGATGCGGCATAGAGTAATCCCCAATCGAGCTTGATGGTTGCCACGTAGCCGAAGAGATTTTTCTCTTGTTCACTTATGGCGTAGATATGGGATTCTCTTAATGTACCACGGATCCAATCAAGAATTGTACGAGTAGACATAGTGCCCGTAAGCCAAGAGAAGGGATATAAGAATGATCAGGATTACATGAACACGAGATTGGGATAAGTTCCTGCCAGTACAAGGAAAGTATGAATACATGATCGAATCACACGATAGAAGAATGAAAGGCATACGATCGAAAGATTAGATGAGATAGCATAAGATTGCTTTCAACGGATAGATCAAGAATGACTAATCCTATGAGATCTTTGGAAATGATAGGATTTATATCCTAACCCCTAAAGGAAATTTTTTTTTTTTTTAATCTCGCACATTTTAACAGTGTGACCTGAAGGCATCAACCCTAATCCTAATCAAGCGGAGTGGAGAGAGGATCTCGACTCATGACTTTGTTCGTGTACCTAAGACCGATCGTAGCCATTGGAAGATGGTCTACGGCCTAATCTAGACACAAATAGGCAGGATATCCTAAACTAGGCTCACACACGTGATGCACATGTGTTCGTATACTACATGCATGTGTGGGTTAATCTAGGGGTAAGGCCAAGAGTTCCCTTAGCGCGAATCCCTGTTCGATATACTGTACCAGTGTCCGGCGTATCAGTACGTGAACAAGAGATCCGTTTACGTACCATAATGGTACTAGGCTAAGGGTGGAATGCTTCTCTAGCACAGAGGCACCAGGTGATGAAATCCCAGTCAACCATGCTAGATAACACTCCGGGTTCCTAAAATAGGACGTGTGTGCACGTGAGATGCAGAGTTTAGATGCAAGTGATGTAAGTGTGTGCAATATGTTTGCGCAATCTATGATGCCTTCAGGTTTTGTTAGATTAAGTTTGAGTAAAGTGTGATGAGAAAATAAAACAAGACAAACTAATCTAACAAGTATAGAGTTTTTATGAGCCAATTAAATTAAATTCAAATGAATTATCTTTTGAAATTTTAATGAAGTTAGGTGGTCCCCAGCAGAGTCGCCAAACTGTGGTACCCGAATCCCGCGAGAGGGGTGGGGCGCGAGCCGCCGCGCTCTCTCACTTGGTCTCCTGTATCCACGCGATTGGCGTGTGCATTTAATTATTGATTTGAATTCGTCTTTCATGTGAACTTGGGATCACTAAGGCAATCCGAATTCCACACGAAAGAGACTGACAGAGTCGCCACCTAGATGTGGGATCTAGGACCCGAAATTAACCAGAAATCTAGACTCGCTACCTGGTTACGAGAATGGAAGGTATGGGGAGTTATCCGCCACATGCACCATTCCTGCCCGATAATCGGTCTTCGATTCCAAAAGCTAACTCTTTTAAATTTATTTTAAATGGCTCATTCAACTCTATGTTAATGTGCGAACTAAGTGACATGCATCCTATGATCTAATTTCAATGTGAATCCTAGATGTGTATCTTGATTTATTAATTTGTCTGGATTCATTCTAAGTGAAAGTTCTCCTAGAATTCTAATTTCATGGAAAGCCCTAAATGATTTGATTAAGCATTTACAAGAAAATTAATATCCAAAACACCACAATTTGTTGTGGTGCCGACTCGCGGGTGGTATGCCGTCAGACATCCAAGCTGCCTACGTACCCAAGCCTCACTGGGATCAGAGTCGACGTAGTTCGGTGCACCTAAGCTAAGTTACATATGCCTAACTCAACTAAGACACCGACCTAGACGGGATTGACTGTTTCAACAGTTTTAGGAGAAGTTATTTAATTCAAGTTGAGGATTTTATTATCTTAGGATTTCATCTAAGATGCTATATGATTCTCATCTAAATGCAAATGGTCCCTTAGACTAATGCAGGTTTGCCTTACATCCTAGTTTACTAGGCTTGTCCTAGGGAAAGATTGGGTGACTAGTGTAACTAGACCTATGGCACGGTTGCTATACATAGCAAGCGTCCGTGATGAGGCTGGACTCCTAACTCTAGGACTCTCTAAAACTTAGGACACGACACGACACCGGTGTTCCTAAATTGGGCTCTAAGGGTCCTTACGACGGAAACCGTGATCCAACGGTTCCGAAAGACACAAGACAAATCGATTTAAATTCTCGAGGTTAGTAAAAAAAAAAAATGGAAGAGATGATGAAATAGTGTGAGGGAATGAGAAAGATAGAGAAAGGTGCGACTGAACTTGGGAGTGCCAAATTGCCTACGTACCCCGCGATGGGGATCAAGCCACACGTAGTTCCGCTGGGGAGGTTGCTTGGATTTTGGAAAACAGGATTGGTATTTGGATCAGGAATCGGGTTTGTATTTGAGCATTGGACTTGAGATTCAGAAACATTGATTTAGCAATGGGATTTTGGAATTGGGAATTTGCATCAAAGAATTGAGCATATAGGAATCATCAAGGGTTTGAATTTTGGGAATTCAAAATGGGCGGGCTTATGAGATTCGGTCAAATGGATTCAGACATGCGACTCAGATTGTGTTGGGATATGACTTGGTTAGGCAAAAGGGAGGAAGTTCTATTAGGTGTAAAAGGGCATTAGTAGAATAGGGGAATGACTCGGTTGTGACATGGAAGGCCGCAACTTGGTCGAATGCGACTCGGTTGCATTGGGATGGGTTGATTAAGGAATTGGATTGAGTCAACTAAGGGGAGAGTCCAATCGGTTAAAGAGGTTGAGCATACTCGACTAGAGAGTTGGGTCAACTCGACTAGGGAGGTTGGCTAGAGTTGACTCAGTTGAGCTGGGTTGGGATCCCACTTGGATGGATTGTATTGGGGCGATTTGACTTAAGCTGCAGGTGGCCTGGCTGGGTTAGATTTAATGTAACCAGATTTATGGATAAATGGTGTGCCTCAGTGAGTGGACAAAGGTATGGCTTGGGTTGATGTGACTCGGTTGAGTTGTGCTAGGGTCAGGTTAGGTGGGGTTAATGGTTGAGTTGGATTGGATTGGGTTAATGGTCAAGGTCAAGTGCGGGTTGACTTGGCTTAGACTGGATTGGAACTGGTTGAGCGTGGATTGGGGTGCGGCTTGAGGTTTGGGTGGTTGGAGTATCTTAGGAACCAATAGGGCAAAGTGGCTCTTAAGGGGAATGAATTAATTGGGCCGAATGGGCCCGATGGCCGGGTTAACTGGGTTGGCCGGGTCTATTGTAGGGGTGTATGAGGGTACTGTTGGGTGGATGAATGAAAGGCATGTGGTGTATGATGTGTGGCTATGGTTATAGGGTTTAAGGCTTATGGGTATGGGTTTAGGTGTGGTTAATGGTTAGGTTGGATTGGGTTAATGGTTAGGGTCAAGTGAGTCGGGTCTAAGTTAGGAGCAAACCCGAGACTAGCCATGGTCTAACTAGGAGGAAGCAGGGTACAAACCAGGGTGCGGACCAGGGTGCACCAGGGTGCGAACCAGCAGGGAACCAGGGTGCGAACCAGCAGGGGAACCAGGGTGCAACCAGCAGGGAACCTGGGTGCAACCAGCAGCGAACCTGGGTGCAACCAGGGTCTAACCAGAGTGCGAACCAGCAGGGAACCAGGGTGCGAACCAGCAGGGGAACCAGGGTGCAACCAGCAGGGAAACCAGGGTGCAACCAGCAGGGAACCTGGGTGCAACCCGCAGCGAACCTGGGTGCAACCAGGGTCTAACCAGAGTGCGAACCAGCAGGGAACCAGGGTGCGAACCAGCAGGGGAACCATGGTGCAACCAGCAGGGAACCTGGGTGCAACCAGGGTCTAACCAGAGTGCGAACCAGCAGGGAACCAGGGTGTGAACCAGTATCGAACCTGGGTGCAACCAGCAACGAACCTGGGTGCAACCAGGGTCTAACCAGAGTGCGAACCAGCAGGGAACCAGGGTGCGAACCAGTATCGAACCTGGGTGCAACCAGCAACGAACCTGGGTGCAACCAGGGTCTAACCAGAGGCTAACCAGGGGGAACCAGGGTGTGAACCATTAGGGAAAAATAAAAATGAAGATAAGATGGGTTAAGAGAAGAGGGAAACATGTATAACTTCAAAGTCTACCATCAAGAAGAATGAGTAAAGATTGATCCTAGATGCTTCCTAACATGGTTTTTCTTTTAAAGTAAAAGATATGCATGAAAACAGACCCTACATAGAATTGAAATAAATGCCTACCTCTTTGAAAACCCACTTTGTGTTTGATTTTTCTTTGATGTTAATTCCTTGAAGATGATTCCTTGCTTGATAATGACTGCTTTTGATATATATATCACCCAACGTATCACCCGATCCGGCAAGGATGGCCGAACCCTTGAAGAGATGAGGGAGAGGGATGAATTTTCTAAGAGAGGGATTCTTTTTCTTCTTTTTCCTTGGATGGTGGGATGAGAGGGTATTTATAGGAGAATGGGATAGGAGGTTAGGTGAGGTTAGGTGAGGTTAGGTAAGGTTAGGTGAGGTTAGGTAAGGTTAGGTGAGGTTAGGTGAGGTTAGGTGAGGTTTGGGTGGTTAGGATGAGAGGAGAGGTTAGGTGAGGTTAGGTGAGGTTTGGATGGTTAGGATGAGAGGAGAGGTTAGGTGGTTTTGGATGGTGAGACCCAGGTCAAGATCTGTCATTGATCTAACGATTTACGGAAATCGGGTCTCGGAATGGAATCAGGGTCCGGGCTATGAAGTGACCCTAGCTTATTTTGTCCCGATTGATGATCCGTAAAGTCAGATCAAGATATTAATGACCTAAAACATATAAATCAATGATAGAGGGGGTTCTCACATGGATTTAACACACTAAATTCACTAATCAGGGTATTTTTCAATTTTTCGGATCTAATCATCTCACCAGGTACATCTCTTTATCATTTTGTTTTTTTCAAAAAATTTGAGGATGGATCAATATATTAGGTTATTGTTGGTTAAAGTAAAGCAAAATGTGGGTGTCTACAATAAGCCACTGTTTACCCTATATAAACCAGTTGTAAACACTCTAAACCACTGATAAGCTTATATAAACCACTTATAAACACTATAAACTACTTCTTACCCTGTATAAACCAATGATAAACACTCTAAACCACTGATAAGCCTACATAAACCACTTATAAACACTCTAAATCACTGATAGGCTTATATAAACCACTGTTTACCCTATATAAACCAGTTGTAAACACTCTAAACCACTTATAAGCCTATATAAACCACTTATAAACACTATAAACTACTGCTCACCCTGTATAAATCATTTATAAATCCTTATAAACCAATTATAAACACTCTAAACCACTGGTAAGCCTTAATAAACCACTAATTACGATTATAAACCACTACGGAGGATTCTTAACCAAAGAAGCTATATAAACCACTTATAAACACCCACTTCAGTACCGGTTTATGGTAGTGAAATACTGGTTAAACTTAAGAAATTAGTGGTTTACAGAAAAATAACAATGATTATAAAGTGTTTAAAGTAATTTAAATAAGATTAAATAGTGATTGAAGGCTTTCTGCAATGGAAGACAGTAGTTTAACATGTAAAACTTTCATTCAAGTTTATAAACATGCCTTATAATGGAAAGATAGGGGAGAGGGGTAAAAATACACACATTTTCATTAAATGGAAGCTTTCTGCAATGGAATGGTAGTTTCTAGTGAAGATTTTTAAGATTTCCAAATCCAATAACGTTTTTTTCCAATATTTGTTGAAAATTGAGGCGTTGTGCAATGCAATGAAGGGTTAGGAAGGCTTTCACATCTAAAAATGAGGTTTTCAGCAATAGAATGGAGCTTTTGGCATCTAACAATTGAGGTTTTTGGGTTTCAAAAATGGAGGCTTTTGGGTTTTTCATACGTACGTTTTTTTGGTAGGTGGGAGGAAGAAGAAGAAGAGGGAAAAAGGTGGGTTTTGGGATTTGTTTTTCTCTAAATGTAATCATTTCAAAAAGGTGATTTGATAGGGGGAGAGAGAGAGAGAGAGTCAAGGGCATTTTAGTCATATGCACTCTTGATTGGTGATTTAGAAAACACCCCTCTTAAAATGTCATAGTCAGTAGAAACCCCTTCTATTTGGTCATTTTCCCTATTTCTTTACAAGAGTAATGCATTAATTCAGAGACCAGATCACTTCGAAGCACTCCTTATTGAAATGTCCCGGACATTATCTAAAGTCGCCCACAGTCTGTTGGACTTCCCCAGAATAACCCAAAGTCTGCAAGGTCCACTGAGGATTCAAAATCCTTCGCAACTAAGCCACCCTGGGCATTTATCAAGTTCTTCCAGGTGGACTTCCAAGTTCTCACTGAAAATCACCACAAGCCCATGATCTATCAATCTTTACCATAAAATTCAGTCGGTTTGGCCATTTGGGTTGATTCCTATTTGTTTTTTTTTTTTTAGCAAAAGCTCAACCCAACCCGACCCGACCCGACCCGACCCAAGTTGCACACCTACTTTTTTGCTAGAAAATCAGTGGTTTAGCTTTTCTTGGCCGAACCCAAAATAAGGATCGATGGATCAAGGGCCTGGATTATCCGATCTAGGTGATATCAATGCCATTTGGCTGGAGCCAATCCGATCAATAAATTGATCAGGTACACATGGAACGGCCTAAAAAGTGGTAGTCTTTTTTAGAACTCTTTAGTTTGAATAATTGCAATGACTTGCTACTTCTACATTTGATGAAGACATGAGCTTTGCTTTCATAATGACTAGCCTCCAAAACAATCCTCCCAACACTTCGGTGATTTAATTCAATTCATTTCACATAATACTACTAAATGAGATTTAACGTTAGGCCTTTTTGTATTGCAGGAATTTTCAGGGAAAGCTTGGAAATCTAGTCCATTCATCTCGGTTGGAGCTTTCATATGATCAGTGCGTGTGAAGCCCAGCATTTTTCATAAAGTAGAGTGGGCCCACTTCATATGATGATCCAAACCGTTCATTTGGTGGCCACAACATAAGTAGGTTGTCCCCCGTAGATCATCTTCATATGATGATCCTATCCCTTCTATCTATAAAAATGAAAAGTTTAGATCATCTCTGATATGCTCGTCTCTTTCAGTATAAGCAATAGTGGTTGGCTCTTCGGCATAAAGTCACGGGTTTGCCCCGGTGACAAGTGTTCGAATCCCCCCGGACTTACCTGACACATGTGGTGTTTGGCGGCCGCTACTTCCATCCGTAGGGAATAGTCCTACTACCGAAAGGGATGGGGACACCCTGCATCATAAAAAAAAATAGTACGGGTAGATATAGTCCCATGAGTCAAAACCACTACTAGTACACATGGCTGCCGTCGGATCAAATGTCAAGGGCAGCACTTTGGTTACTAGCAGGTACGCCTATAAAAACCTCTCAAAATCAGCACTAGTACGCATGGCCCCACATTGTGATGTAGGAGAAATTATATGGTGTAGAGCTTCGTATCCATGAATTTTTATATGGTGTAAGCACTTATACGCCTGTATTTTGCAAAAAGTACTGTACGGCTGCCACCATTGGATGATCTAAACCGTCCATTTGATGGTCCACAAAGTAACTATGTTGTTCCCATAAAATCATTTTTCATAGGATGACCCCTAGCCATCTGATCTATAGAGGAACTACATACCTCTATAGATCGGACGGTTATGATCATCCTATGGAACTGATTTTCGGGCCACAAGTTATTTAGACCATGGCCCATAAAATGGACGGTTCAGATCAACCAATGGTGTCATCTGCAGGACCATAATGGCTTACACCATATTAACTCGGAAAAAAGGGCAAAAAAATAAAGGCAAAATGGAGATGCGGGGTATCGATCCCCGTACATACCTCTATAGATCGGACGGTTATGATCATCCTATGGAACTGATTTTCGGGCCACAAGTTATTTAGACCATGGCCCATAAAATGGACGGTTCAGATCAACCAATGGTGTCATCTGCAGGACCATAATGGCTTACACCATATTAACTCGGAAAAAAGGGCAAAAAAATAAAGGCAAAATGGAGATGCGGGGTATCGATCCCCGTACCTCTCGCATGCTAAGCGAGCGCTCTACCATCTGAGCTACATCCCCTTTTTTATGTAAGAGTTATCAAAAATTTAATTGACAACTGGTTTGAAAAATTCTTTTTTGTGGATGATCCATACCGTTTATCTTGCTGGGCCCACCATCAACATCAAGATCCCGTCTCATTATTAGTAGCGCACCAAAGGAGTAACCTTCTTTGGATATTTAGTTCAAAAAAAAAAATTACTGCAGGGTCCACATGAATGGATGATCTAAACCGTTCTTTTTAAACGGTGTTGCTTTGGATAGGGGGTGCCCTAAAAGCAGTGAGAACATGGTGATCACGGTGGGACCAATAAACCCCAACAAAGTTTAGCGGTGGCCTAAAATATCAACGGCCCTGATTACTACACATGTCTGCCACGTGTAGACATGGCAATCTCACCAACTAGGTTCTGGGTAGGCCCCACTTTTAGCGGGTCAAAGTCAAAATTCGAAACAATGTTCCTGTGGGATATTGTTATTATTATTATTAAAGTGAGCCACATGCGCACGTTAGCGAACTCATAAGCCTCCTCTTACACAAAGAAAAAGCATTAAAATGGTCGGTAAACCGATCCCCAACTGTCACCAGCAAGTTCTTGCCGTCTTACTTTAATTGAATTTAATTATATTTAATGAGTAGTAAAATCACATCTGACTTTTATTTTTGTTGCGTGTTAGGGTTTGTACCTTAGGAGTGATATTTACCCCCTTTTCATTACTAGGGACACCCAGCTACACTGTATCTATGACTGAAAAGGTGCTGATGTACTTCAGATCCGAAGGAATGAAGTGACCTGATTGCCACGTACAATACAGCTGGGTGTCCCAAGTGATGAAAATGGGGCGCATTTATCATTTTTTTCTCTTCTTTTGCAAAATAAACTTTGAGCTTATCTGGGACAACATTGAACATTGACACATGCGTGTCTCTTAATATTTCTCATAAATCAAAGTTATGAGTATAATGAGACAAATAAAAAAAATAAAGGGTCATAAATTTGATTTAGAGGTTTGATAATTACAAACATGCAACACTTGCCACAGGTGCGTCACATTAGGTGGGCCTCACCTTTGGTCTCTACATGAACAATCCACCTTGTAGGTTCAATCCCAGCTTACCTGCCAAAAAAAATCTTTAAAAAAGCTTTATAATTCAAAAACTCAAATTTAACAAATAATTAATGGGCGCTGATATTCCCCCCGCCCCCCTTGTAGGCTATTCCCCCCCGCGGCTGGCTAATGTTAAATGTTAGGATATGTCACTTTGCCACCATTTGACCGGTCTCTCTCCACTCTCTCTCTCTCTCTCTCCACACACACACAACAGGAACAGTTGGTGGGCCCAACAGAAACCGTTGGTGGAATGGTGGGCCCATCTTTACACAATGTAGGCCCCGCCCATACCACTGTAGGATAATCCAAACCGTCCATTTGATGGGTCACAAACGTAAATAGGTTGCGTCCCAAAATATCATTTCCATAGGCAGATCCTAGCCCTCCGATCTAAATAGAAACTACATCTTATACAACCTCTATAGATTGTAGGGTTGTGATATTCCTATGGAAATTATTTTTGGGGCACAACCTATTTACATTGTGGCCCATCAAATGAATGGTTTGGATCATTCTATGGAGTTGGTCGTAAAGTAACATTAAGGCCCGTCCACAACATAGGACGTTCCAAGCCGTCCATGGTTTGGATAATCCTATGGAGTTGGTAACATTAAGGCCCAATCGTAGGCCCCACTGATTTTTTTTCAAATTGAAGCGTACCGTCCAGAACATAGGATGATCCATGCCGTCCATGGTTTGGATCCTCCTATGGTGTGGTTCGTACAGTAACATTAAGGCCCAATTTAGGCCCCACCCATATTTTTGAAAATGAAGTGTACCGTCCAGACCATAGGATGATCCGAGCCGTCCATTTGATGGGCCATAACGTAAATGGGTTGTGCCCCCAAAAGGGTTGGGCCATCAAATGAATGGTTTGGATCATCCTGTGGTGGTACAGTAACATTAAGGCCCATCCACAACATAGGATGATCCAAGCTGTCCATGGTTTGGATAATCCTATGGAGTTGATCGTACACTAACATTAAGGCCCAATCGTAGGCCGCACCGATATTTTTCAAATTGAAGCGTACCGTCCCCAACATAGGATGATCCTAGCCGTCCATGGTTTGGATCATCCTATGGTGTGGTTCGTACCAATTTAGGCCCCACCCATATTTTTGAAAATGAAGTGTACCGTCCAGATCATAGGATGATCACAACCCTACCATCTATAGAGGTTGCATAAGATGTAGTTTCTATTTAGATCAGAGGGCTAGGATCCGCCTATGGAAAAATATTTTGGGACACAACCTATTTACGTTTATGGCCCATCAAATGGGCGGTTTGGATTATCCTATGGTGTGGTATGGGCGGGGCCTACGTTGTTCAAAGATGGGTCCACCATTCCACCAATGGTTTCTATTGGGCCCACCAACTGTTCCTGTTGTGTGTGTGGAGAGAGAGAGAGAGACCGGTCAAATGGTGGGAATACGTTAGCCAGCCCTGGGGGGGGGGGGATATCAGCGCCCTAATTAATTCATCAGTTTTTCATGTATATTATTTGTAAATCTTGTGAGAAATTCAAATCGAACTCTCATCAAACAGATGCACTTAACCATGATTTCATGTCTTTTGTTGTGTTTAATTTTCAAAATCAAGTGTATATAGTAAGTAGATGTATGCGCAGTAAAAAAAGAGGTTGGTGATAAATGTGCCCCCTATTCTAACAAGGACCAATCTTTTCATAGTTACGAAACCAGTAGGAGGGAATGGCCATGGTAAATAAGAGGGTGAATTTATCATTTTCCAAACAAATGACATCATGTGGCCATGTGGGTTTTCCTAATTTTTACTCGAAGTCTTCCCAAACATCATCAACATTTGCTTCTATGATTTAAACATCATCAACATTTGCTTCTATGATTTAAAATCCAAACTTTGTGTCTATGCTTTCTTGCACGACCCCAAAATTACTATTTTTAAAAGGGATTTATAAATAGAGAAATGTTAACAATCAAACGAATCAATTGGTGTTAATCGAATTTGTACTAAGAACATATTTAGGCTCTGTTCGTTTTATATTATAATAACCGATGGTGAGGCCACAAACTGATTATTGGACTAAAAATAAATGTAATTTGCCTCCGATAATCGGTTTGGGGGCTCACCATCGGTTGTCATAATCTCAACCAAACAGGACTGGTGTTCAATCTCAAACGAACAGGTGTTCAAGCAGGATATGTTTGTCATTTTTTCATAAGATAAGAGTAATTTTGTCTTAAGAAAGGTAGGAGCCCCCTAGGAACATGAGAGAAAGCCCTAGCAAAAACCCACAATCCTTTCCTTGCCCTAAATCTCTCAAAAACAGCACCTACAAGCGTTCGATAAAGAAGCACCAAAATCAATGGTTTAGCTATGGCTGGAATAAAACTGAACGTGTTCTCAACAACATCTGGCTGGTGGGACTTACGGATTTAATCACATAGACATGACACAAGTAGATCCAAAATCTCTTTTTATCATTTCCCATTATATTCAGGCAAATAGTATCTGCACAACCATATCTTGATAGCGAGGCGAAGTCATATAAGACGAGGTGTCTTCTGCTCATTATCAAATACGGTTGTGTGCGGCTGTTTTCATGCAACAGCCAACCCCAAAATGCCTTTATATGAAAGTCCCTAGCAAATTCCTTATTTAACCAGCTGGGACACCTAGCAGCAGTGTATCAATGACTGCAGAGGGGCCGATGTACTTCACGTAAGAAGGATTCAACGGATTTGATTGCCACATACACTACAGTTGGGTGTCCCATGTGATGAAAAGTGGCGCATTTATCATTTCTCTTAAAAAAGAAGTGAATATAGGTACATTATAAAACAAGGCAGTGCCAATATCAGTAACCTGTAAAAATGCTAAAATTTACACTTCCTAAAAGACACTTATACTAGGTTCTACCCTTTCAAATGACAATTACCCACAAAAGAAAGGGAAAGAGTGTTGTCTTGGGAAACTGGATTCTAACCAAAATACAGTAAATTCCTTTCCACCCTACAGTAAATTCGTTTCCACCCTCCATCTTGAAAAAGAAAGCAACCATCCCACAATTACTATCTTCTAAATAAGAATGTCTATTAAGTAGGTAACTTAGACTAAAACTTAAAGAAACAAAACCAAATCACAAAAAGATACATAAAAAAACTAAATGAAATCATGTGGGTCCACTCACGATGTTCTAAAACATCAACGGTCACGATTTCACAGTCGTTAGCAAGTGTTGACCCAAGAGATGAACGGTAGAGATATATGTCTACACGTCTCCCACGCGAACCCAAAAGTAGAAAAGAGAGAGAGAGAGAGAGAGAGAGAGAGAGAGAGAGAAGGTCGTGAAATTAAAGAGAGCTGGTTTTTATTGTTGATCAGTAACCGATGACAGGGCAGGCACGCGCGTACACGATATTTAGAGGCGCTTTCAAGTTTCAACTATTCAACACCTAAAGTTCGTACACGCAACTGCACCAACAAAACTACAAAGAGAGGAAAAGGAAACGAAAGAGAGGAGATGGCTTTTGGGGTTTTGATTTTGAGGGGTCCATCTTTAATTATTTCTAGGCTTCCGATTTTGTTGGGAGAATTTATGGTTAGGGTCTTGTTAGAAACATTGGCCCAGCTACCCTCCGCTTTTAAATTCCCATAACCTTTCTTCCTCCTCCTCATTCCTCTCTTCTCTATTAAAGTTAGGGGCGCACGTTAACCAGCGTACGCCCCCCCAGAGTGCATTTTAGCGTTTCTGAGGAAGAAGAAAGGGAGAGAAAGAAAAAAAAAGAAACTGTTATAGTTATATTTTGTTTGAAAAAATTTTAAAAAAAAAGGGCAAAAGGGAAGAGAGGATGGAGAGTCTGTGTTTCAAGAGTCCCGGAGTGCCGATCTCCGTACGCACGCACCAGGCGCAGGTTAGCACTCATACGGCGCAGGTTAGCGCGCTGGGGAGGAGAGGGTGTAGCGTTTCGGCGAATGCGAAAGGAGCTTCGGTGGAAAGCTCGACGGAGACTTCGTCGGCGGCGAGGTATCCATTTACGTATCCATTAAGGTCTCTATGGGCCGGGGGGGAGGGGGGGAATGACAGGAATGCCCTCGAGGATGTTGGAAATGGCGAGGAAGGAGAAGAGATGGAGAATGTGGAAAAAATGGAGGGGGGTTTGGAGAATAGGGATGGGAGTTGGGTGTTGAAAATATTGCATTTGAGGTCTATTTGGAAGGGGCAGAGGAAGAGTGATAGAGAGGTTTTGGACGAGGAGGAGGCGGCGAAGAAGGGTGGGAGATGTTGTGGGTGTAGTGATGGGGAAGAATCGGAAGTTTGCGGTGTGGAGGAGGAGAATGGGAATGGGATTGGGGTTGAATTTGATAGGGATTCTTTCTCTAGATTGCTTAGGCGGGTGTCCTTGGTTGAGGCGAGGTTGTATGCACAAATGTCGTATTTGGGGAGACTTGCTTATTCCATTCCCAAGATCAAGGTACCCCATTTGTGGATTTTTTTTTTAATATTATTTGGAGTTTTGTATAATGTATTATTGTGGAGTTGTTTTGGTGTGTCTATTTGATGCATAGAATCAAGGTACCCATTTGTGGATTTTTGGTATTATTGGGAGATTTTCATGTGGAGGCGTTTTGGTTTCATGGGGTGTTTGTTTGTTTGTTTGTTTGATTGATGAATAGAATCAAGGTGTACCCATTTCTTGTATTTTGATTTTTTATCATGTAGGGAGGTTTGGGGGTCTATGGGGTGTGGATTTCTTACCCAAAACAGAGTACACTTTTGGGATTTTGGATTTTGGATTTTGGATTTTTTGGGAGAATTTTTCACCTGGGTTGCATTTGGTTGAGGGATATCTGTACTCTGTTTTGGGTAAGAAATATTTTTGTTCAAGAATATATTTTTGTACAATAATTCTGAAATGGTATCTTTCCTATTATACTACAGAATTTTTGTACAATAAATCAAGGTACCCATTTCAGAATTGTTTTTGTTTTTGACATTTTGCAAGAATTTGTCATGCTCCGAGGTTTTGATTGATGTGTTTTTATACTAAAAGATGAGATACATGTTTGCGGATTTTTTATGTTTTTTGGTCAATTTTTTTCATCTGATCAGTTCTTTCTAATGGGTGGATACAACATTGCTTGATCATTTGCTCATTTGTGGATTTTCAATTTGCTGACAGAAACTTTTATATGGGAGGGTAATGGATTTATTGTCTGTTTTTGTTTCAGTCAGGAAATCTACTAAGATACCAGGGATTGCGATTCATTACGTCCTCATTGGAGAAGAAGGCACAATTTGCAAATGCGGAAAAGGAAAAGACGTCCTCCCGAGTTCAAGAAATGGAAAAGGAGGCAATAGAAGGACAGGTGGATGAGAAACATAGAAAGAATGGATACCGGATAACTGCCTCGGCGGCTTATCAAATTGCTGCCACTGCTGCTTCCTATCTACAGTCTCAGACGAGGAACATTCTCCCCTTCAGATCTTCCAAAACAGAGATAAGGGAAGATTCATTGAATGAAGGCAGTAGTAGTGATGGAA
This sequence comes from Tasmannia lanceolata, assembly GCF_043159265.1. Lineage (NCBI taxonomy): Eukaryota > Viridiplantae > Streptophyta > Magnoliopsida > Canellales > Winteraceae > Tasmannia > Tasmannia lanceolata. The sequence goes on along the minus strand of NW_027518696.1, from coordinate 10,245,505 downwards.
AACCTGAGATAATAAGCTCTGATGTTGCATCTTTTATGGTCACAACAAATTCAGTGACAGCCGTTGTTGCAGCTAAGGAGGAAATGAAACAAGCTGTTGCAAAGGACTTGAATTCGGCACATTCATCACCTTGCAAGTGGTTTATATGTGATGATGATAGCAGTGGCACAAGATTTTTTGTCATTCAGGTGCAGGGTAGTTTTTTTTTTTTTTTGTTGGGTCAATATTGTTTGTTTGTTCCATGGTCAGGTGATGATTTTGGACTGTTCATGTGCAGGGTTCCGAGTCATTGGCTTCTTGGCAAGCAAATCTATTGTTTGAGCCCATTCAGTTTGAGGTAAATTGAATGTTCGTGCCGATTTTGTTTTTGCTTATTTTATCAAGGCATCTTTCCTATTATAATTATTTAAGAATATATTTCTTCTTTTATAGATCTTAGCTGTCTTGTCTATTACTTTTATGGTACTTCTATATCAATGACTGCTTGTTAGAGAGATATCTGTTTGTGTCAAGTGTATGGAGGAATGATCTGACCTTTTCGTGGTATATGTCCTCAATAGTGTTTTCAGAGGTGAAGAAGGTGTGAGGCTAGGTGTTTTTCCTCTTGAGACATGATGAAGGCAGGCTTATTCCTAATGGGGTTTTTTTTTTTTTAATTTATAAATAAAAAATGGAAAAAAATGAGCGATGAGAAGTAGAGAACTGTGTTCACATGCTTCCCAATGAGTTTTTTTGTAAACCTTTTTATAATAATTAAAAAAAATTATGATTTGCCTTACCCACCGAGGCGTTGGCTCTTCGGCATAAAGTCACGGGTTTGCTCCCTGTGGACGAGTGTTCGAATCCCGCCCCCGACTTACCTGATACACGTGGTGAGTGGGTCGTTGCGTGTATCCGTAGGGACTAGTCCTGCTCCCAAAGTGGGTGGGGACATCCTACGTCATCAAAAAAAAAAAAAAATGTCTTCCCACTTCATTAATGGAAAAAAAAATCAACGAGTATTTAATGATTTACCTTTCAAAAAAAAAAAATTATGATTTGCCTGCATAGTACAAGGAAACTGTGGCAGTATGTGGTCATAAACTGATCATGCCAAGACAATACTATGTGAAGGGAGGCCATGTTGCTTATGACGAAATATTCAAATTTTGTAAACCTACAAGATATGTAAACCTGCTATAGTTGTTTGCGCATAAAATGGTTCTGAAACAATTATTTTCATGTTGTTAGCACATTTAGGTACAATGCAGAACTAAGTGCTCTTTGGCTAGCCTACAGCTGAAAGCGATAGAACTTCCCAGAATGACAAATGTTCATTGTTTGTTTAGGGATATTAATTCAATTATCTAAAGCTTCATTTATTGGTCCATGAGACATAGTTCTAGAGTATGTATTTTGTATATTTTTTTCATCCTTGGATCTTCTATTAGGATCCAATACTGAGTACATATATTTTGCCTCTTATTCCATTCCATATCAAAGCAATTTCATTGAAATTGTTCCAATTCGGCCTGTTATGTTCTATTACGAGAGTTACCATTGCCATTAGCTTTGTATTTTCCATGCATTATTATGGGATTCATAACAATTCAATTTGACAATCCTAATATTTCTCCTATAAATGCTAAGCCTTTAAGTTTTGTTGTCCAGGGTCTAGACGTGCTTGTACACAGGGGTATTTATGAAGCTGCCAAAGGGATTTATGAACAGATGTTACCAGAAGTCCAAGCTCACCTAAAATCTCACGGAAATTCTGCCACTCTCCGTTTTACTGGTCATTCCCTTGGGGGAAGCTTGTCTCTGCTTGTGAATCTCATGTTGTTGATACGAGGGGAAGCACCAATGTCTTCGTTACTCCCCATTATAACATTTGGTTCACCATCCATCATGTGTGGAGGTGACCACTTGCTTCGAAAGTTGGGATTGCCTAAGAGTCATGTTCAAGCTGTAACACTTCATCGAGACATTGTGCCCAGAGCCTTCTCTTGCAGCTATCCTGATCATGTGGCTGAGCTTCTAAAGGCCATCAATGGCAACTTCCGTAATCATCCGTGCCTTAAAAACCAGGTATCCTCTTAATTCATTAAATTTTTAGTTTCAACCAGTAGGGGGAATATTTTTGGTTACTGTCTTTTAAAGAATATGGACACATAACTCGCTATTTATTTTCCATACATTTTAACCAATATCAAGGGAGAAATTCAGTTTATAATTGTGATCATCATAACCCTGATATGTTTGACATACAGCTGATTATTGCACACAAGATGACAGTCCCTACATTTTTCAAACCTTTACTAAAGCCTTAATTTGAGTCGCTGAACCTTGAAGGAATATGGTCACTATTTATTTTCCATACACTTTAACCAATCGCAAGGGAGAAATTCATTTTATCATTGTGATCATCATTCCCCTGATCTGTTCGATATATATACAGTTTTTTTTTAACGGTAATATACAGTTTTATTATTGCACACAAGTTGACGGTCCCTGCATTTTCAAACCTTTAATAATCATACAAGTCACCTTATTCCCAGGAATGATCTATAATGATGTATGAACCCAGATCCTAGTGGTATTGGCTGAGTTTTTAGAGACTATCCAAGCGAGATGATGCTTAACAAGGCTGAGGTTCATGGTATTCTTATGGGATTGAGGTTGTATGTGTTTCATTTTGTGGGTTCTCCTTTACTTGTTGACGGTGACTCAGCTAATGTTATTGCTTGGGTCAGTGGCTCCTCTGAGTCCATGGTGGTTAACTAAATTTGTCAAGGTAATCAAGGATATCATCTGTAGGCGCAATCCGTTCTTGGCAATTCGTCTCACCCTCCTAGTGCTGACTTGTTAGCCAAAAGGGGTGTGTCTTGTGATTCTCTGTATGTGCGGCAATCTCTGCCCTCTTTGTAATCTTTTGGTTTTTCTCAATGATAGTTATAGTTTCTTTATCTTTCAAAAAAAAAAAAACGATCCATTTATCCTAAAAGAAGAGATTTGGGTATTTACTGAAGAACAGGTTACTTGATTGGGGTCATTGCTCACATACTAAAAAACCCTTCTTATTCTTTTACCCAAGCTTATACTAAAGTAAAATGGTATGAGTTGATGCTTTGGTATTAAATATCCTCTGCCGTATTATTCTAAAGAATGCATACTCACATTTAGTTTCATATAGTGAGTGAAGTTATCTAAAACGATAATAATAACCTCACAGTAGGGAGGTCTTCACGTCTTCTAAAACTCGTGATAATTCCTATATATTACTTAAAGCATGCCATTGAACAGTAATGCCCTAATCTTTTGTTATGTGTTTGTTGCTTTACAACAGAAACTTTTGTATGCTCCCATGGGGGAGTTGCTAATTCTACAGCCAGATGAGAAATTTTCTCCACACCACGACCTACTCCCTTCTGGCAGTGGCCTCTATCTTATGTGCCATCCTATGTCAGATTCCGGTGATTCCGCAAAGCAACTGCGGGCCGCACAGACCGTGTTTTTTAATTCGCCCCACCCACTAGAAATCCTTAGTGACCGATCAGCATATGGCTCTGGTGGTGCCATTTACAGAGACCATGACATGAACTCCTATTTGCGGTCTGTGCGATGTGTGATCCGTCAAGAGCTCAACAGCATGAGGAAGGCTAAGAGGGAGCACCGCCGAAAAGTGTGGTGGCCACTCGTGGCTCCACAGGGTATACCTTCAGATGTTATTATGAACAGGCAGTTGGGATCAGCTAATTTGGGTCAGAGGCAGTTAAGTTTTTCTGGTGTTTTTCGGAGTGGGAGGGCGTCTTTGAAGAGGTTCAGTAGGCTAGTGGCTTCACAGCATGTGCACTTACTTGTCGTGCTCTTGTTTCCTGTACGGTTGTTGGTTGTAGGTACTATAGCGGTCATTAGTCTCCGATGATTGGCCTTCCCAAGTACAGCACCATCGAATCATCCTGGTTTTGACTCCTCTTTGACTCAATCAACACGGCCAATCCACATGTGTAGCTGTCAACCCATTGACTCACCTAGTCAGCCCTGGAGAGGGATCTTGATCAATTCTCCCCAACGGAGGTACCATCATCTTTGGCCTATTCCTTTTGTCGTAAATGTGTCGCAGGAGGTATATTTTACAACTGGTTGTGTCAGCTTATCAGAAGGGTGTGCTATTCTTTATTCTTGGTTTCTATGTATATTATCTGCTTGATATGGGCAATGCAGAATTAGAATGTAAAGAAACAGCATTTGAAATGTCAATGAAATCAATTGAAATTTACATATTGAGAATTTTCTGTTGATCTTTCAATGAGAATATGTGCACTTTCTTGTTTTTTTGCAATGAGAACTTGTACTGGAATCTCAACTTTCTAACAAAATGATTTGAAAGTTCTTGCAACTGAGACCAATCTTATAATCAGATCCTTTATAAGCAGCTTGAAAATGAAATAAATAGTGAGTGAACTCCTCAATTCAGTCCCTCCAACTCCCTTTTGAAGTTTGAAGTTTAAAACATGCTTATAAATGTTTAAAGCTATTACTTGCAATCATTCTGCACAAAAAGGTGAGGCCTTCTTTTATTTTGCACGGCTAGCCCATAATTCAGGTATTCTAAATTCAATCTATATTCAACAAACACCTATTGTGGAGTCCCCAACCGATTATTGGACCGGAATTGCACTGAATTTGACATAGAAAGAATGGAGCCTTTGTTGAAAATTTGTCGCAACACTGTGCGAGTGGGTGTCCGCTTGGCAGAAGAGTGTGCTATCTTTATTCTAGGTTTATTGTATATTTTCTGCCCGCTTGGCAGAAGAGTGTGCTATCTTTATTCTTGGTTTATTGTATATTTTCTGCTTGAGATGGGCAATGCAGAATTAGAATGTAAAGAAACAGCATTTGATGTTAGGCCACGTTTGGATACCCACAAGATTTAGATTTGGATTTCTCACATTTGCAGTTGAGATTTGGAACTTGATCAGATCCTTAGATTTCCAAATCAGCTACAACGGTGAAAAAAAATCCGATTTTCAAATCTGTTCTGCAAGACATTATTTGGAAATCAATATTCGTGGCAATTACCTTCACCCTCGCTGCTCCTCGACCTTGCTGCAGCTCTCTCTCTTTCAACATAAGGATGATTAATGTATTTTGTATCTAAAACTCAAATCCAAATCAAAATACAAAAGAATGAGGTATCCAAATGCGGCCTTAATGAAATTAATTGAAATTTAGGTGTTAGAAACTTTTATGTTGGTCTTTCAGTTAGAGTATGTTAACTTTCCTGTTGTCCTGCAATGAGAACTTGTACTTGAATCTCAACTTTTTCTTGTAACTGAAAACCAATCTTACAGTCAAATCCTTTTGTAAGGAGCTTGAAAATGAAATAAATAGTGAATGAATTCCTCAATTCAGTCCCTCCCATCTCCCTTGATTTTTGAAGTTTGAAGCTTAAATCATGCTTATAAATGTTTAAGTAGTTGCCAGAAATTTAACAAAATGATTCCCGGAAAAGACCCATTAGGCAGACTTCGTGCTTCTTGCAAAGTTTTCTACGCTTCAAGGCCACTTTTATAGAAACATTTTCACTGGAATTCATGTTTGATTGAAAACCCAAAATGCCTCATTCTCCTTTTCTTTCTACATATAATGGGTCTAAAACAAGTTTTACACCCAGTTTTAATTGCACCCATTTTACACCTCATAAAATTTGGCTAACTCATTTTCCATTCTCCAATTTTCAAGGAAAATTGCAAACCTACTCTAGAGTCTAGACTGTAGAATGTGTTTTTTCATGGGTTTTTTTCCTAGATTCAGTGGGCCGTGGAACATGTCCAGCTTGCATGATTCGTTCCTGCTGGTGGCCCACATAATGCATATGCTAAATCCACACGCCAACTATCGATGCCGATGTCTTCTATCATCATCTTCGTCTTCTTCACACCAATCCAATATAGTTTGGATGTTTTTGACGGAATTGGGCCCCCGGTCATATGTCGCCGAGCTTTCAATGTCCATCCGACATTGCGACCGCGTGCGTAGCGTTCTTGAATTTGGAACCTGATTCAATCAGAGTGGGCGCAGACACAACACACGTAAGAATTTGATCTATATTTGCTTTCATGGTCCCAATCAGAACCAACAGTCTGGTTCAACTCAGTACCTGGTCAGCTCAGTTTATTTATTTCATTATCACAATAATTATTTCTCATTTTTATAAATATTTTTCATTGCACAATTGAGTATTAGCAATGTGAAAAGAAGACAATGATATGCGACTAGTTCTTGACTTGTTGTATGTTTAGTCTACTCTTTTTTGGCAGTGTATTGCTGCTCTTTGTTTGCTTGCTTTTTGTTCATATCCTCACATGCTGAATGCTATCTTCCATGAGGAAATTGAATAAAGCAATTTTGTTTTGGAAAAGGAAAATGATATTCCCAACCCCTTTCCCAGCATTTTCACCTAAATTTGTGTCTTTTTTGGTGAAAATGACCTCATTTTTTCATACACAATCAAACAAAAAAGGGTGGAAATTTAATCAATTTTAGGAAAAAAACAAACAAAGAGGGTTGGAAATGCTGTCAAAGGGAGATGGAATAACATTTCCCTACGAAAGAATGCACGTACAAATTAATAAGTTGTGTACAAAACTAACATCCTAACCGTTCGATCAAAATGGGCTTTTGCCAGTTAAGTATTGGCTGTGACAAGCATGTTAGTAAGTCTGATCGGATGGTGGGTATTGTTAGCCGGTTTGAGTTTTTGATCAAAAGGTTGAGACCATTGGACCAGTTTAATTTTGTGGTCATGCAATAACCCCAGTAGAGCCTACCAAATGAAGGGCTGGATCATGTTAGTGTCATGACTTGGTCAGCTGTAAGCCGTTGATCTTGGACGGACAGTTGGCATCACCCAATATGTCTGATTTTGTGGTATCTTGTCCCTAAAAAGCCGCGAAATGGTTTTCCGCGAACTTGCCTAGCAAATCCTATCAACTAATTTTTATTTTTTTTATTTTTAGAATTCCTCCTACAAACAATTTATTAGGTAACTATGCTGTCAAGTATTTTTAATCTCTTACTCTTTATCTTGAGCATGCCTTTGTCTTGTTCAAATTTTCCTGTTCTTGGTTTCTATTTTATTTTCTTTCCCATATCTGTTTTACCTCACTTTTAAAAAAAAAACGAGTTTATCGTCATCCATTTGATTCATTTCCATCTCGAAGAAAGCCTTGGAGAAAACTCAAGTAAGCCCTATATTCAGATTCATATCCTAAGATCCTAATTGTGCCGAATCTGACCGAAACATAGCATCCTGTATGTAATTCAATAATTATTTTTTTCCTTTACGACCATTATTTTACTTATTTAGAAGTTCAGATTATTCACAGATAAGGAACATATTCAATTGAATAAATTGCAAAGACACTCACTAATAGTGGAAAAGACATTCTAATTTTTTCCAAAATTCTGTGTACAACAAGAGGAAAAAAGATAGTCCAAAGTTTTAATTTACTCAGAAAAAAAAATTAAATTATCAAGTGCTTATTAAATCACTCCTGATGCACTCCCTCACATCAAAATCATACTACCACAGGCTCTCAAGTAGCATGTGAGATACGCCCAGATCGATTATATCACATAGAACTTCATTACTATAACATTTTCCAATTGAAAAAGGAATTCGCCAAAAAAACAAAAAAACAGCGATGGTTTTGGAGAATGCTCCAGTAACAAATACATCATCTTCTCCGACCACTAGAAAGAAGAACATTAAATAAGAAAAGAACTCGTAAAATTTACTCACTGTCATCTCGAAAAAAACTGGTATTTGATCTCTGGCTGGCACCAATCCCTCCTATGTTGAGTTCCCATCATCTGGATAGATGGTAGAAGCAAAGCTGCACAAACCCAATGGCGAGGCTCAGCTCACTTCATTTTCTAGCATTTCTACTAATTTTGTACACTGAACTGGTGATTATTTGAATATGAATGGTTGTTTGAATAAAATGAGTCTTGTGAATCAAACACTGAATACAACATTGGCACATTTACCCTCAAACATTAGGAGATAAATTGAAAAGGAACAATACTAGAAAATTTGGAGAAGAACAATTTCCTGAGTTCCACAGACAATTCGAACCAAGTTATCATGGTGAGCAAAAAAAAAGAGAGAGTAAGATTTTCAACTGCTTCATATGAAATTATTTAAGGTGCAAAGCAACAAAGCCAAATTCACCCTTATCATTGCCAGTTATCTTCTTGGTGGCATGGCTAGAGGCAGAGTTCAATTATTAACACCATCCAGTATGAGCAAGGTTTTGAATTTCGACCGAAATCCAAAATTTTGGGTTTCAGTTGAGACCGAAACCGAAATTGACTGAAATCGAAACGTTACAAAATTTCAACCGAAATTTCAAAATTTTGATTTTAATTGGGTGAAATCGAAACGTTACAAAATATCTCCAAAAAATCTGATTTTAATTCATTATTTAATATTATCCTGAAATTATATACCCTAAAAAATAGGCGTTAAGAAGATTTCGTCCGATTTCACCGAAATTTTGGCTGAAATTTCGGTTTCGGTGAGGACCGAAACGCATTCCGAAACCGAAATTTAAAACCTCGAGTATACATACTTCAAGTTCAGCAAAAGGCGGCATATGTAGCCTCTCACTAAGATAAAAATCGACTTCACAAGTTTTGGGAAAACATCATTAATTGAAAATAATTGTGGAAAATAGCATCAAGGGCCAAATAAAAAAAAAACATGCAAGCTTTCGAAATATTCAAACTAAAATCCCATTAATAGATCACTTCATATCAAACATAAAATAATAGCATAACAATATTAGATGTTCCCAAATGATGTTTGGGATTGGAAGTGTCACCTCTTTATGATAATATTTTGACAAAATGAACGGTTTTTTGCTCCCGAATCCTTCCATTGTCTTCAAACTTCAGCAAGTTCTGCTCGGAAAATAAAAATGCTATGAATCTGTAATGGTTGAAAGAAGATACGCTAGAGACTTTGACTACCCACGGTTTAAAGGATCGGAAATCCAATACTTACCAAACACCTAAAAATTCAGATACATATGGTACCATCTTGCCCAAGACAAACATTGTTTCAGGCAATAAGGCATGCTTTGTTAGCTGATGCCTACCGAATGATATCTTCACTTGGTGTTTTGTAAAAAATCAAGCCACATTACACAATACACCTTGGTACATCATAACACTGTCTTAATGACACCACGTTGAGCTGATGTACCCATAATGAGACACAAAAAGAAGGGCAGTTTCATCCGCTCTTACAGGCTATCTTCTAGTAGACAAAATATTATTAAAGATTCTTACTAGGTTCTCTTACAAAAAACCACCATTTATTTATTTGGGGGCTTCTATATACAAAAGAAGAGTAAAGATCGAGCTTTTGATAGTCTTATCCAGAAAATCAGAGCTAAAATTGAAGGGTGGAAAGGAAAATTCTTTTCAACAGGTGGTAAGTTGACTCTTATTAATCATGCCTGACTAGCATGTCGATGTACATCATTTCTATTCTTAATCCTCCCAAAGATTCCATTCAGAGTTTGGTGGGGGGAACTTGAACGAGGAGAAGAACCCATTGGGCCTCATGTGAGAAGTTATGTAGAACAAAAGCGGAAGGAGGCCTAAGCATAAAATCTGTTAAAGATTATTGTTTGGCCTTTAGACGTAAAGCTTTTCACAATATGCAAGGTAATAACTCCCTATGGAGGAAGCTCATGAGATCCATATAGGCCATAAAAGGCCACATAAACTATGTTGAAAGGAAAGCTTATCATCCAAGGCCTTGGAAGGATATTCTTAATGGCAGAGATTTTCGGATTGATCACAGCGGATGGATAGTTGGGGAAGGGAAGATTAATTTCTGGATCAAGCCACTTTATGAGATAGCTTAAAATAGGCAGGACATAAATAATAACATGCAGTTCAAGGATGTTCTCTCCGATAATTGGATTTAGGATATCAATGATGTTGAAAGGCATTTCTCTACAGAAATGGTTCAATCTATTAAAAGCACAAATATTAAAATCTGCACCACCAAAGATAAGCTTGTTTGGTGCCTCACAAATGATGGTAGTTTCTCTACCAAATCGGCATGAAATGCTACACGGAACAATACTGATGTCAAGGATTGGGCTAGGCACATTTGGACTGGTCTTCCCACAAAAATCGGTTGTTTCACTTGGAAAGTCTTCAACAGTGCAGTTGCTATTAACCAGAGAATCAAAAGACAAACATATCCAGATTGCATCACAGAGTAACTGTTGTGCTATGGATAAGGAGGAAACTATTAACCATCTTTTCATCAAAGGTAATGTTGCTAAAGACATCTGGCTCTTTTTTCAAAGGCTTTAGATGTTCCTACTATTCAGTGCCAAGCAATACTAGTTAGAATGAAACATTGCTTTGATCTTTATAAAGGCACACACTCTATTTATCCTCAAAATGATCCTAATCATTATTGTTTAAGCGATAATAATAAAATACGGAATGGGAAAGAGGCCTCTAAAAAATGTTTAGTCATTCAAAGGACGCCATCCATCTTGGTATTATTCCAAAAAAAATTCCACACAAAGGTTAATCTGGGTCTTCTGGATTAAGCCCACTAATCCTATTATCAAACCATGGTTTTAAATTTCGACCGAAATCGGATTTCGGTCGAGACTGACACCGAAATCAACAAATCACATTACCCGAAATGGTATTTTATTTCTTCCGAAATTTTGGAATTTCGGTCGAAATTTTTTTTTTTTTCCCCCAAATTTCACCCAAAAACCTTTTTTTTTAATTAATTAAATACTTTGCCAAATTTTTGTATGGAATAAAATAGTGTTTATCTTGTTTTGCCGGATTACGGTCGAAATTTCGATTTAGGTGGGGTCTAAGACCGAAATTTAAAACCATGTATCAAACTGAACGTCGATGGGGCATCTAAAGTCAAGCCAGGTATGTCAGATGGACGTGGGTGGGTGGGGGGGAGTGTATTTAGAGAAAATTTTGCTGAAATCCTTTTTGCTTATGCTCATTATTATGGTATTGGTTCTAACATGCTTGCAGAAGCAAGAGCTCTCTTGGATGTCCTTTGCTATTGCAAATTGGTGATGTTGCCTCAAGTGCATTGAATCTGACAGTAAGGTGCTTATTAGTAAGATAAATGGTTTGATTAATGATAATTCTCAGTTACATTGGTCTCTTAACTATGTTTGGGAAGAAATCATGCAATTGATATCTGCAATCAACCCAAGTTTAACTCATCATTACCGAGACGGTAACAGTGTTGCTGACTCTTAGGCCAATGCAGCTTGCAGACTAACGTTGAACAAGACTTACTAGCAATGGAATGATCTTCCAATAACTACTAAGGGTGCAGAAAAATGTGATTTTCTTGGTCTCCCCAGTGTTAGAGAGGCAATGTCATCTTCTTATTCACTGTTGTATTTTTACATCGATCTGGGATTACATTTTTTTCTTTTCAGGGTAAGTTGGGTTCTCACAAGGCATTTATCTAAGCTCATTGAGGCTTGTGTATTCGCTCCATGGGGTTCTAAAGGTAGGATCTTGCGGAATCTTCTTTTGCGATTTGTATTTCGAAAATCTAGAAAGGAAGGAACATCAGGATATTTAAAGGGTGCTCTACGATTGTTTTCTTCACTCAGAGACGCGTCTTTGTGGTTATGGTTCATTGGGCATTGCCTCCCTTTGTTTAAAAGTTATACTGCATCTTCCTTTTACAAATCTTAGGAGGAGATTCGGTTTAGTCATAACTTTTCAGAGAGGCCTCCACACCAATGGGATCCACCCTCCCCTGGGTTCCTGAAGCTTAATGTTAATGGTTCTAGCATCGGCAATCCAAGTCTGTCTAGAATTGGTGGTCTCCTTAGATCCGAGGATATTGTGACTCTTTGGGTATTTCCAGTTCTGATTATAAGGGACTCTAATGAATTGGATGTTCTTGCAATTGTCTATGCTTCTCGTCGTATTCATCGAGAGCAGCTTGATTATGTCATCAGAGGGAGACTCCCTCAATGTCATTGGGTGGCTTAAGGTTAAGAAGAGATATCATTGGAGGTTTGCTGATTATTTGGAGGATAATTTTTATTTGCTCGAGAGGGTTGAGATTGTTGCTAGACAAGTGTGGAGGTCTGCAAACATTGAAGTAGATCATTTGGCTAAGGAAGGTTTGGACAAAGATCAGATTACTTTCTTCGACTTCCTCCCTCGGTGAGTTCTTGGTATTCCTTTTTAGTCTGTTTACTTGTGGCTCGGCCTTTTGTTTGTTGTAGTCTCTTTCTTTGTTTTTGGAGACTTTATCGGTGTCCTTGTGCCTTCATGTTTTATGGAATGGTTATTATTCAAAAATTGTACCAAAGGAAAAGGGTGGATATGATGTGGCAATGGAGGTGTGGTGAATCTGATGTGCCACCCTCCCTCGACATTGGCCGATCCTGAAGCTCTAGAGTCTAATCTACTTCTCTGCCAATGGTGTCTTCTGGAATATTACCTCATCTCTCTCCTCAGGGTGCACCTCAATGACCTTAATTGGAGCACACATGTGACCTAGATCCAACAGACCTCGACATCTGGAGCAAATCTTCACCTGTCTTATGGTGGTCCTAAGTAAATCATCTGGTACTTGGTCTCCTGTCAACAGGGATTGACTCCTCCCCAATGGCCCGCTCCTCTCTCACCTTGGCAGTGGGAGGGGTCAGACGTATTGTAAGATGCTCAAGTGCCAAAACAATACTCGGTCGTAGATGAAGGATGCACACATCCTTGGTCGCTGCCACTCAGTCCACCAACTGATCCCTATCCATCTCTATGATTGTTGAATGATTGCTTCCTTGCTTGGTCATAGGATCAAAAACACCCAATTAGGCTGGAAGAATCTAGCCCCTATACCACTTATAAGAGATCCTAGATAGGATGCTCTTATACCATTTGAAATAGACCTTGAGTTAGATGCTCGGATACCACTAGTCGTGTCAAACAATAAATTTACGTCCACCAAACAAAAACAATGCCTGACAGCAATAAACAGAAGCCTGAAAATCATAAACAATGTCCGCCAATAATAAACAGATGCTCGAAACCCATAAAATATGCTCGCCAATAGCTAAAAGCTAGCAAATTCATCCATGAATTGCATAAACTTAACAAGCGGTAATATTTCCCTCTTTCCGTGCCACAGATAGACAAATCAGGAATAATATAACAAAAATTCCAGATATAATAGTATATCATCAAGTTCTGCTATAATGCTTCAATCCATACATACATACACGCACACAGATATATATATATATATATATATATGGAGGTTGTTGTTCCTGCACAAGTGTGCAGGTAAGCTTACCTGCACACGAGTGCAGAAACAGGGTGGGGGCCCACATTTTTTGGGGTCCAAAGCATTCACTTGGAAGGCCCTTCCATGGATAGGGTGTGGCCCAAAAATCAGCCCCATTGGATCATCATAAGCCTGTCATTTGTGGAGGGGAAAAATGGGCAGAAACATGGACACACAGTGTCTGTCTATATATATATATATATGAGAATAGAGTTCCTAATATATGAGAATAGAGTTCCTAAGGTGTCACCTCATATAGCTTATATGAGGTGGCGCTTAAAAACATAAGGGGCCCACTTTGTTTGGGGTAATCCAAACCACTCATTTGAAAGGCCCTTAGATGGATATGGTGCCTACAAAAAATCAGGTCCATAGGATCATCCTAACCCTTCCATTTATGGAGGTAAAAAATGGGCATATTTATGGAGGTTTATACCCATCCATTTCAACCTCCACAAATGGAAGGGTTAGGATGATCCTATGAAGTTGATTTTTTGGGCACACCCTATCTATATGAGGGCCTATCAAATGAATGCTTTGGATCATCCAAACAAAGTGGGCCCCTTATGCTTTTAAGCGCCACCTCATATAAGCTATATGAGGTGACACCTTAGGAACTCTATTCTCTCTCTCTCTCTCTCTCTCTCTCTCTCTCTCTCTCTCTCTCTCTATATATATATATATATATATATATATATATATATATATATATATATATATATATATATATATATATATGAGAAAAGTGTAGCTACACATACGTGTAGCTAACTTAGCTACACCGACGCCTTAAAATACAATGGGCCCCACATTGTTTCGGTGATGCAAACCATTCGTTTGATAGACCCTCACATAGATAGGGTGTGCCCAAAAAATCAGCTCCATAGGATCATCCCAACCCTACGCTTTGTGGAGGCAAAAAATGGACGTGTAAAAGCCTTCACAAATCTGCCCATTTTTGCCTCCACAGTTTGAAGGGTTGGGATCATCCGATGGAGCTGATTTTTTGGGCACACCCTATCAATGTGAGGGCCTATCAAATGAATGGTTTGGATCACCCAAACAATGTGGGCCCACTGTATTTTAAGGCGTCGGTGTAGCTAAGTTAGCTACACGTATGTGTAGCTTCACTTAACTCTCTCTCTCTCTCTCTCTCTCTCTCTCTCTCTCTCTCTCTCTATATATATATATATATATATATAAAAATAAATATATATATATAACGGTTTCTACACACATGTGTAGATAAGTTATCTACACACTAGCTTGAAATACAGTGGAGGGCATATTGTTTGGGCGATCCAAACCATCCATTTGATTGGCCCTCACATAGATAGGATGTCCACAAAAAATCAGCTCCATAGGATCATCCCAACCCTACGATTTGTGTTAGGTAAAATGGACGTGTATAAACCTTCACAAATCTGTCCATTTTTTGCCTCCACGGTTCGAAGGGTTAGGATGATACTATGGAGCTGATTTTTTGTGGACACCCTATCTATGTGAGGGCCAATCAAATGAATGGTTTGGATCACCAAAACAATGTGGGCCTCCACTGTATTTTAAGCTAGTGTGTAGATAACTTATCTACACATGTGTGTAGAAACCGTTTTCTCATATATATAAATAAGAATGAATGATAAATCCAAATATATTAATTAATATAAACAATAATGAACAACAGATCAGGTCTAGCAGTGTTTTAAAATGCGGAAGCAGGTCAAAACGTGGCCAAAGCAAATCCTAGTTGACACGGCACAACGTGGTCATGTACTTGGTTGATACGGGGGAGTTTTTAAACTATAGGTCTATGAATTGATGGTGATGGAGCTTTGGATGTTTTGCAACCCCCTGCCAGGCAGATCCAAATTTCCTCCAACACACTACCGAGAATATCCTCAAGGATTTCTAACTGCAATCCCTCAGAAATCAAGAGAAGATACCCACCACCTTTCGTTGAGAGAGAATTACCAAATATATCCCAAAGAGGTTGAGGACAAGGGACCAAATCTCTGAGGCAAAAGGAGCAGATGGAGAGGAATGAAGATATAAGTTTAGCCATTCAGAAAAAAATGAAGATATAAGTTTATTAATTTCCCAATTTCTAGAGAAAAAAGAACTGAGGTTCTCAGACCTTTTCCTTGTCGGTATAAAACCAACTATAGCGTATTCCAGTGCTCTGTTGTATGAAAAAAAGAGGGAGATTCAAGTTTGTTTTCATGTTTCTAGGGTTAGTGCACCTACTCTGTGGAAACCAATGAGGGAATATAAGTGGTTCAGATCCAAAAAATGTTGGCCTGTAGATTTATGATTCATCAGAATTTTGAATAAGAGAACAGAAAGATATTTGTGAAATTTGTGATCCCCTACTCTTATCTACTATTTCTGACACCAACTTCAGAAAAAAATAAATGATAAAAAAAATGAGTATCTATTTTATGTTTCAAAGACCTTTTGGAGCAAACTATGAATTTAGTCACTGATTGCTTATATTTTGTGTAAATCATATTGACTCAAACATGACCTCCTTTATACGAAAGTGCAAGGGGATCCCAGATAATCACTTGGTCCACAAGGAGACGGATTAAATTACGAGAATCGTAAGTGCACCAAAAACTTAATATTCCCACGTAACGTACCTTTTTAGAGATGTGATCCTGAAATCACATGGCATGGGTTATTGTTAAGCTTTCATAATTGCAGAGGTGAATCTTATCAGGATGGAATGGATGGATATCTCCTGAAAACATGTAAGCGCTTCGCTGCAAGTAACCAACTAACACGAGTTTAGATAGTGCAGTGTAGCATATAATGTGTCTCTAAGATAGTGAACCCTTTAACTTGGTAGAAAAGAAAAGGGCTACCTTACCAATCAAGCTGCAACTGTATCAAAAAATCTGTACCCTTATGGGATACTTATATTTCGCTCACTTCAAGCCATGCAATAGACAGAAAGTAGGCAACTGTTTCATTTGTTTTCACCCTCCCACAAATGCTTCATTTGGTTGCATTCCCCAAATATAACAGAAACATGTGAATCCAACTTTGCTCAACTGTCAAAAACTCCATCTCAAAGGCTGATAACCATCTTCAATTTAGGAACGTTGCTCACATGGATTCCTTTCCTTTTACATTTGGTGACTAACTCTTGGGCCTCCTCTAAGCGTCCCACTCGAGAAAGGGAATCAATAACTAAGAAATATGAATAAGAATTCGGAGCACAACCATTGGCCCCCATCCTATTCATCATTTCTTTAGCCTCATCAATTCTCTGTGAATCACATAAAGCTTTAATAAAAGAATTATATGTATAATTATCCGGAGTTGCACCTGCTTTCACCATGGAATCAAAAAGGATTTGTGCACTCTCCATTTTTTTCATCTTACACAGACCAAAAATGAGAGCATTGAAAGAAAAATTGTCTGGACTTATCCCATCAGCTCTCATCCTTTTAAACAGTTTCATAGACTTAGTAATTTCGCCTACGGCACAAAGAGACCTGATCATTATATTGTATGTAACGACGTTTGGTGAAACGCCCCATTCAATCATCTCATTAAAACAATTAAAAGCATCTTCCATCTGGTGGGCCCGACAAAGACCATCAATTATTGAACTAAAGGTGAAAATATCTGGCTTGAATCCATGCTCTAATAACATCTTTAGCAGTTCATGAGCCTTACTTAACTCTCTAGCCTTGCAATGGCCACTGATCAACGTATTGAAAGTTACAAGGTTAGGAGCAACGCCTTTTTCTAGCATCTCTCTGAAAATTTCTGATGCCTTTTCCATCAATCCAGCTTTGGTGACACAGTCTATCAACATGTTATATGAAACCACATTGCACATAAGTCCATCCAATATCATCTGATTTACATATCGACTGCCCTCCTCGGCCTTTCCTATATTGTACAAAGCAGCTATCAACGTGATGTACGTATTAAATTCGGGTTTTCCACCTCGAGCAACAAAATTATCCAATAACTTACTTGCTTCGTTAATATCGATACCTTTCGCCAAACAAGCCATGAAAATGCTAAATGTTGCAGCATCTGGAAAGTAACCCTTCTTGCCCATTGTTCTAAAAAACTTACTAGCCTCCCTTGGCATACAATTCTTTGAAAGGCAATATAATACAGTATTACACATCTGTTCACGCATAACAGACTCGCATTCTATAAAGTTAGTTACCAACTTATAAGCCGCATGTGGGTCCAAACAGCGGAACGACCCATGAATCAACGTCCTAAAAGTGGCTTCACTCGGGGCAACATTTTTCTTCCTCATTGTCTCCAATACCCGAAACGCTTCATCCACCCTCTTCGCGTTACAAAACCCATCAATTAATATTGTATATGTGAACACATTCGGGGGATGTCCTGAATTTTCCATTTGTTTCAAAAGCCTAAGTGCTTCATCCACTATCCCAATCTTGCATACTCCATGGATGAGGATATTGTATGTGAATCGATCGGGGTAGCAATTATCAGCAGCCATTTGTTGGAATTTGAAATAAGCCAAATCAAGTGAATTGGATTTCACCAATGCATCGATGACCGAATTATAGAGCCGGGTGCTCGGCTTAAACCCTAATAATGACATCTGCCCAAAAACTTCATTTGAATACTTTGCAAGACCCAATCTTCCCCAACTACCAATTAAAATGCACAACAGTTCTTCAGTAATTCTACACCCCACAGTTTGAATCTCTTTCAGTAATTCTACTGACAATACAACAGGACCCTTTCTAAACAACATATCAGCTAAAACTCTCCTCACTGAGTTATTTTTTACGATTCCGCCAAGAAATTGAGAAACCCAGATATAAAATTTAAGGGAGAGTAATGGGTTTTCTTGATTTTGCAAAATTCTCACAACTAACTGTGGATTTAAACTGCTATTTTTGCCACCTAACTCGTGATTTAACATTACAAACCAGTCCTTGTCTCTCAGTATTTCAGATACATATACACAATCGATAGAATTCGTGTTTTTTCTATTCTTATTAATAGAAACTGGTTCACTCCCAATAGAGAAATCACCGAGTTGTTTCGACCCATAATAAAAATCGTGTCTTTTTGAAGGATTGATCGAGGACTTACCTGTGGATGAATTTTCTGCGTTGGGGGGTAAATGGGGAACTGTTTTTGAGCTGTTTTTTGAGGGTTTTTCTTTCCTTGTTGGCATGAGTTTGTAAGTTTCGAATTTGTTTTTGGCTGCGGGGGGAAGCCCCAGAGCAGTAGAAGAAAAGCGTCTCATCCCAGTAAGAGATGAATTCATCAAGGGCAAGAACAAAAAAAAAGGGTTTTGAGGCTGTTGAGGTAAAGAATTCGGCTAGACCTGGCAAAATCGACCCGGGCCGGCGGGTCGACCCAACACACCCGTAGGGCTGGCAATTAAACTTGTGGAAACGCCCTCACGGGGCGGGGATTGCATTTTTTAAAAAAAATGGGAAAATGACCAAATAGAAGGGGTTTTTTCTGACTATGACATTTCAAGAGGGCTGTTTTCTAAATCACCAATCAAGAGTGCATATGACTAAAATGTCCTTGACTCTCCCTCTCTCTTTCTCTTTCCCCCTATCAAATCACCTATTTGAAATGATTACATTTAGGAGAAAACAAATCCCAAAACCCACCTTTTTCCCTCTTCTTCTTCTTCCTCCTACCTACCAAAAAAACGTACGTATGAAAAATCCAAAAACCTCCATTTTTGAAACCCAAAAACCTCCATTGTTAGATGCCAAAAGCTCCATTCTAATGCTAAAAACCTCATTTTTAGATGTGAAAGCCTTCCTAACCCTTCATTGCATTGCACAACGCCTCCATTTTCAACAAATATTGGAAAAAAAACGTTATTGGATTTGGAAATCTTAAAAATCTTCACTAGAAACCACCATTCCATTGCAGAAAGCTTCCATTGAATGGAAAGGTGTGTATTTTTACCCCTCTCCCTTCTCTTTCCATTATAAGGCATGTTTATAAACTTGAATGAAAGTTTTTCATGTTAAACTACTGTCTTTCATTGCAGAAAGCCTTCAATCACTATTTAATCGTATTTAAATTACTTTAAACACTTTATAATCATTGTTATTTTACTGTAATCCACTAATTTCTTAAGTTAAACCAGTATTTCACTACCATAAACCAGTACTCAAGTGGGTGTTTATAAGTGGTTTATATAGGTTCTTTGGGTAAGATTCCTCCGTAGTGGTTTATAATCGTAAGTAGTGGTTTATTAAGGGTTACCAGTGGTTTAGAGTGTTTATAATTGGTTTATAAGGATTAACAATGGTTTAAAGTGTTTATAAATGATTTATACAGGGTAAGAAGTAATTTATAGTGTTTATAAGTGGTTTATATAGGCTTATCAGTGGTTTTGAGTGTTTACAACTGGTTCATATAGGGTAAACAGTGGTTTATATAAGCCTATCAGTGGTTTAGACTGTTTATAAGTGGTTTATGTAGGCTTATCAGTGGTTTAGAGTACTTATACATGGTTTATACAGGGTAAGAAGTAGTTTATACTGTTTATAAGTGGTTTATATAGGTTTATCAGTGGTTTAGAGTTTTTACAACTGGTTTATATAAGGTAAACGTGGTCTATATAGGCCTATCAGTGATTTAGACTGTTTATAAGTGGTTTATATAGGCTTATCAGTGGTTTAGAGTGTTTATAGATGGTTTATACAGGGTAATAAGTAGTTTATAGTGTTTATAAGTGGTTTATATAGGTTTATCAGTGGTTTAGAGTTTTTACAACTGGTTTATATAAGGTAAACAGTGGTTTATATAAGCCTATCAGTGGTTTAGACTGTTTATAAGTGGTTTATGTAGGCTTATCAGTGGTTTAGAGTGTTTATACATGGTTTATACAGGGTAAGAAGTAGTTTATACTGTTTATAAGTGGTTTATATAGGTTTATCAGTGGTTTAGAGTTTTTACAACTGGTTTATATAGGGTAAACAGTGGTTTATATAAGCCTATCAGTGGTTTAGACTGTTTATAAGTGGTTTATGTAGGCTTATCAGTGGTTTAGAATGTTTATACATGGTTTATACAAGGTAAGAAGTAGTTTATAGTGTTTATAAGTGCTTTATATAGGTTTATCAGTGGTTTAGAGTTTTTACAACTGGTTTATATAAGGTAAACAGTGGTTTATATAAGTCTATCAGTGGTTTAGACTGTTTATAAGTGGTTTATGTAGGCTTATTAGTGGTTTAGAGTGTTTATACATGGTTTATACAGGGTAAGAAGTTGTTTATACTGTTTATAAGTGGTTTATATAGGTTTATCAGTGGTTTAGAGTTTTTACAACTGCTTTATATAAGGTAAACAGTGGTTTATATAAGCCTATCAGTGGTTTATACTGTTTATAAGTGGTTTATGTAGGCTTATCAGTGATTTAGAGTGTTTATACATGGTTTATACAGGGTAAGAAGTAGTTTATACTGTTTATAAGTGGTTTATATAGGTTTATCAGTGGTTTAGAGTTTTTACAACTGGTTTATATAGGGTAAACAGTGGTTTATATAAGCCTATCAGTGGTTTAGACTGTTTATAAGTGGTTTATGTAGGCTTATCAGTGGTTTAGAATGTTTATACATGGTTTATACAAGGTAAGAAATAGTTTATAATGTTTATAAGTGGTTTATATAGGTTTATCAGTGGTTTAGAGTTTTTACAACTGGTTTATATAAGGTAAACAGTGATTTATATAAGCCTATCAGTGGTTTAGACTGTTTATAAGTGGTTTATGTAGGCTTATCAGTGGTTTAGAGTGTTTATACATGGTTTATACAGGGTAAGAAGTAGTTTATACTGTTTATAAGTGGTTTATATAGGTTTATCAGTGGTTTAGAGTTTTTACAACTGGTTTATATATGGTAAACAGTGGTTTATATAACCCTATCAGTGGTTTAGAGTGTTTATAAGTAGTTTATATAGAGTTACCAGTGGTTTTAGAGTATTTATAAGTTGTCTATTTAGGATAACCATTGGTTTAAAGTGTTTATAAGTGGTTTATATTGGCTTAACAGTGGTTTATATTGGCTTAACAGTGGTTTATAGTATTTCTAAGTGCTTTATATGGGGTAAGTAGTGGTTCATATTTCATTGTCATGACTTAGTAGGTCTTAGTAGTGGTTTATGTTGTTTTATGAAGACTTAGCAATGGTTGAAGTTATGCATAATTCAAAAATTGGTGCTTTACTTGTTAATTGGAATGGTTTTTTTTGAATTGGTTATTTTGACAATGGTTTAATTTTGTGTAAACAGGAGAACAGTAGAACGAAGAGCTTCTTTTATCTTACACGTCGACGGCTTTGTAAATGATGCGGTATCATTTGAATACGTAGGAGGGAAGAAGTTGCCATTAATTGTGGGTCAGAAAATAAAATTTAGAGAATTTGACACTCTAATTCACAGGAAAATTGGGACTAATCGAAGTAATGTTTCTTTATCCATCAAGTGTCGATATATTTTAGACCCATATCAGATCATCTTATACGATATTCGAGATGATAACGACCTTGATCTGGTGATGATGCTTTTTGATAGTACGGTTATTAATTCTCTGAGCTTGTATGTAACTAAAGAGTACAATTTTGGAGGAAACAATTCTCCTCACCCTACGGATGTCGGTCTGCTGTATCGGTGTGGAGATCCTCCTGATGAAGGAAGATGTGGTGATGGATATACGAGTGATAAGTAAAATAGTTGATTGTTTACAATCCATTTGTGAAATTGCCTTCCCTTTATTGTTACTCACCTTTGCGCAGATGTCACGCCAACTTAAGTGAAGTTTATGAAGATCATATTTCTTACCGGAATGTTGGTGTCGCAACGATCCCTACCTCATTTGCAGACGCTTCGAGGCCGAAAATTCATTCTGTCCCTGCATCACCGAGTCCATCAGTCGTTGCTCGAGAAGGAAAAAAAAGAAGACATAGCAGTAGTCATAACATACATCGGTAAATTATAGTAGAGAGCAATTGTTGAGTGCTATTCATATTCATTCCTTTCATTTATGAATCAATTATTTTATTTCTAATTGCTACCCGATGTGCAGCTACGAAGTGGACTTGAATCAGGATTTTGATGATCCCAATTTTAATGAGACCGACACCATTGAGACCGAGTTTGAGACAACCCACCCAAGCCAATACAAGGAGGAGTTGTCTAGGAATTTTGGAGGTGATGTTCATGCTAATGAATTAATTAGACCGAACGATGGCAGTAATAACGATGATGATGACTTTGGTGATGATAAAGAAGACTTCAGTGACGGTGAGGACATGGGTGATGAGTAGGATGAACCTACTAATTATCTAGGCAATGCTTTGGGAAATACGTATGAAAGGCAGCCGATGGAAGCAGATGAAATGGTTATAGGGGCTGATGAAGTAAATGAGATTGTGCGACTTGAGGAGTTCACGGTTGGGGCAATGTTCCCAAATCTTAAAGTCTTTGAAAAGAAAGTCAGAGACTATGCAATCCAGCATCATTTTGTGTTTGTCCCACAGGAGAAAAATCCCACAAAGTATGGCGTTAGATGCAAGGAGCGTAGTTGCCCGTGGCGTATCACAGGGACCACTTACACAGATTATGTTAAGGTAAAAACATTTATCCCCCAGCACACATGCTCAGGCACAGTGAAAGGGAACGATCATCCCATGGCCACTGCAAAATGGGCTGCTGAAAATTGTGTAGCCTTATTCCCCCGACCAGAAGACGTGAAGGCTACTTTGATAATAGAGTACATCAAGGTCCAGTGTGGTATAACATTGTCCTATCGAAAAGCCCACATGGCGAAGGAGCTTATACACGAAATTAAGTGCAGAAATGCCGAGGCGTCTTACCGCATCCTGCCTGCTTATACTAAGGAGTTGGTAAGAAGGAATCCTGGCACAATAATACGGTTGTGCCGATCCCGAGAGTTACGGCCAAGAGGGGATGATACTTTCGCCCGTTTATTTTGGTCATTTGGCCCTAACATACGTGCATTCAACCGAACAGTTAGGCCGCTCGCCCTAATTGACGGGACCCATTTGCAGGAGAAGTACAGGGGGACTCTACCAGCCGCAACTGGGATAGACGGCAACGGTGGGTTATTCCCGCTAGCATTTGCAGTAGTCGAGGCTGAGACGTATGAAAGCTGGGTATGGTTTCTGCATTTGTTCCGTCATAATTTCATTTCAACGGGCTGAGATGTCATCACGATTGGGTCGGACCGGATGAAGGGGTTGCCTAGAGCCGTAGCTGAAGCTTTGCCCAGGTCACACCATAGCTATTGCATCCATCACCTCAGTGCCAACTTCCATTCAACCTTTAAAAATGAAAAGCTCCGGAAACTCTTTATGACAGCTGCATATTCCCTAAGGGAGGGTGCTTTTAAGGATGCGATGGAGAGTATTAAAAGTCAGAGTAAAAGAGCACACCAATGGATATCGGACATTCCTAAAGAAAATTGGGCGAGCGCGTATTTTGAAGGATGCAGATATAACGTGTTGACAACTAACGCAGCTGAGTGCTTCAATGTCGTTTTAAAGGGAGCAAGAGAGTTGCCAATTACAGCACTTGTCGAAC
The DNA here is from genome assembly GCF_043159265.1 of Tasmannia lanceolata. Lineage (NCBI taxonomy): Eukaryota > Viridiplantae > Streptophyta > Magnoliopsida > Canellales > Winteraceae > Tasmannia > Tasmannia lanceolata. Next base: position 10,221,546 of record NW_027518696.1, on the reverse strand, counting down.
ACACAAGATGGAAAGTTTGTGACTTCTTTCAGTTCCGTCAGAAGACATGTAGCAAATGGACGACTCGTTTGACACCAAAAGCGGAATCCTGGTTGGCCGAAGCACGTAAAGAAGCAGGTGCCTATACGCCGTGGCAGTGTAGTTGGACCGAATTTCAAGTAACGTCCAGGTATCACGTTGACCAGGTGGACTTAGCTAAGCAAACATGTACGTGTCGTATGTTCCAAAAGATGGGAATTCCGTGCGGGCATGCGATAGCAACCATGGGACTAAACCACCAAGATCCATACTGTTACTGCCAGGATTGGTATCTGGCCGATGCATAACGGAAGACTTATGATGGAGTAGTTTATCTCACGTTAGATCGATCGCAATGGCTAGATCCTTCTCATACTTTGCCGTTGGTATTGCCGCCAAAAGTAAGACGACAGCCAGGGCGACCAAAAAAAGTCAGAGTGGAGAGAGGACTGGAAAGAGGAGTGCATCATAAGTGCGGTACCTGCGGGCAACTTGGACATAATAAGAGATCGTGCAAGAATTCTCCCATCGTAAATCGTCAGCAAAACGAGGCTCCAATCGGGCCTTCCGCACCAATGAAGAACAGGTGTGATCAATCTAACATGTTTTTTTTACTAGTCCTCGATACAACCCGTGCTGGCGTTAATCGATTCGTGCAAATTTTATTGCGGGCCTGGTCTATCTTGCCTGCCTCCGTTTTTTCTGTAAGTATGAATTGCAGGCCCGGCATTTTTTGGAATACATAAACATTTTTTGGAATAATTGTATGTTTTTTTGGAGTACATGTATGTTTTCTGTAATGGGGTGCTATAATTAATGAGAAATTTTTTTTTTACGAAGCAAAGAAGCACTTAGAATTGTCAAAACCTGAAAGCGACTGATCATAGAATCCACCTATCAGGTGCTTGGCCAGCATACGAACTACATTATCCAAATTATCATCCAAGAAGATAAGCTTAATACATCATATGTCAGTATATATAAAGCGTCTGAGCAAAAAAGTATCCATCATCATCAGAGAACTGAAGCCATCTACTGCTCTGGAGGTGGTGGTGGAGGATATGAGGAACTGGCAGGCTGCTGACCCCACTGACCACCGGAGAGGTACTGGTAATAGGTGGTCCACTGTTCATCAATGTGTGTAGTAAGAGTCTGAAAGCGACTAGCCATCTCCGTGTCAACGTGAGTAGTGAGCGCCTGGAAGCGACTGGCCATCTCCGTGTCAACGTGAGTAGTGAGTGTTTCAAAGCGACTGGTCATTCCCTGTCAACGTGAGTAGTGAGCTTCTCAAACTGAGAAGCCATGGATAGCTGAAGGGCCTCCTGCATAGCGGTGAAATCCTGAGATGCCCGTGGTGCCACAGGTGCCTCAGTATCCTGATCCGCCTCTTCTTCTTCTTCTTCTTCCTCTCCTTCTTCTTCTCCTTCTTCGTCTTCTTCTCCAGCTGCAACTTCAACTACTTCTTTGTTTAGAGCCATGCGCCGGAAAGACTTATCATCAAATGGAGCGGTAGGAATGATGGTCGCCTCACTATCCAGAGCAATGCCAAAGTTGCGGAAGATACACGTAAGGAGCATGCCATATGGCAAGGAGGCTCTGGACCGCTTAAGTGTTTGGAACATAAAACGGAAGATGATATAAGGTAGGCAAACCTTGCGACGCTCAAGAATACAATAGATGAGGTAGGCCTCTAAGGGCCTTAGAGCATCGGTCATGCCCTGTAGACACCCCATTTTGACCGTGCCCTAAACCCTTCCAGTTTTGCAAAAATCCCCATCAAATCAATGAGTTAGGGTCCCAAACTTAACCCTAGGCTAGCTTTGGGTCCCAGCTAGGTCCCCGCAAAATTTTGTCGAAATCCGATCGCGTTTGCCTAGCAAACGAGCTAAGACGGTGCTGTAGTGTAAATGCGCAGAAGGGGGGTGATTTATCCTGGGTGGGGCCGAACCTGGACCGAATGGGACAAAGGTTACGGGTGCGCCTTATCATTTTTGTGCGCCCATCAAATGGGGGTGCGGATATCAACAGGTTATTTTAACCTATATAAAAAAAATCAAAAACGAAAGGGGGGGAGCTCATTTGCAAAAAAAAAAAGATAGAGAGAGAGAGGAAGAGAAGAGCTCATTTATTAAAAAAAAAAAAAAAAAAAAAAACTGTGGGTCTTCATGTTTTCTTCTCCGATCGGATCTGCCGGATTTCGGTCGATTTCCGCCTTCTTCTTTTCCGATCATCCTCATCAAAGCTCCGAGCAAGCTCCGGCCACCTCCCGATCCAAGGCCCTAGATCTCATTTCCTCGTAGAAAGATCTCAGATCTGAGATCTGAGATCTGAGATCTGAGATCTGAGAACTCGCTGGCCTTCACTTTTTCCGGCAATTTATGCCGGAATCCGGCAATTAGATCATCATCTCCGGTGAGATTCGGCTGGGAATCCGAACAAATCTGCCAGCATCGCTCAGGTATTTTTTTATTCATTTATTTTTTAATTTTTTTTATCGTTTCATCATTGCATGTTTGACTGTTCGAAGATTATTAATATTAAAATTGTTGAAATAGTAACAGCTGTTTGAATAGTAATAGGATTAAATTTTTATTTTCGTGCATAGTAAAGCTTGCGTGAACAGTACTAGGTCGATTAATATTATTAAATTATTATTTTCGTCGATTAATATTATTAAATTATTATTTTTGTCGGTGAGTAATTATTGTTTTTTGACCGTAATGATTATTTTATTTAAATTATTATTTTTGTCGGTTATTAATATTATTAAATTATTAATTTTTTTGACCGAGATGATTACTATTAATTAAGTATTATTATTTTTCTTTCGGTGGAATATTTAATTGTTATTTCGTTTCCAATTACCGAGGGACCCGCTGATGTGGAGCCCGCCGATGTGGGACCGCTTGTGTGGGGCCCGCTTGTGTGGGGCCCGCCGATGTGAGACCCGCCGATGTGGGACCCTCTTGTGTGGGACCCGCTTGTGTGGGACCCGCTGATGTTGGACCCGCTTGTGTGGGGCCTGTTTGTGTGGGGCCCGCCGATGTATGAATAGTACTTGGTAGGTCCTACTGTGAATAGTAGTTTTGAATAGTAGTTTTGAATAGTAGTTTTGAATAGTAGCTTTGAATAGTACTTATAAATAGTAGCTTTGAATAGTAGTTTTGAATAGTAGTTTTGAATAGTACTTATAAATAGTAATTATGAATAGTATTTTTGAATAGTAATCTTGTATAGTAATTATAAATAGTAATTATAACAGTCTTCAGCACAGGAGTCAGTCCTTCAGTCAGTCCAGGAGTTTTTCCTATCATCATAGGGGTTAGGATTCTGTCCATCCTCTCATCAAGTCGTGATCTTTACCCGCTCCTGCAAGGTATAGGATGCTGTCCAACCCTTGCCGAGTTATTTTCCTGATCGTTCCCCCGCAAAGCATAGGATGCTGTCCAACCTTTGCGGGATTCCAGAAGTCTCCCTACCCTTATGATGATAGGATTTTATTCTCTGGTGTCAAAAAAACAACAAAAACATTCCAAAAACACTTAAAAACAACAAAAACATTCCAAAAACACTTAAAAATTCAAAAAAACATAATCAAAATCAAAAATCTCAAACAAAGAAGATCCGGGAACCAGATCCGGGACGGGCGCGGGGGGACGTGCCCCCGCGCGAGTCTCTCTAGATCGTCCACGTGAAGGGGCACGTCCCCCCGCGCCCGTCCCGGATCTGGTTCCCGGATCTTCTTTGTTTGAGATTTTTGATTTTGATTATGTTTTTTTGAATTTTTAAGTGTTTTTGGAATGTTTTTGTTGTTTTTAAGTGTTTTTGGAATGTTTTTGTTGTTTTTTTGACACCAGAGAATAAAATCCTATCATCATAAGGGTAGGGAGACTTCTGGAATCCCGCAAAGGTTGGACAGCATCCTATGCTTTGCGGGGGAACGATCAGGAAAATAACTCGGCAAGGGTTGGACAGCATCCTATACCTTGCAGGAGCGGGTAAAGATCACGACTTGATGAGAGGATGGACAGAATCCTAACCCCTATGATGATAGGAAAAACTCCTGGACTGACTGAAGGACTGACTCCTGTGCTGAAGACTGTTATAATTACTATTTATAATTACTATACAAGATTACTATTCAAAAATACTATTCATAATTACTATTTATAAGTACTATTCAAAACTACTATTCAAAACTACTATTCAAAGCTACTATTTATAAGTACTATTCAAAGCTACTATTCAAAACTACTATTCAAAACTACTATTCAAAACTACTATTCAAAACTACTATTCACAGTAGGACCTACCAAGTACTATTCATACATCGGCGGGCCCCACACAAACAGGCCCCACACAAGCGGGTCCAACATCAGCGGGTCCCACACAAGCGGGTCCCACACAAGCGGGTCCCACATCGGCGGGTCTCACATCGGCGGGCCCCACACAAGCGGGCCCCACACAAGCGGTCCCACATCGGCGGGCTCCACATCAGCGGGTCCCTCGGTAATTGGAAACGAAATAACAATTAAATATTCCACCGAAAGAAAAATAATAATACTTAATTAATAGTAATCATCTCGGTCAAAAAAATTAATAATTTAATAATATTAATAACCGACAAAAATAATAATTTAAATAAAATAATCATTACGGTCAAAAAACAATAATTACTCACCGACAAAAATAATAATTTAATAATATTAATCGACGAAAATAATAATTTAATAATATTAATCGACCTAGTACTGTTCACGCAAGCTTTACTATGCACGAAAATAAAAATTTAATCCTATTACTATTCAAACAGCTGTTACTATTTCAACAATTTTAATATTAATAATCTTCGAACAGTCAAACATGCAATGATGAAACGATAAAAAAAATTAAAAAATAAATGAAGAAAAAAATACCTGAGCGATGCTGGCAGATTTGTTCGGATTCCCAGCCGAATCTCACCGGAGATGATGATCTAATTGCCGGATTCCGGCATAAATTGCCGGAAAAAGTGAAGGCCAGCGAGTTCTCAGATCTCAGATCTCAGATCTGAGATCTTTCTACGAGGAAATGAGATCTAGGGCCTTGGATCGGGAGGTGGCCGGAGCTTGCTCGGAGCTTTGATGAGGATGATCGGAAAAGAAGAAGGCGGAAATCGACCGAAATCCGGCAGATCCGATCGGAGAAGAAAACATGAAGACCCACAGTTTTTTTTTTTTTTTTTTTTTTAATAAATGAGCTCTTCTCTTCCTCTCTCTCTCTATCTTTTTTTTTTTGCAAATGAGCTCCCCCCCTTTCGTTTTTGATTTTTTTTATATAGGTTAAAATAACCTGTTGATATCCGCACCCCCATTTGATGGGCGCACAAAAATGATAAGGCGCGCCCGTAACCTTTGTCCCATTCGGTCCAGGTTCGGCCCCACCCAGGATAAATCACCCCCCTTCTGCGCATTTACACTACAGCACCGTCTTAGCTCGTTTGCTAGGCAAACGCGATCGGATTTCGACGAAATTTTGCGGGGACCTAGCTGGGACCCAAAGCTAGCCTAGGGTTAAGTTTGGGACCCTAACTCATTGATTTGATGGGGATTTTTGCAAAACTGGAAGGGTTTAGGGCACGGTCAAAATGGGGTGTCTACAGATGCCCCTCTTTGGCAGAGTGTGCTTGTCGCGCGAATGTCAAAGCTGAACAGACAACACATTTTGACTGGCCCAAAATTTATTTTACAAAGATTGAACTCGTGGAGGGAACAGATGTCTCAGGGGTCTCACTCGAATTGGAGGGAAGGGATGCCTCAGGGGTTTTGAATGAAAAGGATTTTGATTATTGGCTTGATGCTCTCAAAGATGCTCTCAGAGAGACTTTCGTTTTAAAATTTCACATTCAACATGACTTAATATTAATTTGGTGAAATGCTGGACACATAACTCAGCATTCAAAACATATTGGTGAGATAGCCTCCCACCAGAGAAATAACTCGAGTAACACATCGGTCACACTCGAGTAACACATCGGTCACACAGGTATTCCTGACTCCGCACTTGGGTGACGGCACACTGTGGAACGACGGACCATGACTTGACAACAAAATAACTAGAGAGAGTTGTTGTCCAGCTTTTCACCAAATTAGACAAGGAAGAACAACAGTTGAATGAAAATTTTGATCAGGGGTCCATGGTAATAAGCCATGAAGAGCCTTGCAGAAAACGAGGGTCCACGGTGGTGAACCGTGAAGAGCCAAGCAAACGGGAATCGAGGGTCCATGGTAGTAAGCCACGAAGAGCCTCGCGGAACGAAATTTATTTATATTTTTTTATTTTTAGGAAACTAGAAATCGAGGGTCCACGGCAACAAACCGCGAAGAGCCAAGCCATAATCCGGGGTCCGTGGTAATAAGCCACGAAGAACCTTGCAAGAAAGATATTGAGTGATTAATGGATTAGAAAAACTGAGAATCAAGGGTTCATAGCCATAAGCTATGAAGAGCCAAGAAGTAATCGAGGGTCCACGGTGACCAGCCGTGAAGAGCCACGCAATGAATCTAGGGTCCATGGCAAGAAACCATGAAGAGCCCAGCAGAAAGGAATTTAGGGTCCACGGCAATACTCCGTGAAGAGCCACGCAATGAATCTAGGGTCCATGGCAAGAAACCATGAAGAGCCCAGCAGAAAGGAATTTAGGGTCCACGGCAATACTCCGTGAAGAGCCAAACATTGAATTTGGGGTCCATGACAATAAGCCATGAAGAGCCCAACATGCAGAAACAAATGATATGTAAAAGATATGAATGGAATGACTATGAATAGTGGGTCCATGATATTTCTGGAAGGACATATCACGAAGAGCCAATCGGGGAGCATGGGTCCATAGTATACCTGAATGGTAGACCATGAAGAGCCAAGAAGTAATCGAGGGTCCACGGCAACAAACCGTGAAGAGCCACGCAATGAATCTAAGGTCCATGGCAAGAAACCATGAAGAGCCCAGCAGAAAGGAATCAAGGGTCCACGGCAATACTCCGTGAAGAGCCAAACATTGAATTTGGGGTCCATGACAATAAGCCATGAAGAGCCCAACATGCAGAAACAAATGACATGTAAAAGATATGAATGGAATGACTATGAATAGTGGGTCCATGATATTTCTGGAAGGACATATCACGAAGAGCCAATCGGGGAGCATGGGTCCGTAGTATACCTGAATGGTAGACCATGAAGAGCCAAGAAGTAATCGAGGGTCCACGGCAACAAACCGTGAAGAGCCACGCAATGAATCTAAGGTCCATGGCAATAAGCCACGAAGAGCCTAGAATGAAATTTGGGGTCCATGACAATAAGCCACGAAGAGCCCAACAAGAATAACAAGTAATGGAGATGAATGAAATGAGCATGGAGAGCGGGTCCATGATATATCCTAAAGGACAGATCACGAAGAGCCATTCAGGGAGCAAGGGTCCATGATGTGCCTGCCTGACAAACCACGAAGAGCCTTGGAAGGACAGTGATATTGCTGAGAATTGATTGATTTCGAATGATGATTTTTTTTTTTTTAGACTGATTGCCTCTTGCCGAGGAAATTGGGAGTATGAGTTCCTTGCTGAGAATTGGACTCAGATAACTTGCAGGGATTTGGATATTGACCATTTTTTCTGATTTTGCCGGGGATTGAAGGCTGCGCGAGCAAATTCTAGACTCCGCTTGGGAAACTGATTTTCTTAGAGAATTGACTCTTCTGAAGAGAGGACTCAACTGAGGAGTTTAGAGGTTAGGCTTGAGATGTGCTTGTACCCCTCTTATCCTTACTTGCTTGAGACATTGTTACTGATTGCCTTTGTGCGCTTGACATCTTTTATGACGCAAGTCATAAAAGATGCCCCTAGTATATTGTGTTTCCATGACAGGAGTTTTAAGAAGGCAAGACAATGATGGTTGAAGAAAAGATGTTTCGTTTCATGAAGGCTTGAGGATGCAAAGTTTTTTTTTTTTTTTTTTTTTTTTTTTTTTTTTTGTATGGAGAGAATAGGACAATAACCATGATGGCTGAGTCTGAAAATCTCTTCTTTCGCATGGCTCACTTTTGGAGGCTTAAGGTCTCGGGTAGGTTTGAACAAGATGTCTCCCGCCCCTTCTGATACCTAAACCAGGATTTACTCTGAATTTTCTTCGCATTTTGGAGGACACACTCCCATTCTTCCAGCACCTGACAGTTTGGACTTTGCAAGGAAAGGGAACACAAATATGAAGGAGGAACAGATTTCCAAGGACTCAATCAAAGAAGACTCTTATTGCTCGAAGGACTCGACTCGCTTTCGACTTCGCTCTTGGATCTGATGTGTCATTTTTTAAGGGTATGGCTTAGTCACTCTTAGAGTATTTCGAAGACCGTGTCAAGAGGCACTACTCTCCTTTTTCGGTGTTTAGGTCATGGTTATTATCCCTTTTGGATTGCTCGGTTTCAATGCCCCAGTTTAGAGGAATGTTAAAGTAAGCTTGCTGGCACTACTTGGACCCCGAGATTTTACGCTGGTTGAAGGCTGTTTCTCCATCTCAATGATTCGCTTTTTTGTTGGAAGTCATTGCCATTGATCAGATTGCCTTTTCAGGTTTTCAATCTGACGGACCGCTTGCCCTAACTTTTGCCTGGTTCGCCCTTTCGGGTTTTCAATCCAGCGGGCTTGATACCCTAATTTTTGCCTAAGCCGACTTTTCAGTTGTCAACTTAGCGGGTGAATGACCCTAAATTTTGCCTAGACCGCCCTCTCGGGTTTTCAGCCTAGCGGGTCTTCAGACTCCATCGTTTTTTTTTTTTTTTTTTTTTTGACTTTGAACCTCTGCTTGTTCACCAGAAGGACTTTCTAGGCGGGATTGGGTTCAAAAGGGTTGGATATTTCCTTTGGATTTCAAAGTTTCAACCGAACCTGGATTGGTCAGGTTGCCTAAGTACCCCAAAAATGGAGGATCAGGTCCGCGTAGTTTGCTGGGGTTTGGAACACAATGATTTGGCTTTAAGCTCAAAAGTTGAAAGGGAATAATTTGATTTTTATTCCAAAGGTTGAAAGGGAATAATTTGACTTTTATTCCAAAGGTTGACCGAACCTGAATTGATCAGGTTGCCTACGTACCCTGTAGAAAGGGATCAGGTCAGACGTAGTTCGGAACGAACTACCCCTGGTTTGTGGGTGTTTGAAAAGAATGTTTGATTTTGTTGAGGCTCAAAGGTGTTTGCAAAAGGATTTTTCAAACTTGGGATTTTTGGCGTTTAAAGCGCAGGCGTCCAAGGATGGCCCTCTGGTGTTTTGGCATACAAGCTTTTTGAATGGCTAAGGTTCAATGGCTTTGAACTTTTTTCTCTTTTTTTTTTTAGGAGTCTGGCGGCATTTCCTGGCAAGACTTCATCTGTACTGCGCAAACTTGACTGATTGAATTCCCACTTTGTCTTTGGGATCTTGCACTGATGCTCAGTATTCTAAGACTCAGGGTCTTCTCTATATGCTGAAGATGCTTTAAAACCGACTCAAATTCTCGGGATTCTGATATTTCTAAGGAGTTGACGTGGGGCATGCTCCCTTCTCCTTTCGTCTCTGGATTCTATCTTTCTTTTTTTGTTCATTTGAAATGCGGGAATGCCCTTACCCTTTGATTACTTTGACTTAGAATTCCATCGTAATGTATAGCCCAAGTATTCTTTTTGGGGTTCATGTTCTATGCTCATGACTTTGTTGTCCGAAAGTCTTCTCTCAATTTTTCATTAACTTCACTTGATATCTGGTATTCTTCGTTTGAAATTTTCGCTTTTTCGACCCGATGTCTGAAGCTGAGGGTGACTTATGTTGAACAATGCCAAGGCACGCTTCCGGTTTATCCTCATAGGACCAAGCAACACTTCTTTGAACCCTCTAAATAGGTTTATCGATTCTTTGCGCTCTTCGGGAGATTTTGCCAATCCTTATTTCCCGGGTTTCGGATTTGGGTACCACTATTCACGGTATCGATTTCATCTTCAAGTGGCTTTGCTCGACGCTCTTCCCCTCGTCTGATCATCTTTCAAATCTCGAGGAGAATTTCATCGGCATCCTCGTCCGAGGAGGGAGTCTTAATTTGTTTATTAACATTAGATCCAAAAGTGAACATATACAAGAATACTGACGACACTGGAATCAAATGTTCGTTGCATTGAATGTTTGAAGTACATACATTGATTTTTGACGCGCCACGATAGGCTCTCCATCAAATTCAACAAAAGATGGGACATTGGCTCAGAATGAGAGAGACCACAAAACACAACATACTTAGAATTGATATTGACATGGTTAGACTTACCAACTTTGACAGGAGGGTTGGTAGACACACTTCAAAGCAAATTTCAAAGATGAGATACTTCATCAGAGGCAACGGATTGGCGCTGAAAGTTCAAGGACAACGTGCCTTCATTGATAATGATTGGAGAGAGCAATCCTGGAGTTAGAATCTCAGAAGAGAGGGCCTCTTTGGTTTCTGTTGACCCAGCTCAAATTGTTCTTTAGTACCTGACCATGGCAAGGCTTTCTCTGGTATGATGTTTTCAAGGAGTTCAAGCTCTGACATTTTTCTTTTTCCTTCTCAATCATTTCCAGCCCAGAGGTGGTACAGGTAAAGGTGGCGAGATCCATGAAGGGTTGAAAGGGTAGAGTGGTTCCCATGGTGGGTGAAAGAGGTGCAACACGGTTTGGTGTAGGGTTCTTGGAAGCACCTGAGCTCGAGAAGAGAGGGGATCCCCGTCTATCAGGTCCTGGATATCATCATCATCTCTCTCATTTCTCTCAAGACGAGACTTTTAGCATACTCAGCCATCTAGGCAATGTGAGAGGAAAAAGGTATAGCGAGTTAGACCAAGCGAGTTTAGAGATGAAAGCTTTTTTGGGGTTGATGGTAGACGAGTGACTAAGACTCCTGTCATGGACACCATAAACACTAGGCTCAATGAGAATTAATCGCATGACAATGTAATGCGCAAGTTGAGACAAAAGGTAGCGCCAACACATCCTTCCCTTGGACCAAAATCCGACAGCTTAACGGTTGTACATGAAGATGTGGTACGACAAGTACATGGTTTGTCAACAAGCCTAAAAGGATGATGACCACACTCAAGGTATTTGGAGAAAATTCGGCAGCATAACGGCTATACCAGGAGATGTGGTAAGGTAAGCACATGGTTTGTGAATGAACCCAAAAGGATAATGATTACGCTCAAGGGTTCTAAAAAAAATTGGCAGCATGACGGCTATACTAGGAGGGTCTCAGCAACTAAACATGAAGAGCATGCCGTCATGGTCAAGATAAAGCAGGGTTCTCAGCAAGAACACACACTCCGATAATGATAATGGCAAGATAGACTCACAATCGACATGTGGAACACGGTCTGATCAGGATCAATCAAAGGATCAGACTCATGGGAGATAGATCATGGCTAAGAGAGCCAAGCATCTGATGATAATCCACAGAATGGATAGAGAAGAATAATTGATTAGATTATGAAGGAAAACTTAACTAGGAAGTAAACCCTAATCTAATAACAAACATGTACATATATATACATATATATATATACATCCTAATCAGGGGCACCAACCCTAGTCTAATCTAGCGGAGCCAATGAGGTCTTGACTCGTGACAGACTGATGAGTGTACTAGGACCGCGCTGTAGCCACGCAAGGTGAGCTACCCTAGTCTACAAATGGGACAAGGCTCCTAACTCTAGGCTTCACATGTGTAAGCAACACATGTTCGTCCTCATATGAATACAATACATATGTATATAAACACGGGTACTTCCTAGTTGGGTTTCACTAAGTCAGTAAGTATATACATAATATATAAAACAAAGTAGGGCTCCGGACTCAATCTATCGGGTACTATGCGTATGAAACATACTTAACATGTATAACAAAAGTACGCCCAATGTTATACATAGTATGCTTCATTGCCCATCGGCTGCTGTAGACAAAAGTACGCCCAATGTCTACGGCTGCAGCACCGGCGCATAGCTTGGAAATAGATTCAACAGTACCATCAGGGTGTAATGACATCCCAGTCGGGCACGCATCGAATCCATCCCGTGGAGCCAATAACGAAAACAAATAAAGAAATAAAGAATATGACGATGCATGATGTGCAGTGTGTGAATCCCTTGTTTTATTTACGCACCTACTTGGTGCCCCTGGATTTCTAACGATAAAGTTCCCATTTAACTTGGTTTTGACCCAAATTTCTTCTAAATTAATAAAGATGGCATTTTTACAGAGTTAGGCAATGTTCCAAGTTTTCCCCAGCAGAGTCGCCAGTCTGTGGAACCAGATCTAGAGACTAGCGCGCGGGGGCCCGTCCCCACGCCGCCCCTTCCCGGATCTGGTTCCACATGCCCCCGCGAGGGGTGAAGTTGCTGAACATGAAGTTGTGAAGCATCTTAGCTTCAGGAATGAGATGGGAGGCTTTCACTATCATGTTGGATCTATAACTCCGGGTAATCCGACCATACACAGTGTCGTGATCAAGATCATTAAGTGAATGGATCTCATTTTTAGGCCAAAAGTAATGCTCAAAACCATCGGGACTAATCTGAAGCATCTCAGCAAGTTCATAATAATTGAGTCAAATCGTTGTTTTCTTGACGCAAGACTCAATTTTGAAGTACGAAGGACTGATTGTGAGAATGGCATAGAAAAGACGTACCAATCTAGGATAGATAAGCTCATCAAGATGAAGAAATTGTGTCCATCCAAGAGCGTCAAACCGAGCTTGAAGGTCGAAGTGTTTGAGGACGTTGGGCTCTATGAAGCGTCCGGTGCGGACACCACGATTAGCCATTTTCGGCCATGCCTTCTTCGCTTGTGCAGAGGAGAAGTAGGAATTTGGAATAAGCTCTGGTTCGGGAGCCGGAGCCGTAGCTTTCTTAGACCGCTTCCTCGATGGTCCTTCATCGTCCTGGCGTTGGGTAGAACCTCTGATTTGGACATTTTTAGTTCGAGGCATCTTGAGAACAGTTAGGGAATAAGAGAAGTTGTAATGGAGGGTAAAACGGAAGATGGGAAACCTTACATTTCTGAAAATGGAGAAAATGAAAGAAAATGGAAGAGAAATTGATTATAATGGAAGAGATGACGAAGAAAATGAGGAATGTGGAAGAAAAATAAGAGAAAATGGAAGGAGAAGGAGTGTGAATGGAAGAAAATGGACAAAAGGAGGAGGAAATGGAGGAATAGGAAGAGAAATTGGGGGTTTTAGCAGGGATGACGCATTTTATGGGTTTTTGGGTAAAAAACAGGGTTGTGGAGGATGAAGATGATGAATTAGGGTTAGATTTGAAGGGATTGTAAGGGAGAATGGTTAATGGAGTTAGGGTTTGGAAACGGTTTTCAGAGAGAACGGAAAACGAAGGAAAATTAGAAGAGGGAAATGAAAAAAAATGCACGTTCGAGGGTTTAAAAGCGGTTAGACAAGTGTCGGAATTCTGAGACTATGTCTCGGAATTCAGAATTTTTTTTTAAAAACCGTCAGAGTCGCTGCGGAATTCCGAGACATAATTCTCGGAGTTCCGAACACATAGGTTTAACATTTTCAAAAAATTCGAAGTTTACTGCGGAATTCCGAAATAAATTCTCGGAATTCCGAGAAATTTTTTTTTCCTGCGGAATTCCGACTAAATCTCGGAGTTCCGACCAGTACTAATTTTTTTTTCCTAAGATAAATATCATATGTACCCTAATGTGCTATATTGGATTTGATTGACCGCCTCCATTATGTCCATTATTTTGGAGCCTTTTCCATCCATCCTATCCCCATGACAACAAATAAATTGAATTTGTTTCGAATAGTGTATCTCACTGCAAGCAGCATATGTGAACTCATGACCATGCGCAACAATCAAATCCTAATCCAACCAATTATTAGATGCCAAGGTCTTGAAAGTTATATTCGATTTGAACCTGCATTGGAGTTGGAAAATGGAAGAGACTGTCTGATCCTTACACAATGGACAAATTTACACACATTAGAATTTGGAACTGAAGAAATGGAATAAGTGGTCTGACAATCACCATAATACATTACAATTTACAGAGGTTATAATTTCGAAATGATATGTCTCGAGAGCGTCGACCCACCATAAGCACTCGGCCTCACAATCAGCATAACAATCACTATCACTGCCTTCTAAAAGTGGAACATAAGGTGCCTAACCCTTCAATGGTTCCCTCCGTAACAATCACCTGCAACACCACCACCACAGCCCCTACAAGTTGACAATCGTGCCACACCGGCCATCTAAAAAATCCTCCAGTAGTTGTCTTCTCATGACCATGATCTCTGCCTGACTGAACTTTGGCGGCATATCACGTGCCCGGCAATCCATCTCCTTCAGCACAAACAACCCACAATCATTGCTTCAAAAGAAGAAGACATCATCGACCAAGCTCGTGGAGCGCAAATAAGAGGCACAATGAATTTAAGTTTCCTAACCCCTGATTCTAATGAAATTTAGTACCTGTTTCTCTGTATGGGCCCCTTGTCAAATTCTTCCATTAGAAACTTACTTACATCCACCTTCCACTTTTCTAAGTATAGCCCCTCGAGGTATCGAACCTATGAAACAATCATTATAGGGTAACAGTTTTATATACTTACAAATTTAAGGAAGGAAGGTCAGACTCGAACTCACCAATGGTAGAACCTCTGTCCAGTACTTCACATCTTTCAAGGAGTTGTAGATGTAGAACTTTTCGTCCACCATATCAAGGACCAGAAGAATCCAATGCTGAGGGACATGCACCGGGAAGAGGACTCTTTTTAGGCTATCCGGCGGGCATTGATTCAAGCGCCAAACGTACTTCTCAACGGAGTCGGGGCCGGCGTAGCCCTTGTCAGTTAAACAATCCTATAGAAGCAATACAAGCAAAGTGATTCGTGAGCAAAATACATTCAAAGCTTCCTAAAAAATTATAAAAAGCAAGTTTGGGAATGAAAAACGATTTATTCTTACGTAGAGGTAGGTGCTGATGGAAACACAAGCTCTTTCTCCAGGTTTTCTATTCCGTTCATCCCGGACGTTCAGATACTCGGCGTATACGTTCATAAGCTACGTAAGATAACATATAGATATTAGAGACGAATATCACTAGTGAAAGAAGTCAGTATTACAAAAAATAACCAAAACACTTACCGGAGAAGTTAACCACGCTACGGGGTCGTTAAGAATAACCAAGTCTTCCGCACACATGTACTCGTTGTTGATCTCTATGACTCGGTGGCTGCAAAACTCCGGATTGTTTAGCATTTACAAAGGCTAGATAACTATATTACAGAAGAGCTTCAATCCAATTTACCTTTTGGGAAGTGCAAGAAGCGGTCCGAGCAACCGATGGTTTTGCGGCTCTGTCACCGTCTGTTTATTGTTCGTCTTCTTACGCCCAATACCTCTATACGGCGAACTAGTGTATTGAGAGGCTTTCTTCCTTCTTAAACTCAGCTTCACTACTCTCTCAATACTCCAAACTTTCGGACCCATAGGTTTTACTGGAGTGTCGTGGATGGAAATTACTACCGGCTCTATTCCCTCCCGTCGGTCTTGGCTTCCAAACACGACCAACTGCTGGTCGTCCTCTCCATCCGGACCTTCACCTTCAACCACCTCCGGTGTATCCTGGCTGGGAATGATGACCAACTGTCGGTCATCCCCTCCTTTCATCACCTCCCCCCTCCTTCATCTCCATCCTGGCCTTCGGCCTCTTGCTCCCCTTCAGCCTCCTGGTCCCCTTCAGTCAGCTTCCTCTTCAACTCAGCTACTTCATCTTCCAACTTAGCTACTTGATCTTCAAGTTGTCTTAACCTCCCCACTATGAAATTTAATTCAGCCCTGCTTATAGGCTTCTCTTCTCCATCCACTTTATTCTTTTCCTTATCAGTTTTGTTTTTTGTCCATCTTCTTCTCTTAACAGCTACATTGCTCTGAAAAACGTAAATGTGAAGTTAATAACATATGAAATATATAGTTATTGAAAATGAACTATAAAGACCGTACCAGTAGACTCAGAGACGCTATCGTTTCTTCCTCTGAAAAGTGAATGTCTTGGAGACGATCCTTGTCTCCAACACCTTTTCTCTTATAAACCTACGAAGATTAAAGGAAATTTAGATAACTTGAATACAATGACCCTATGTAAGCAAGAGAGTGATGTTCCTTACCACTGATATCGGAGTAGAACGTTTTGCGATCAAAACATTGTCGACATCTAAGACATCATCTTCTACGACGGACTGCCGCTGTCCCTCTTCTCGAGGAAGAAGAGGATCGTCGAGATTGTCTACATCATCTGCTACGATGGATAAGAGACTCTCTTCTTCAGGAATAGGTAGTAGGCACTTCAGAACCTGAAATCGAATAGTTAATTTCGGTTAGAATAAGTGAGACCTAGAGGAGTACAGAAGCTTTAGGTCTCACATCCTTCTTCTTTAGCTTCCTATCACGGATCAGGGTAATGAGGGTTGTCTGCTCCTTCATCCGTGTATCGATCCTCGCGGTCCACTTCAATAGACGTGGACGCGCATCTGGAACTGAAGGTTCCCACAGGGTAGTATGCTCGAATAGCCACACCTGGAATGAAGACGTACGATGATTATAGAACAAAAATTTAACTTACATATCGCTTATATGGTACATACTATATGTACTCTTTACCTGTAGCAGAATAGCACAACCGTTGATATATCCCATCCCCTTCTTCGAATATGAATCCAATGACTATGTGAGGAAGTCATAGACAGGGTATGCCCAACCAATTCTTCTGATGATCTCTGCTTCTAAGTAGGGGAAAATGCAAAATTTCGTCTTGTGATCCGTGGAGTCGGCATGTGCAAAAAGCACAGAGCAGCAGAGGAGTAGCAAGACATGTCTGACTGTCGCCTGGATCGATAAAATCTCGTCCGACATAGACTCTGCCCTAATAACCTTTGCAATCTCAGTGAATCTTGCCGTTGGACTGCCAAACCTCCAACCTTCGACCTCTTCTGTCGAATGCCAGTCTATCCTTATTCTCTCCCCTATAAGGCTTAGACCTAATGCTAATGCTACATCCTTAACCTCAAAGTGGACTACGATGCCGCCTACTCTAAATGCCCTGGACTTGGGTATCCAGGATCGCACGAGGGTGGTCAAAATTGCCTTGTACAATTTTACACCTTCTAGGTTAAGCAAGCCTCCAAATGGGCTTCTACTTAGGATATCAGTATGTACATTCCTCAACTGCAGGGACTCGAAGAAGTCGTAAAACTTGGAGGGGCAGCATCTTGACGTAACATAAGATGGCTGGAAAATAAAGCATTATTAGATATATAGCACATTAGCAGAAATACAACACTTTCAAGAATAACAGGAGGCATTACCATGATTTCACGAGATGATTACTATATGCAAAAGATGAATATGAATCCAAATAATCAGATGTGGACCTGTTCAAACACAATGTGAGGAAACAAATTAACAAATATCCATTTAATTTCTTAGAAGCCTATTAGGGTGTTGAGCAAATCTCTAAGGAGAATTAAACCCCTAATTTATCTATTAAACCACTGTTAACATGAAAAATTAGGGGTTTAAACACTTGATTGCTCGCAAATTCAAACCCAATATAGCAGTGAAATGTCTATTGTATTTTTTAATAGCCTAGTAGGGTGCTGACCAAATCACCACGGAAAATAAACCCCTAATTTATCAATTAAATCACTGTTAACATAAAAAAGTAAGGGTTTAAACAACTGATTTGTAACAAATTCAGCCCCTATAGAGCAATGACATGTCCATTCATTTTATTACAAGCCTATTAGGGTGTTGAGCAAATCACTATGGAGAATGAACGCGTAATTTCTCAATTAAACCACTAATTTCTCCTAAATTAGGTTTTTAAACCATCAATAGTTAGTTAAAACACCTTATTTATCAATTAAACGACTGATTTCTCACAAATTAGGTGTTTCAACAAATAATTTCTCATAAATTAGGAGTTTAAACCACCGATTTCTCAGAAATTAAGCGTTTAAACCACTGCTTTCTAACAAATTAGGGGATTATAACCATCAATAGTTACTTAAAATCCCTCATTTATCAATTAAATCACTTAGATTAGTTTAAACCACTGATTTTTCATAACCCTAACTGAGAAAACGACTAAATCACTGACTTATCAAAACCCTAAATGACAAAACCACATATAGACTGAGAGGGAGAGAGTGACAGTGAGAGAGATGGGTTACCAACCTGTGAGATTTGCCGCTGAGATTTACCTAGAGAGAGATAGAGAGAGGCCGAGAGATAGAGAGAGAGAGAGAGAGACGGAGAGACTTGCCGGAATTTTTCCGTCCGCCGGCGACGGTATTTGCAGCGACAGAGAGAGACATAGAGAGAGAGAGAGTAAACAGTGGTTTAAAGTAAAAAAAAATAAACAGGGTAAAAACAGAGAGAGAGAAAGAGAGTAAAACTGTTTTTTTTTACTAAGGGTATTTTTGTCACATACGCATTCAAACCAGTCAACATCACTTCTGTTTTGTGATTTAGAAAACACCCCTCTTGAAATGTCATACTCAGTATAAACCCCTTCGATTTGGTCATTTTCTCTAAAAAATCCCAAAGCAGGTGGCGGGGTGGGGGATGGGATGCCCCGCCCCATATCCTCATCTATAAAATTACATAAATATCCCTATAAGAGGCTGTCTTTCCATAAATTGTTATAATTTTGTTTAGAAATTTTAGAAATTTCGATTCTTATTTAATAAGTGTTTAATTAGATTAAAAAAAGTATAAATTTTTATTATAGAAAGGCGGGAAAGGGGCAGGGAATTTTTCCCCGTAGTGTGCAGGGCAGGGATGGTATGGGGATTAGATTCCCCCGCCGGGGGGCATTCCCCGCCATCCCTGAAGCGGGAGCGTGGACGGGGATGGGGAATTTTTCTTGAGGCGGGGGACGGGGAGTGCAACATCCGGCCTCGCCCCGCCACGTTGCCACCCTGCGCACCCGCAAATCGGCAAGTCTGTGGGTACATGTTGACATTTGAGTGACCCGTCCAAATTGACCCCCCTGAGTCACCCAACGTGCCAAAACTGGGGTTGGGTTGGGTGAACCCGCGGGTTGATGTGCCACAACATAAATAGGTTGTGCCCAAAAAATCATCACCATGGGATGATTGTAACACTCCGATCTAAAGAGGGACTCACATTATGGAAACTTCTATAGATCGGACGGTTGGGATCATCCTATTGAAATGATTTTTGGGGCACAACCTATTTACGTTGAGGCCCATCAAATGGAAGGTTTGGATCGGCCTGTGGTGTGGGTTGTACCGTCCATTTCGAAAATTAGGGGGTGAATTCATATATAGAAGGGGGTGAATTTATCACCGACCCAAAAAAAAAAACTCTTTGGCAAAAAAATTGTAGGTTACCCACAGGTTGACGCAGCCCACCCGAAGTGGGTGTCGGTCACCTAAGTGTTGACCGTAGGGATCTGGGTCATTTTTTACCTGTGGGTAACCCAACCCAACACACCTATTTGCTAGGTTCACCCTCTTCTCTTTATTATCTAACCATTGTCCCTAAGCCTAGTTGATCATGACCCTGGCCTACTAAGTTGATGCTGCCCCAACTCACAACCATTGCTCACGCTCACACTTAGGGGTGTAAACGGATCGAATTCGAAGCGAATATGGCTATATCCGAATTCGATTACAATATACACTATCCGAATTCGGATTCGGATTCGACGGATATTTAATATCTATTACTGAATTCGTATCAGATATTGTTCGAATTCGGATATTATCCATATCCGTTTATCCGGTAAATTCGACCATTTTATTGCAGCACTTTATCTTGCTTCTCCTTCTTACTCCTCGAATGAATTTTCCAAACCCTAAAACAAGACATCTACCTTCTCTTCACAAATTTAACTCTCAAACCCTAAAATATATGCGATCCGCTTCTTCATTTTAAAACAAAGGCAGAGAGAGAGGCGGTGGGGATGGATGATGGTGTTGGTAGTGGTCTTTGGGTTTTTTTTATATATATGATGGAATGGGTTTGAGATATTTTGAACAGGGGAAGTGGGAATGCTGATGGTGACAGATGAAGAGAAATGAGGATTGGGTTATAGATGGAGGTGACGGGCGGTGATGGAGGTGGTTCTGAGAAGGTGGAAAGGGGTGGCGGTGGATTTTGGTGGGGGTTGGAGGCACCAATGGATGCCAGAGATGGTGTCTCAGCCTCCTCATTTCTCCTTTCTCTTGCTTCTCCTTGTAAACCTTAGAAGTCCCCTATTTTAATTACATTTTGGGTTTTTATATAACCCTAAGTTGGAAAATTGATCCGAGCTGTCCATTTACCATCAATGACCCATATGACCTTTTTGTTTAGAATTCTCTAGAAGCTATGCCATATTATTTCAATCACCATCATCCATTTGTCTCTCTCATCTTACAACCTCCATTTGTTGCTTCATAAAGAAGCCATGTCAAACTCCAAGAGTGCCATTAAAATGAGATATTACTTCATTTCCTATCCAAAACACTTTGTGTTTGTTTTTTTTTTTCTAAAAAAAAATTCAAAAACAAAAGATAGTGCGTCATTACTAAAAATAAATATGAATGATATTACTAATAATAAATAAAAAGGATTTACTTCTCAGATTCGGATGTTAAACGGATCGGATATATCATTTACCAGATTCGAATCCGCTAAACGAATTTGGATAATATCCGCTTGAAACGGATTCGGATAATATTTGCTTTAAACGGATTCGGATGCGTACGGTAATCGAATTTTCGAATATCCGTTTACACCCCCACTCACACTTTCCCTCTTCTAAGAATTTTAACAATGTAAAATATAAGTAAAACCTATGGGAAGTAGGTACAAAGAACAATCCGAATCCGAATCCGAAAGAGACTCGATTCATTGTGACATCCAACATTCACCGCTACTTCCAAATCCAACCTTGCTCAAGAAGCTTGGTCGAGCCACACGTGTTGCCATTTTCGGTGCTTTCCTCTTCTCCCGCCACAGCACGAAAATCAAAATCCTTCCCCCCCCCCCCCCCCCCCCTCTCTCTCTCTCTCTCTGTATACGCGCTTCTGAGATCGTTTATGCTCCTGCTTTTTTTCTACCGCTTAATCTTTTTCTAGGGTTTTGTTTTCTCCGTATTGGACCCTCGAAATCCATTCAATGGATGACTGTGGTTCCACTTACCATTATCCGAACAAGATATTTCTCGGCATTCGTTTCGTTCTCTTCGGATTTGATTCCATCTCCCAATCACAGGTTATTTCTCCTCATTCCCCTTCCATTTTTTTATTTATTCCACCTAACTCGTTGATTTTCATTCATTCTCTCTCTCTCTCTCTTTAAAATCTCTCATCCCTAATTTTACTTATTTTCTTACTCTCTCCTTTCTCTGTATAATTCTATCCCATCAAATTCATTTGTTTTTTTGTTTTTTGTTTTTCCATTCAGTATCATTCCGAGCTTGTTAATGCCGGTGGAATCGATGTTGGTCGATACGATCCCAGTTGTACTCATGTGATTGTCCATAATCGTGTTTATGTAAGTCTATTTACTTGTTTAATCTCTTATTTTTTTCAATTTTGATCATTCTTTTTTTTTTCCCTATGGTATTGGTATCACTCTAACTCTTCATATATTGTTGTGTGGAAAATTTTCATGACGGTATTTTGAATGGTATTGTTAGATATGAGTGAATCTTATTTTTAAGTATTATTTAGGTCCTGTTTGATTGAGATTGTGCCAACTTATTGTTAGCCCCAAACCTATTATTGGACTAAAAAATAAACATAATTTTGAGTCCAATAATCTGTTTGGGGCTTACAATCGGTTTTCACAATCTCAAATGAACAGGCCCTTACTGTTTCTCATTTATCTAAGACTGAATTGGCATTTGTATTTCTTTTGCGTTGCATAGGATGACCCTGTTTGCATAGCTGCTCGAGGTGATGGCAAAACACTTGTTACCGATTTATGGGTCGAAGATAGTTTGGACTTTGGAAGGCTTGCTGATCCCAGTCGGGTCAGTTCCTTTATATTACTTGTGTTCTATGAATTATCTTCTTCACTAATTTTTTTTCCTAATTTTGGTGCAGGAGGATTGATATCTTTTATTTATGTTGTACCATTTTAAATGACACATTTTGGGCTGAGGATCAGGAGTAGAATACTTTCATGTGAATTCATCAGTAGAATGCATTTCAAATATATCTCAATGCGGGATTTTCAGATCAAATTGTTACCGCTCCCAGATCTCATTTTTATTTGCTTCCCATGCGAGCATGGAGCATTATGACCTTTCAGTAGATAACTAATAAACATTAGCATTTCACGTATTAGTTGAGCTTATTATTGTTTCTTCTGGGCATATTCTGTGTATTTGTTTCTTTCGAGCACGTTCCGAGTATTCCAAATGACTTGCTGATTGTAATAACTTCTATCTAAATTCATGCAGTCAAGATGGAGTTATTCCAAGTGACTTGCTGATTGTAATAACTTCTATCTAAATTCATGCAGCATCTTTTGCTCCTTAGTTATAATATACTCCTTAGTTATTGGGGATGTTTTATTATTTTTTCCCTCTCGACTATCTTTTGATTCTTGAACCTTTTAAATCAGTGTTTAGAAACACGGATGTGGTGCGGAACGCGGTCGAAAAAAATCCTAGTTGACTTGGCACGACCCGGTCGAGTACTCGGTTGACACGACCGAGTACTCGGTTCATGAACATATTTCGGGAGAGTTAAAGGAGTTTTTTATTGACTCTGTAGGGCAAAATGATGAATGCGGACGCGACGCAACACGGAACACGGCCAAGGTAAAAGGGAGTTGACTTGGGGGAGTCAGTGACCTACGATTGAGAAGTCCCCACTCACTATAAGCCCATAACACAGGGAGACATGTGCCAACTAACTCGTAAGAGTTAAAATAGAGGAGAACTAGATTACTGTTACAGTGTACGAGATTTACAACTTTGATTGTGATGTTATGGTTTTTAGAATATTCAGAATGATAATATTTGTTTATGGATGTCCCAAGGCTTTGCTCAAGCAATAAGACGACTTGGCAACTATTTTTCCATAAAACAATCACGACTATAAACATAAAACATGTGTTACACTCTCCCAATTATAAAGGGCGAGGCACTGGTCAGTGGGGCTGTTTACCTTTGTCAACATGTAGGAAGTAGCTCACTGACAAGAAAAAAAAGCGTGGGCATGGGGGAACAAACTAGTGGTGAAACTCGCCTTCCCGAAGTAACTCGCTTTCTAGTTTCTACAGATGTTGAAAATCTCTAAAAATTATAATTAACCTCTAGGTGGCTTTGCTTTCTTTATTTGCCACTCACATCTTTACATAATTCTCCTTCCACTTGCCAATTGACACTGCTAAAGTTGATGGATAAGAGGTCTTGTTAGAGAACTTCCATCTCCTTTAGGAACTTAACAATGCCAATAGACCTGTATAAATCACAAGGTGTGTCCATGAACACTATGGAAGAAACCATGCCACCGCCCATCTGAGTGAGCTGATGAGCCTGATAAGGCATTCGAGGGCACCAATGACTGGGTTTTGTGTCATGGTTAACAAAGGCTAAATCTCGTGGAGCAACAAAAGAACAATTTCAAGATCTAGTCCCAAAGTAGAGTACCAGGCTATGGCATCTACTTTTTGAGCTTCCTCGGCTTCAGCATCTTCCGCGGTGGCTCGGTCGACCGCGACAGTCGGGCCCTAGCCGTTGGGGCGTTTTCTGCTTGACTTTTTCAAACCAGTTATTTACAGTTTTACCCAAAACGGTCATATTTTCAAATATACTATATATACTTGATTAAAACCTATCCCTACCAGCTTTTGAACATTTGAGAAAGATCAAATCCCATTTCTCCTTCAGCTTTATTTTGAAAATCACCTTTTTGAACATGTATTTTCACATTCTTTCAAGAGGCACTCCATAGGGCTTTTCTTTTGCTTATTTCTTGGGAGTGATTGTGAGCTTAAACTTTGTAATCAGCCTATTAAGAGGCATTGGGAGTTTTTATTTTTCTTTGTTCTTCATTGAGGGTCTCCGATTCCGCCCGTTAAGAATAGTGAATCCGCCATATGAGGGTGTGTCCCCTCGCCGAAGGCTTCGTGCAGATGGGCTTCGCTTTGGCCCATGAGAATGGAAAAGCGGGCTTCGCATTGGCCCTTGAGAATGGAAAAGCTTGGTCATGTAATGGCTCATTGATCCGGCCTTGAAGGAGGATCAAGATAGTGGAACTTACGCGCGGACGTGAAGAGTGGAGTAGGTCTTGTGATAGACCGAATCACTATAAATCTTGTGTTCATTGTCTCTCTCTCTTCCTTTCCTTCTCTTGCACATGAGTTGATTGGTAATCTCTAACCTAACTTATATTTGTGATTTTGATTGAACAAGGGTTAGCAAATGCACTTGATTGAAATGATTAAACCCTAAGCATTATAATATGTATTTAAACATGGGTTAGCTAAATGTGCATGATTAGAAAGTCTAAACCCTAGCTTTCATTGATATACTTATTTGAACAAGGGTTGGACTAATTAATGCTTAATTAAATGAATTAATTTTTAATCTTCTCCTAATTAAGCCTAAAATTTCTAATTGACCAATTCACCCCCCCTCTTGGGTTGTCACATCTGTATTTCACACGTGTTTGCCAAGTGGGCCACACGTGAGGGGGAGTGTTAAAGTATAAAAGATTAAATATTGTCCTTCTCCAAAAAGCTTTTGGAGAAGTCGGTAAGTTTCTAACAGAAACCAAAGAAACCAAAGCACCGCTTCTGTTTGCTTCTCTCTTTTTTCATAAGTCTAACCTTTAACCATCCTGTGTCATTTCTGTAGTGTGAATTTCTGCAAATAAGGCTGCGGTTAACTTTATAGTTAAAATTTGTGTAATGAAGGGAAGGCAATTTATGGGTATCAAATTCATCTATTTTGTAAGTTTTTTTTTTTTTTTTAGTTTCTCTTTATATATGCACGTCTTTCAAAAAATGCATAGCATATAATATGTCCTTTTCCAAATTTCATAGATTCTTGAGGTGACTACTGTTCTTATTTGATCACGCAAATTGATAGCATTAGAATTGTCTAGCTTTAGGTGCCTTCTTTTCTTTCCTTCGCAAGTAAAAGTGCTAAGGAAGTTTGCTTTTTTATCAATATGTGAAAGCTAAAATCCATCTAATGACGTCTTTCTTTTTAATTAATTACTATATTTTGCTGGTGTGTTTATCTTGCCCTTGGTATGCTACTTGCTATTTATGATTGTTTTTTTGATACTTCTCTACAGATTCTATATAAACCAGTAAAAAATTTGGAAGGTATCCCTGGTTCTGCATCACTGTACATTTGCTTGACTGGATATCAAAAACAAGAACGCGATGATATTATGGTTCGTTGCTTACTCTATGCAATGCTGCTGTTATTGTTGCATGTATGATGTACCTTGACCATAATTGATTTGAATTCTGGACAGCTCGCTGTAAGCTTAGTATCTTATAGTTGGATGCCATTGTTTCCAATGTTTCAATAGATAACATGCTAGAGAAGAATATTCTCTGTAGATAACATGCTAGAGAAGAATATTTTCTTGTGTTTGTCAAGAACTTGCAACTTTAGAAACTAATACACGAAAAGAATACAAAATTTTCCTTTAAAATAAGGTGATCCGCTATATTCTTTTGCCAACAAGGTCTCTTGACCCTAAACACATTGAGTCATTTCATTATCAATCGCCGTATAAACTTCATGGTGTACGACTTCACATACATACATAACAAAGAATTCTGAATCAAAATGAACAACTGAGAGCCCGCTTCGGATTTGAGTCAGTGAATGATAAGACTTGCATAGGTAGCTCCTTCACTACGACAGCGAATTAGGGTCTTATAAAAGAAGAGTTAATGTGGATGTCACCCAAGATTTCTTTCGGAAAAGGAAAGAGAAGTTAGCCAAGCCTAAGAGATGGGTTGTTTGAAAGGTGCCTCATATGCTAAGCTAAACTTTGAGGAATGTTCTTTTGGTAACCAGGGCCTGATCGGTATTGTTCAAGTTTTTAGAGATTGCAAAAAGAAAATAGTGCTTGCTTTTTTTGGTCCGATAGATAGTAAATACTAGAGTTGAGCTGAGGTATCTCCTTGTAGGGTTGAGGCCTCTTTTTTTTTTTTTTTTTGAGGATTGGAAAAGGATCGTTGTGGAGGGTCGAGGATGACTCAGAGAAAAATGCAGCGTGGTTGGGCATCTTGTAAAGGTTCGGAGGCCATGGCATTAATGTGTCAATGATGAAACTACTTATTATGTAGGGATAAAGAAGTCAATCTTTCTCTTGTTCCATGGACAGCCAATGGTTGACTCTCCTTAGCTAAGGATGAGCTAAACAAATTGTGGAAGGATCGGCTGTTGGGAGTATCAACTAGGGCAGCCCACAGCGACCAACTTCTTAGCTAAGGACCTGGCTAAATAAATTGTGGAAGGGCTCACTGTTGGGAGCATCAACTACCCAATCGTAGTAGCATTCTCAACAAGGGTAGAGTTTTGTGGCCATCCAGGAGGCCAGAGTTTGTCGGAGAACAAACTGTCGTCTGTCCCTCACTAGCCCTGATAAACATCCAAGTCACAAGTGGGGTAGAGATCATCGGAGGGGATCTACCAGGGGGACATTGTGGTGGTGGTGGTGGGGATCCTAGTGATGAGGAGTGGGGTGAGGTTAGGTCCAAATGGGATAAAAGAGCCCTCAACGTACCTGTAGACCAAGTTGCTTGGAGCCTTGGGAACTGGTATTGCAGCCAGTGTAGATTCTCCAACTTAATATACATGTTATCATGTAGGATGTGCAGTAAAGGTTGTAGAAGATCAGATCTTAACATTCGCAGGGTGTAGCCGGCATCAGAGGTGTCCCTAGAAGACCCAGAGATGGGGCTCCAGTCCAAGTTAACCATGTTAGGATTTCAACACAGACAGTAGGGGGACTCTCCTTACCTGTTAGTGTTGTCTAGAGGAATATCTTGTTGGCCCTAGGAGAACATTCTAGTAGGTAGTGATTGGTCCCGGAGCAACCAACGAACTAGCCTTGACGAGATTCAGTAGTGGTGTTCCTGCTTTCAGAATCTCATAGGAGTGATAGCTTGCAAGATCAAATTACCCGAAGAGATGTCTTTTGGGTCGGTTGTCGACTGATCATTCCCACTGCAATCTTTGGTTCGGTGGGCTGAGCAAGTCTGGAGGATCAGTTGGAAGAGCTAGGCTAATGTTCTCAGATCAAGATCCATTTGGAGTTTTCATCAGAGGTCGAGGTTGATCTAGTGGTTGGGATGGAAGTGTCTCGTCGTGTGGAGCGATGCCCCCCCACCTCCCAACCACCACTGCACACACACACACAATTTTTTTTTGTTTGCTTGACTATTAGAGATCTATGACTGAAATAAGGGTGAAAGTTCTTGCTATTTGGCTTCGACGGGGATGCGTCCATAATAGGGATGAAAGTTCACGGATTTTGACCTCAAGACTCCAAATTAAAAGTGTTGGCTAAAACATGTGAAATATCTATATTTTGAATGAACCTTAATATTCAGGGCATGCCCACAATGCATGTCAGTAGGTGTTTACTCATGTTAAACCATTATGGATGGTTGTCTTATTTGATGGTTTATAAATGTGTGTTTATGCTTATTCTAGCATTTATTGAAGTTTCATCTTACATTTCCATTCTTTCCATGGACTTCCATAAAATTCTATAATTTTCCAAGATTTTCCTCGACTTTCATAAACTTTCATGAAGTATTTCCGCTTCCCTGGGGATGAAAGTTTGGATCGAAACCTATATTTAAATCCTTAGAGAACGATGTCACTACATTGACTAGAGTCATTCTAGTTGACGTGACTTCTCGTTTAGCCTCTCTATTTTTGGTAGGTAAGCTAGATTGAACCCCTGACCTCATGGTGAAAGCGTGTTGTCTTTACCAATTGAGCTTGAGGCCCAACCCAACTCTCGATCAGTCTCTGCTGAGAGATTAAAGGTCAGTGGTGCTGACATGGCCCTTAGATGTTCAGACGTTCATGGCAATACTGGGCACATGGGCCTCTCGAGAATTCGAGAGTCAATCTCAATCTAGGGTGCTACGACCCAGGTCATCGACAAGGAGATTTACATTTTGAAAGGGGTTTGGTGGGACAAGTTGCAATACACTATTTTGGGTCTTATGATTTGGCTAGGACATGTTGTCCATTTTTTGCTGAGAGATTAAAGGTCAGTGGTGCTGACATGGCCCTTAGATGTTCAGACGTTCATGGCAATACTGGGCACATGGGCCTCTCGAGAATTCGAGAGTCAATCTCAATCTAGGGTGCTACGACCCAGGTCATCGACAAGGAGATTTACATTTTGAAAGGGGTTTGGTGGGACAAGTTGCAATACACTATTTTGGGTCTTATGATTTGGCTAGGACATGTTGTCCATTTTTTGCAGTTCCTTCATTAGTGAGTGTGACCCAGATTATCCTCCGTGTCTCATTAGGTCTCAACGAGGCACTCAAAATTTTTGATGTGTGTCGTTGATGGGCACACGGTATTTTCGAGCACTTTTATCTATGAAAGCCTGAAAGGAGCAACGATCCAGGGAATTGAGTGGAACCCTTAAATTTTTAAAGAATCATGGTTGTGACAGGTGTGGTGCATTCATCTTGGTGTCATGTTGAGCCTGGGACATGTTCTCCAATAGAAGGTGGGGCAAAATTTTCAATGTCGGAGTCCTCACATATGCTGTTGCTTTGGGTCTCATCAAACTATGCGTTGATTTAGCTAGGCTTTGAGTGGCCTTTACAAGTGTCATGTCTTTTGTTTGGCCGTGGGGTCGACGAGTCTGCCACTCTAGGCTCATCAAACCTTTCGAAGTTGACATATGGCTTCATTAAGGACCAAGAAGAGAGGTTCGGGCATCCTTGTTATTGGTTATTGGAGGACCTCGTGTTCGCCTGTTACTAGTCCATAATGTCCAGACCAGTATGGAGAGTCTTCTGTGATGAGAAAGATTTTGACCGAGGGCAAGTTGAACCAAGCCAGAACAGTCCTGCCTTCTTTTGATTTTGACATTAAGGTGGATAGAAGGATCTTGAAAATCGCTTTACTTCTGAGGTTAAAAAGGTGGTCTTCTTAATGAAGGGAGGATGTGTCCCTGCACCAGATGGGTTCTTCATGGCAATCTTTTGGGAGTGCTGGGACGTGATCCAACATGACTTGATGAATTTTTTGTACGATTTCTACTTGAGTATGAGTATTGATGCCTTTTCATTACCTCAATGTTTAAAAAAGACGGTTTGAAGAATCTCACAAACTTTAGGTTGTTCAATCTCTATTGCTAGCTGAGATCCTTGTCGTCCTTTTGAAGTTTTTTTTTTAATTGAATAGGATCAGTTCAAAACCACAGAGTGCTTTCATTCTAGGTTAGCGCAAGTTATTGATGGGAGTGCCTTGATTACTTGATGGGCTATTTGGTGCTAAATGGAGGATGTGTATCCATAGTTGCATGCCCCTGGCTTGGTTTTCTATTTGTAAATGAATCCACTTAAGACTTCTTCAAAAGCTTCAATGGGCTGTGTAAGGGTACCCTCTCTCCCTGTTGCTTTTTGCGATCATAGGCAGGACGATGGAGGGGTTCGTAATCAAGTCTCACAATGTGGATATTACTCACTTGTAATACTAATATGCAGGTGTTACTCTTCTATATAGAAACAAATATGAGGAGAAGGTGAAGGAACCTCAAGGCAATGTTGTGGTGCTATAAGTAGTTTCAGGTCAGGGAATTAATTTTGCAAGTCTTTCGTGATGGGGATGAGGTTAGAAGAGGGGTAGGTTGATGGATTTTCTCTGATGTTGGGATGAAAATATGCTTCTATCTCGAATTTTGTTTGGGGTTACAAGCTTGAAAGGTTGCAAAAGAATTTTTTGTGGGATGTTAAGAGAGCTGGAAGTATCATCTGGTCAATTGGAATGTGGTTTGCAAGTCTAAGGAAGAGGGAGGTGTAGGTGCTTAAGGGCGATGACCAATTCCCTACTAGATAAGTGGATATGGTGGTTCAAGGATGATGTGCTTCATCTCTGCTGTGTGGTGATTGCTGAGAAGTTTGGGATTGACTATGAGGTTGGACATTGTGAGATTCTTTTTTCTTTTCTGGGTTGACGATGTGGAGAGATATTTTGAGCACTATTGTCTTTGTTCCGGAAGGGATTTGATTCAGAGTGGGGACAATTGACCGAGTTTGGTTGTGGCATGATCTGTGTTGTCGTGACTTCCCTTTAATGGATTATTTTCTTGACATCTTTAGAGTGGTATCCTCCTGGAAAGCAATTGTTAACGTGTCCTTTTAGAGAAAATGGTCAGATAGTGTGGGATGTTCGATTCCAAAGGCAATTTTGTGAAAATTGGGTCTCCCAGCGCGTGCGGGGCGGGGCGGGGCGGGGGATCTCTTTGGGACAAGGAAAATCTTGATAGTGTTGACATGTTAAACTTCACCTTTGTTAAAAAGGAAAATCTTGATAACATGTCTTTGTAGAGAAAATGGTCAGATAGTGTGGGATGTTCGATTCCAAAGGCAATTTTGTGAAAGATTGGGTCTCCCAGCGCGGCGGGGCGGGGCGGGGCAGGGGGGATCTCTTCGGGACAAGGAAAATCTCGATAGTGTTGACATGTTAAACTTCACCTTTGTTAAAAAGGAAAATCTTGACTGTGTTGTCATCGTTTAGCATCACTTTCATGATGGATACACTTTTCAGTTCTATATTCCATGTAAGATAATATTTTCCAAATAAATGTTTGGCTGGAATGTATGTTATGAAATTTCCATATCATTTGATCTTCTTTGATGTGTGGCCTAATTGCAAATATGGTAGGTTGTTATAATTGCAAGATGTTTTTATCTTCATAGATTTATAATATCAGAAATTTGGCAGTGCTTTGATGATGTTGCTATATGTCGCTTCACATAAATTTTGTTCAAGGTTCGCTAAAGCCCATCCTCTTTTTATTCTTTATTTTGATGTGATAAAAATTTGTTTGTGTTTGTTTCTCAGAAAATGGTAGATCTAATGGGTGCACAATTCTCCAAGCCTTTGGTAGCATCTAAAGTCACTCATCTTATTTGCTACAAATTTGAGGGTGCGTTTTTTATTTCCATGAACAAACCCTTGTTAAAAAGAATATTGCATGATAGTTATCTATTAATGGCTAGTAATGGTTGACTATGATATACTAATGTTTAATCCTTCTAGCCATTTAAAAAAAAAAATGTTTAATCCTTCTGATACAATCTTTTAAATCTTCAAGTTTGTAATTCATTTCGTGCGAGAATGATAATGTTTCTATGTTGTATTGATTTGGATTCTCATGAGTTTCTTTCCCATTATCTATTGAGCTGTTTTTTGATAGATACATAATTACATTAATAACAAAGAATATCATATATACCATGGGATAACATCCTATCAGTCTCTGGTTCGTACAAGGGGAGATCTCTCTATATTGATTAAGACGCGGCATGGTTGACATCTCTCTTAAATTTGCCTCGGCGATTTAGGGAATTTGAAATGTAGGAGGCAGTTTGACTGTCTCATAGAAGGTTAAGACATCATCTATTTCTCAATTATTACAAGAGCAAATATCAATTCACAAGTTTGGTAGGTGGGTGTTGGAATGTGGTTGGGGCTCTTATTGCTGAATAAATGATTGAATGCCATCACTCAAGGCTTTTGGTTTCAAATTGTAGCATTTGAGGCATCTGAAACACCACCATGATAAAGCCTCATTGGTCATGCATCTTGGGTGGAAGATTAGGAACTCTTAATGAGGTTGTAATTAGAGGTTTGGGTGGAAATCATTTGAGACAATCCAACCTTCCCATTTAGTCTCCAAAATTCCTTTTCTATATAATTGATTTGACACTGCTAACCTAACATTCCTTTGGCTTTAGTTTGAAAACAAATGCAAAATATTGAAGATTGTGGTTGTTATTAGTTTATGAAACTAATTACGATGATGTGTATCATTTTTGTTTATGTAGATTATCATGCGAATGACTTGATGCCAAAATCATTGTAATTGAATGTTCTTAACTCTTAAAAGTGAAGAAAGAAGGAATCATTTGGAGGAGACCAGCCTAGTTGTGTAGATTTAGATAGAAAATAAGATAGAAGGAAAGGAGAAGGAAAAGAGAAGAATGGATGGAGTGCAGACAAACCTCATGGAATAAACTCAAGTCAACTCAACTAAGCCTTTGTCCCAAACTAGTTGGGGTCAGCTAATGAATCCTTTAGAAAATTTTCATGAAGAAGGTGAAAGGATCTACCCGGCTCAAATTGACTAAATCTAATCCTGACACTAGTTGGGTTCGTCTACATGGATCATTTTCTTCCATTCTATCCTATCCAAGGTCATGTTCTCTGTTATGTTCCTAGCCCTCAAGTCTTTCCTCACTGTTTCTACCCAAGTTATTTTCGGTCTGCCCTACCTCATTTTACTCCATCAACTTGGCACGAGTCACTTCTTCTCACCGGAGCATCCAAAGGCCTACGTTGGATATGTCCAAACCATCTTAAGTGATTCTCTCTCATCTTCTCCTCAATTGGTGCCACCCCCACCTTTTTACGGATGTCTTCATTTTTAATTCGATCTAACCTTGTGTGGCTGCACATCCATCTAAGCATTCGCATCTCCGCTACACGCATCTTATGCACATGCTGCTTCTTGGTAGCCCAACATTCTGAGCCGTACAGCATGGCTGGCCTCATTGCTGTCTTATAAAACTTTCCTTTCAACTTGGTAGGTATTTTATGGTCGCACAGAACTCCTGAAGCATGCTTCCACTTCAACGAACCTGGTCTTATTCTGTGGTTAACATCCTCTTCAATCTCTCCTTCCTTATATAGGATTGAACCAAGTTAGCGAAAGATATCCCTCTTAGGTACCTCCGGTCCAGTCATATTTACTACATCGTCGCCCCGCCTCCTTACATTACTAAAGTTGTACTCCATTTACTATCTTAGTCCTTCTCAGTCTAAAACCTTTGGATTCCAAATTAGTTCATGGCATCCACAACTTTATATTTACGATATATATGTACATACATACGTATACATATAAATATATATAAATGGGTTGGAAATATTTGTAATAATTCCATAAATGAAAATGAGCATTAGCATAACCCATAGAATTAGTCATTAAAACATAAAATAAATCACTAAAAATACGTTATATTGTCAATACTCCCCTCAAGTTGAAGTACAGATATCTTCCATGCCATTGGGAGAATAAAACTAAACTGACTTCGGCTAGGAGCTTTTGTAAATATGCCCGGTAGTTGATCTTTGACCTCGCATATGGAGTAGATATTAGCTTGCTTGCGACATTTTCATGCACTAAGTGGCAATTCACTTCATTGTCCCACATCATATATTTGTAAAAAGTGAACTTAGACTCATCCATACAACTTGGCTTAGTTCATACAGGTTAAAATCAAGTTAGTCAAGGTATGGACTTTATGCAGCTGGGAGCTCCAACCTTGTAGAGTGCCTCAACCCTTCTCAAGTGTAAAATGATTTTGATTCTGTGAATTGTTGCTTTACCAGATCTGTGCACATTAGAAATTGGAAATCATTTTTATTTGTTTGCTTTGTATCTGGTCTAGCCAATCTATCCACCATCTTTCTTTCCGTCACCCAGCCACCATCTTCCTTGCCAACATCCAGCCGCAGGAGTGAACTTCGATATCAGCATGCGCATTGTTATCAACCTCACATGCTTCCAACTTCTAAGCAAAATTTAATCCATATTAAATAGGCTTTTTTAGTTTGTAAAGCTACTCATTATTTGCAATGAGTGTGTTTCCTTCCGTGTTTTCATGTTGCACTGATACTTCTCATTTATTGTCTTCAAGTCAGGATTTTGCGTGTAGTTCACACGCTAATTATAAAAACGGCACTGAGTTTTGTTAAGGAATATCACTCCGAGATAAAGATTATTTGGCATTGAAAACTCGCAAACTTTGAAGCTTGTCTGTCTAAAGATTGGTCATTGAAAACTCATCAACTTTGAAGCTTGTCTGTCTGAAGGAGGCTGTAGTTCAAGATTTAGAAACATCCACTGTTGACTGTGATGGTGTGTGTGGACAACACCTAAGACGTGACCTGGACTCTTCTATATACTAAGGGAGGGACTTAGTCTATCTAGTTAAAAATCAAATAATTCATATATTTTTCGTCCTTTTTAGGTGTATTATGAATTTAAGCTTTCTTATTGGTTCCACATCCCATATTGTTGTGGATCATGTATGCTTCTTTTGGTGAATTTAGTTATAAGCGAGACTTGCATTTTTATGTAGGTGAAAAATACGAGCTTGCCAAAAAAATGAAAATAAAGCTTGTGAATCATCGGTGGTTAGAAGACTGGTATAACTTGACTCCTTTTTTCTTATTAAAGTTAAAACATAAGTTCTAGAATCAAAGACATACATTTGTGGACTATTCAAGTACCATAAAAGTTGGGTGTTTCATTCTTCCCTCATCAATGATTTTCTATCACTGATATGTTTGTTGTTGCAGCTTGAAAGCATGGGACATCCTTCCAATAGATAAGTATAACAAGAGGTACTTTAGTGTTTCTTTTTTGGCTATTATGTTGTTAGGTTTCTCTGTATCTCTCTCCTCCCTCCCATGTTGTACAGCAGAGTAAAATGAAAAACAGATATTCCTTTCTTTATGTATTGGTTTGTCAGCAAGTGGCTGATGATATGCTGTTTTCTTCGTCCATCTTTTTCAGATTTGTAATCTGTTAATTGTACTAATTAAACATATCAATGAAACCCTAATAGTATAAGGTTAGTGTTTATCATTTATCTAAAATATAACTTTTCCTAGCCATCTTTTTTTTTCCAATAATTTTTTTTTGAGTTCCGTGTTGACTCATGTAAAAATTGGCATTTAATTTGTAACGACCCGATTTCCATGACCGGATCGCTACAAGCAAACACCTGTCAAAATACTCATATATATATATATATATTAAAAAAAAAAAAAAAAAAAAACCATACATGAAAATTAAATAGCCATCGCTCTTATTCCATTTCCAAAATGTCTCCTTACAATAACTTTAACTTAAAACCAATTTACTCAGTTAAGTAAAGTCTCAAACTAGCCAATTTAAAATAAATTCAAAGTGTTGACGAAGGGTATCGTCTTCCTTAATTATTTGCTCCCATCATCCTACGCTCCTAGACATCCTCGTGCGCAAACGCACCCTCATTAGAATTCTCTAGTCCTGGGGAGAAAAATAAGGTCAGCAGGATGATAGAAACTGAACCAGTATAAGAATTCAATTTAAAACAACATATCAAGATCCATATATTATAGATAAGACAATTGTAATTTTCCAAAATAATGGTTTACCAAAATCTTCTGCAACTGAATAGAAAAATCATTTAGGGCGAACAAATGTACTAATAACTGAAAGAGGATAATTCAATAAAAATAGGAACAAGTATAATCTGCTACATTCTTATCATATCAATTTCATTTAAACCCAGGGCACTCCAGCTCCCACTAGCTTGTTACCCTTGCCGACACGACCGACTCCGCGTGGACTTATTACAATAGATCATACCGCCTAGGGACTCTTGGTCTCCGTAGGATTCCGACATCAACTAGGAGTTGCGCGGTTCCCCCAAGTTGTATACCTTTGTTTACGGGGATAACTCAATGGTTTCCCATCACCCTTTCCCATTTCCTCTTTGGATATTTCTTATGTTTCCATACGACTTCCAAGTTATTTCATGTGATAAAAACAATTAAACTGATAATTCTTTATTAGAAATCAGATTCCATTTCCAACATGTAATACAAGAGACAAAATTTCATTTATCATAGAATAGTTTAGAAAACCATAAAAATTTAGATACTGATGCATGAATTGAAAGCCATACGAGCAAAGTTAGCTATCACCTGCCTTAATCTTACGAACGCGGTAAGATGAGATGGCTCTTGTTAGAGAGTGGAGTGCAACGATCCTGAAGTCACATAGTTGAGTGTAGAGAATAGCAGTTTAGCCTAGGTTCAAGTTGTTAAAAATTTTGTACACTACTTAATCTTGATCTTGTCCCGTAGTGGGACTCACACATACTCTTAATTACACCATATTGCTGCCCTGTTCGAGCATGCAATCTCACTCACCACAACACTAATAGCTGCCCTGTTTAAGGGCATAAAACACGTAAAAAAAAAAATGCTAGTTTCCTATTTTGTTCTTGGTTATAAGGAACAACACACAATTAAAACACTTATTCGGAACTCGAGGTCATTTAAACAGTTAAGCACTCGTACTCTTATTATTTGCATGCCACCCCCAAAATATACATACGTAATAGCATGCAAGAAACCTATTATATTAAAAATAAAGGGGTTGTCTTGAGAAAATAATGCAATAGCTATTATACCTTGCCTGCACGCATGAACTGCTTTTAAGGAAATAATTACATATATAATATATGTCATAAGTAATGACTATTTTGAAAGAGAAGGCCATCCCACAAATTTTTATAAACAGGCATAGGGTCTGTTTCAAGAGAAACCATTATATATTCTTAAGATTCACACTTATGATTATTGGGTTATAAGAACTGACATAGCATAAAAAAAATCATTTGATCTAGGTGTGAAATCATTTATGGGAAAATTGAAAGAAAACCATTCATCCCACCTTAATACAATTGTTGGAAAAAGGCTCATGTAATAAAGATCGTTTTTACATTGTACATGTCATTAGCACTGTTTGAGCAAAATTATACGTGTGCGAGGTTGTTCTTATGTACAATAGGTACATACGTCTGTTGTAAATCAAGGCCTACATAAAATAAAATTTTAGCAGTTTTATTTCTACATACATATATTATTTTGGAAATAAAAGAATCACTTTATTTAACATATGCCCATGAGTTGAAAAGAAACGAAATTTAGATACACCTCTATACGTAAGGTATATAAAGAAATGATTACATGTATAAACTCATTGGACCCAAAATAATAAAAAAAAGAACAATTGAAATTAATTATATCATATAAAAGAAATCTTTTGGTTTTAGAAGTCTATCCATAAGACATACATATAGGGTCACTTGGAAGGTTTACTAATACATACAACATACGTTTGAAATTCAACTGTCAATACAAGGTTTTTAACTTGCGTATAAATTCTTTTACTGTTTGATATACAAAGAAAATAAAAAGAATCAGTTGTAAGACTTACCTAGTCACAAATCACAATACACATAAAACCTTAAAATTGACCAAAATATATTTGAGTAATAAAATAAAAGTGAAGCCTTATGATTTCATTGTCTCACCCACTGTAAAACTTGAGTAATAAAATTTCATATGGAAATCATGATTTTAAATTGAGGAACTCAATTCATCTACCAAAAATCATGAGTATTACATCCCTCATTTGTTAAAAGAATTCAAGAACTTAATTAACTCTGAACGTACTTACTTGAAATTATGAATAGGATAAAAAAAAGCCCTCCACTTCTCCTTCTCTTCTTTTCTTTCTTTCTTTCTTGCTCTCTTTCTAAAAATTTTGGGCGAGAATGGGAGAGGTGTACGTCACTATATATATATATATATATATATATATATATATATATATATATATATATATATTCTATTTTTCTTGTTTTATGATTGGTAA
This sequence comes from Tasmannia lanceolata, assembly GCF_043159265.1. NCBI lineage: Eukaryota > Viridiplantae > Streptophyta > Magnoliopsida > Canellales > Winteraceae > Tasmannia > Tasmannia lanceolata. Next base: position 10,183,713 of record NW_027518696.1, on the reverse strand, counting down.
ATTAAGATGAGTCATATGAGGGCTATAGTAAGTTACCAAAAACCCAACACCTTGGTCTTATTTATAAGGCATGATAGCCACTTTTTATGGGTTTTAAATTTTAAAGAAAAGGAAAACAACCAAAAGAGGGGATTACATATATTCCCTAATTTTTGTTTTGATTTGCTATTTTGGCTAATCTACTATTAATGATAATATTATATCCCTAAAGTTTCTCACTTTACATCATCCATAAGTTTACTTAATCTCCAAGTAATCCCACTACTTCTATTAATGTAAAGTCCCCATTATTGTGAAGAGTTTTTGAATTTTTAATTAAAGAAACTAAGATATCCAAAATCTAGGAATTTTCTTTTAAGATTACTTATAATTAGTAAATCTAAAAAGACATCTTTAAATTTACTATCATCACACCATATCATTGATTGCTAATTAAAAGTAATCACATATATTTCCCTAAATAATTACTTATACTTAGTAATCCTACAAAGGCATCTTTAAATTAACTATCATCATACCATATATATATATATATATAAGCTCACCAAACTTATGGTGAGCTAGCTTGCCCAATCACATGGGTCCCACATTTTGGGGAGTGATCCAAACCATTCATTTGCAAGGCCTTATCATAGATAGGGGGTGTACCAAAAATCAGCTCCATAGGATCATCCTAACCCCTCCATTTGTGGTGGACAAAAATGGGGCAGATTTGTGTCTGTCCATTTTTGTCTTCCACAAATGGAGGGGTTAGGATGATCCTATGGAGCTGATTTTTGGTAAACCCCCCATCTATGTAAGGGACTTTCAAATGAATGGTTTGGATCATCCTAACAAAGTGGGCCCCCATGTGATTGGGCAAGCTAGCTCACCATAAGTTTGGTGAGCTTAAGCTCACCAAACTTATGGTGAGCTTAAGCGCCCAATCACATTGGGGCCTACTTTGTTAGGATGATCCAAAGCATTCATTTGAAAGGCCCTTACATAGATGGGGTGTGTACCAAAAATCAGCTCCATAGGATCATCCTAACCCATCCATTTGTGGAGGTCAAAATGGACAGACATTATTTGTCCACAAATCTGCCCATTTTTGTCCTCCACAAATGGAGGGGTTAGGATGATCCTATGGAGCTGATTTTTGGTACACACCCTATCTATGATAGGGCCTTGCAAATGAATGGTTTGGATTACCACAGAAAATGTGGGACCCATGTGATTGGGGCGCTTAAGCTCACCAACACTTTCCTCTCTCTCTCTCTCTCTCTATATATAATTTATTGAGGGTGGGCCCATACTGCACGTTTTCCCATGATTTCTTCCCATAACTTTTTATCTTATTTTATTTTTTTGACTTTCTGCGTTTTAAGTGATATTTTCCGTGGAAATTATTTTTACAACAAGACTTATTTTCTTCTCTCATTTAGGGAATTTAGTTATAACCCTCAATAGCCCTAGATTCTAAGATCTATGGATCAAAGCAAATTAAAGGGAAAAGAGTGATTAAAACTAAGATCAAGGGTTGATCATTGATGGATCGTTGATCCCCACCCTTGAAAATAGATTCACTGATCCAATGGCCTAAATCTTAGAGTTTTGAAAGAAGAAGATAATCACAGTCATTTCATAATTATGCCATCTTCATCAAAGATTCAAAGTCATCCAGATAAAATGTTGTTATTATGTCACATACTCACATCTTGGTTGAATTTGTTGAATAGCTGATTATGCATCAAGGTGGAGATTGTTGAATTAGTGATACATAATCACCTTCTATTTTCTTTTTTTCATTTTGGGTGGGTCCCACTTGGTGTGTTAAGTGGGGTGTGTGTAAATACAAAAGGAAAAGGTTTTAAAAGAGGGGAAGAACTTGAGAGAGTTAGGCTTTGAGAAGAGTAGAGAGGAGGAGAAACTCTAGGGCAAGAAGAGGGGTTTTCTCTTGGGACTCTAGGAGGGCTTTCGTGGTGAAGCAAAAGCAAGGCTCTCTACTTGGTTACTCAAGGTGTTGAGAAGAGAAGGGAGGAGAAAAGGTAGAGCAAAAAGAGGGGTTTTCTCTTGGACTCTTGGAAGACTTTTTGTGGTGAAGCAAAAAGGGTTTTTCCTCATCTTCTTGTTTACTCAAGGTGTGTTTTTCTTAGGGGCGCAACTCGGGCGGGCTCAACCCGAAAAAAAGTCGGGTTGGGTTGAGTTCGGGTCGGTTGAGGGTTGAGGGCTTGGGCAACCCGACCCGAGTGAACCCGACATTTTTAATAATTTTATTTTTATTTTTTAAGCTTAAAATCTTGGGTCGGGTCAGGTTCGGGTTGGCAAACAAGGTTCCTTTGGTCGGGTCGGGTTGAACCTTGTCGGGTTAGAACTCGGGTCGGATTCGGGTTGAGCAAATGATTGCTAGGGTCGGGTTCGGGTTGGCCTCAACCCGACCCTACCCGAGTTGCACCCCTAGTTTTTCTTCCATTGTTCTTCTTCTCCATGGAGTTTTCTTATTTGCAAGAGAAGCATTGTATTGAGGGGTTTTCCAAAGGAGTTTTCCTCATACTCAGTGTAGAGATTTGAGGGTTGCTTCGGGGTTGCATAGAAGGTTGGAGAGAAGGGTTTTATTGGTGGATTTTACCGGTGGAGGTAACATTGTACTATGGTTCTAAATAGTGGATTTTTTTGTGTTGCCTTGTCTGTGGAGTAGCCCATTGTAGTGAACCATGTATATTTTTCTCTTCTTGTGATTTGGTCCCTTTGTGGTTGGGGTTTGTTAGCATTTATTTTCTCCATCTTGTAGTGCAAGATCATGAGTATTTCCGTGTGTTCGCTGGTGGTAGATTGGCGGATGTTATTGACGGTGCATTCCCAACAATTTTGTCTAGTTTAATTTAAACAGTTGCAATGCACACCAAAAGTGCAGTTAATAGAGCCAACGACTTTTCTAGCCCCAATTAATGTACTAGCTACTCCAAGCCTTCCAGTGAGATGTACATGTGCAGGATTTGCATGTACATTTTGCAGGTATAGTGGTTTGACTTGGTCCCTCATGTCAGTATGAGTAGACATTGAATTGAGTCTAATGCTCCTAGTGAATTTGAAATTATTCGTCGAGGTATCCTAATAAGTTGGTAGTTAGATTGATGGAAAGCAGTCCATAAGTGCGTACAGTTCAGGTAGCTCCTTTTGGAATTGACTTACTTGACATGCCCCACAATTTTTTATCCCCATATAAGATTTTGGTTGTATGTTAACTATTACTGTGGTTTATAATTATCCTTAAGACATGTCTGCCTTAACTGAAAGCGTTTGTAGAATTAAAAAAAACTTTTCAAAAAAAAAAAATTATCCTTAAGACATGTCTGCCTTATGTACTTCATTTCTTATTTGTATCTGTGACATTTTCCTTTTCTTGATATTCAAGCTCCAAATCTGGAACTCTGTGTATAAGAACCTTACATGGCTCTGGAGCTTGGTCTGGACGTTGCCAAGGTCTTTCCAGAAAACCAGCATGTTGTCTTCTTTAGGAGCTAGTTGATTGATTGCTGTTTGATGAATGTCGAAGAAGTTGAACTTAATGGGCCTGTTACATGGCCTTTCAAGTTTCAATTACAATATTTTTTCTGTAAAAGATTATTATCAAACTGAAATAAATATATTACTTTGATCTAACCCTTGTCGGTCATTTTATTTTATGCTTTTGAAATTATTTCTTCTGTATGTGTACAAGAAGAATAAGTTTAGAACTAACTATAATGTATGGTGTGAAGTCATACGTAATTCAAAAAGTTGTCCTAATCCACAATGTTATTATTCACATTATGTGTATTTGTGCTGTATGCAATAGTGTGCTCGTAAGGAACTTAATCTTACATGTGCTTTTGCCACATTTGTAATGCTTTTAATCCTTCTGCAAGGCTAATGTGACTATTTACATGTCCTAGTTTTTTAGGCTTATCACATAAGATACCCCATTCCTTTTTCAAAATTGAGCCACCTATCCTTGTGCACTATTCTCACTTCTTTCATGTGTTAAATATATAATATTTCTCTCTTTTTGTGATGTCATAACTAATTTATTGCCTGCTTCTGTTTTTTTATTGCCGTGGTTTTGTGAGTGAATCAAGTTCAGTAATCTGTCTTCATTTCCACCAGCAAAAATAACGTATCATCCCTGTTCTGATGTGTTTTCTACCGCAGTGGGTGGGAATTAGAGGTTATGGAGGCTGAGGCCAGGGATTCTGAAGAAGAAACGGAGCCAGTTGCAGGGGAGCTTTCTAGCTCACGAATGGGGACTACTCCTAGAAGCTCTAAATTGACCATGCCAGCGAGGGACGTATCTGACATTTACCAAAATACATCAGCTGGCAAAAGTTCATCACATTACATTGAAGATAAAATTAGGTTATTATCTACTCATGATAAAGGTCTTGATCTATGTGATATTGACAATGGGCGCCTCAAGGAGTTTGACAATCAAGGTACCGGAGTTCCTGATCTAGCCGGTGCTACAATGGATACTAGTATTGATGGGTATACATTGACCCCAAACAAAAAAATTTCTAGCCTCAACAATGAAGTCCATAAATTGTATTCTGATGCAAAAACCTATAAAAGGTCCCCACCGTCTCATACAGAAGAAGATGAGAAGTTTGTTACTAGTTTATCGAGGAAAACTCCAAGGAAATCCACAGTCCCAATGCTGCCTGAAGAACCAATTCATTTACGCAGCTCTCCCCAAGGACCTTTAGAAGAATGCAAAGTCGAGGGTGCTTTTGATAGCAATAGATTGTCTTCTGGGTCAAGAACAACTAAAAGGTCCCCACATTCTCATACAGCAGGTGAGAAGTTTGGTACACTAACTTTCTCGAGGAAAACTCCAAGAAATTCCACAGTTGCAATGTTCCCAAAAAGAACATCAAGTCATTTACACAACTCTCCTCAAGGACATTTACAAGATCAAAAAATCAAGGCTGTTTTTGACACCTCAGCTTTAACTTTTGATCAGGCTCAAAATAATCTCACTTCTGGTGAAATTCAAACTACAAGGGTTAGTGGAGATGTGCATCATGAGGAAGGGAAAAGTGATACCTTGCCTCAGAAACGGAAGGTGGGTATCCCGAGAACTGGTCTCATATCACCAAAGACGGGAAATTATAGTGGCATAGAAAGCTCATTGAGGAATAAAAGTCCAAGTAATATTGGTTCTCCATCATATGTCAAAATGGCAGACTTGCCGTTAAATGTTGAACCAAGCCACACGTTAAATAAGCCTCTGAGCATAACTGAGACAATGATTGATATGGGGGAAATGGCCATTGACAACAAAAGCAAAGTAGAAACATGTACTGCAGAGAAATCACCTGACACATCATTAGGGTTTCTAATAGAGGCTGAGTTGGGCATTAAAGATGAAGATCCATCAGTGCTTCCCTCCATTGAAACGGGAGAACCCCAGAAATCACAAAAGGGTGGGGAGGCCTCATCTCCCAACAGCAAAAACCCTGAAATTAAAAAGTCCCCCAACAGCAAAAATCCTGAGATTAAAAAGTCCCAAAGCACTGCTAGTGCCAGCATGCTTAAAGACAGGAATGTTAAAGCATCTTCAAGTACACTTCGGAGGAAACCGGTAGCCAAGAAGAATATTAGCCAGAGATCTAATTTAAGTATCGGTAACGATAGTAAACATAATGGTTCCATTTACTCGAATAAAATTGTCAATGCATCTTGTACAGAAAAATACGAAGCTGGAGCAGTTGCTAAGACGACTAATGTTGGGAAGACTCAGATGGTTGAGTTGGTTTCTAAAGCAGATGTAGTCATTGAGGAAAAAGTGAAAGGAGATCAGCCTTCTGTCAATAAAACCAAGAGTAAGGCTAGAGCTGCGGATGATGTGGAAAAGGAGAATAAGCCAACTGAAAATGGAGATACAGATGTGAGTTCAAAAAAACATAGCAGCCGAAACGTTAAAGCCAAGAGTAAGACTATAGCTGCAGATGATGTGGTGACCTCCATGGATGTGGAAAAGGAGATTACTCCAACTGAAAATCGAGATACAGATATGAGTTCGAAAAAACAAAGCATCCTAAAGGATCAAACCAAGAGTAAGACTATAGCTGCGGATGATGTGGAAACCTCCATGGATGTGGAAAAGGAGAATAAGCCAATTGAAAATGGAGATACAAATATGAGTTCAAAAAAACATAGCAGCCGAAAGAATGAAGTTAAATCCAAGAGTGTGTCAGTACATAATAAGAAAGTAATTGGTGGAACTGATGGAGATGGATTGCAAGCAGACAAGGGTTCAAGAGTTGTAAATTTTGAGCCGGTTTGGTTTATATTGAGCGGTCATCATCTACAGAGAAAGGAGTTTCAACAGGTTATTCGACGATTGAGGGGAAGACTTTGCAGAGATTCCCACCATTGGTCTTACCGGGCTACTCACTTTATTGTTCCAGATCCAGTGAAAAGAACGGAGAAGTTTTTTGCTGCCGCAGCTGCAGGAAGGTAATGCCAAGGATTTAATTGTCAGTTTCGGCCACAACTGAAACCTAAATTTTTCAGTTTCTGCTGAAATAATGTAAAAGTCGGTAAAATTTTTTTGGTATTTTTTAAAATTTCAGTTGAAATTTTGAATTTTGTTCCAAATTTTGGCAATTTTGGAAATTTCAGTAAAAGCCCTATTCAACGTATTTTCGGTGTCAGTTTGGACCAAAACAGAAATATTTAGGGCGGAATTTCGGATTTCGGCTGAAATTTAAAACTATGGGTGATGCTCTGCCAACATCAGTGGATAGAGTACTCACTCTTACCATTAGAATGGAAAAATATGGTTCGGTGGATTAATAGGCTGGGAATATGTTTTAAACTTTTTTTTTGGTGTGGTTTGAGTGATGTTTTATATCTAACGCCCATGTTGTAATACTAGAGAGCAAATTCTTTGGTGCCATGAATGCAGGTGGATACTCAATACAGATTATTTAAGTGCTAGTAATCAGGCTGGGAGGTTCTTGGCTGAAGAACCTTTTGAATGGTATAAGAGTGGCCTTAGTGTAGATGGTGCAATTAGTTTAGAAGCTCCTCGGAAATGGCGTCTGTTGAGGGAGAGGACGGGCCATGGTGCTTTATATGGAATGCGCATTATCATATATGGAGAATGCATCTCACCCTCTCTGGTATTTTATTACCTATATTGGTCTGGGTTTAATATCTTTTTTTCAACAGTACTAGCTATTCTGTGCTATCTTTCTTCCTTGATTACATTTTTTTTAAAATGGTAACTTTCATTGATTCCATAAAATTACAGAACCATAATAGCACAGGAGACAAGAAGTCTTCCATCGTCAAATCTCCATTGCATCAATGAGACACCCTAACAGTTACCGGGAATATTAATGATTACTTCCATCCCATCCTTCACTACTACTCTAGCGAGTTTATCCGCCTCTCCATATTTTCTCCATCAGATCATTGATCAAGAAATTTCTTCCTTGATCACTGGAAGAAGATAAAACATTCACCGCCACCTATGCCCCTCTTCTACGGAAGTAGTGATCAAGTCTACTTCATATACACTGGATCATGCCTCGTGTTTACTAGATTTTGTTTACTCACTGATTTGTTTATCCTCTTAGCTGTTAGCTCTGATGGTATGACCTCGCAAAAAAGTTGTTCTTGCAGGTGGTAGTGGGCCCTACCATCTGATCACCTTCATATCATGATAAGGCTTTGGCCACTCAGCAAAGGCTTGATTGACTATAATTATTATCTAATGGTTCATTCTTCCTCGTTTGTGATCAATGTCAATTATCCTCTTATCATTTTTGGCATTTTAGCAGTCTATTCATCATTGGAGAATGATTTGGCAGTGTCCTGACAGCAGGGTTTGCATGGTTGCCACATACGGTTTAAAAACTTCTCTAAGTCAATCATCGACTTGCCCTAGTTGACTCAGTTTCACCTTGGCTGAGTTCTCCCGGTCCCAATTTTTGCCCTACCAACTCAATAAAAAACTCCTTTGATTTGCCTGGGTTAATGAAAAGTTGACGGTGCCCTTCATTGACTTGCCCGAGTTAACTCCTTTTACCTTAGCTGAGTTTGTCTGAGTTCGAGTTTTTGAAAACTGCCATGAAGCCTGTACCTGTAAAAGGTGGTGAGGCCGTCATCCGGATTATCATGTCATGATCTTACAGTGATAATTTCTCTAATCAATGATGCAGTGTGATATGTGCTAAATCATTCTTTCTGCATACAATTTAGGTAGCCCTCTTAATGCGTCTTGCTTCTTAGCATAATGGTCACCGTCAGGTAATTTGGCAGAGTGATTAGATGGTGTGACTCACCAAGCAATTTGTACCTCTAAAAGAAGGTAGTGGGCCCACCATCCAATCATTTTTCAGATCATGATCGACGGCGACTATTTCACGACACTCATTGCCAACTCTACAATGTGCATTGGATGACTCCCCTTGTTTTTATTTAAGAATTTTGACTCATCATTAATTCTGATTACCTCAATCCATTTCTATGTTTCTCAATAAACTAGGATACTCTGAAGCGAGTGGTGAAGGCAGGGGATGGTGCCATTTTAGCGACTTCCCCACCATACAATCGCTTTCTTAAATCCGGTGTCGACTTTGCCATTATCAGCCCAGGCATGCCACGGGTTGATTGTTGGGTCCAGGAGTTCTTAAGTCACGAGATCCCCTGTGTTGGGGCTGATTATCTGGTGGAGTATGTGTGCAAGCCGGGCTACTCTCTGGAGAGGCATGTGCTCTATAACACACATTCTTGGGCTGAGAAATCATTCTCTAACCTGTTATGCTGCTCAGAAGAGATTCTCGAAGCCTCAATGCCATCATCGAAAGATGACGATGATGTCGAATGTGAAATATGTGGGTCCCGCGACAGAGAAGAGCTGATGCTTATTTGTGGCGATGAGAAGGGTTCGTCAGGATGTGGGGTTGGGATGCATATTGATTGCTGTGATCCTCCACTTGTAGCTGTTCCAGAGGAAGATTGGTTTTGCCCCAAGTGTAGTAGAAGTAGAAGTACCACTCCTTTCAAGGAGACAAGGAAAAGCTCATCCTTGAAATGTAAGTGATTTCTCCTAATCTTTTTGTTTAATCTTTCTGTAAATGTATGCCAATATCATGGTTTTGGTCCTTTTCTTGTCCATGACATAATTCAAATGTTTGGACTCTGATAAAAACATGTAGAAATTATGATAGTAGATTTTGATATAGAGAAGCTTCCTATGGTCCAGTTGCTAAAGTGTTTGGTCTGTGATAAAAATATGTAGAAATTATGATAGTTGATTCTGATATATAGGAGCTTCTTAAGGTCTTCTTTTCACAAAGCTCTTGTTTCATGGTTGATATAGGAAGTTGTTTTCTACCTGCTATGACTCAAAATTCTTCATAGCAATACCACAGTACACATGGACACGCGTGGCGATCTTACCCGTCCATTAGGTAGGCCCTTTTGCAGGCAAATGCAACCCTAGAATTGCACCAACCAAACAATCTTCCTCGTCCAATCAATCAGCTTAGCCCTCAGATTTCAAACCCTAATAACCAAAATCCGGCAATCTTCCTGCTTGCCTCCTCTCTGTCATCCTTGCATGACATAGAAATCCCAACTTGTTTCTCAGCTCAACTCTGTTTATTGTTGATTGCTAAACCTATCGGCATAGCTATCCCATGCTAACAGTCCCATTATAGGCATAGCATGTCTTTTTGGTATTAATGCTATGACTTGTGATGTCTTATGATTGGTTTCCTCCATGAGTTTTTTATATGATTTATAATACTTACCGCTAAAATGCCAAGGCCATAGATTCTCGTTCTAGCTCGTAGTATTTTGTACATGAAAACCATAAGATATGTTACATTTATGGTTTGATTTCCTCCCTCCCTGAGTTGATTCTAATTTTTTGTTTTGTGCTGTAATCCTTGAGGACCATCTCGGTTCTCTTTCTTCAATATATATTGCTGCAATTTCAATATATATATATATATATATATATATATATATATATATATATATAGAGAGAGAGAGAGAGAGAGAGAGAGAGAGAGAGGGGTTGCTGCGCTCGAGGCAGCTAGGCTTAGCTGCACTCGAGCGCAGAAACAGGCGGGTGGGGCCATTTTTTTTTTTTTTTTTGGGGGGGGGGGGGGGGGTGATCCTAACCATTCATTTGGAAGGCCCCATCGTGGATGGGGGGCCTACAAAAAATCAGCTCCATTGGATAACCAATGGGTGTCCGTTTGTGGGGCAAAAAATGGACAGATACTGTTTGTCCACAAATCTGTCCATTTTTTGGCCCCACAAATGGACACCCTAAGGTGATTTAATGGGGCTGATATTTGGTGGACACCCTACCCATGAAAGGGCCCATCAAATGAATGCTTTGGACCCCACCCAAAATGTGGCCCCACCCTGTTTCTGTGCTCGAGCGTAGCAACTCTATCCTCGTGTGTGTGTGTGTGTATATATATATATATATATATATATATATATATATATATATATATATATATATATATATATATATATATCTCTTACAGAGGAAACTGTTGCTGCGCTTAAGCTCACCATAAGTTTGGTGAGCTTAAGTGCCCAATCACATGGGGGCCCACTTTGTTAGGATGATCCAAAGCATTCATTTGAAAGTCCCTTACATAGATGGGGGGTGTACCAAAAATCAGCTCCATAGGATCATCCTAACCCCTCCATTTGTGAAGGACAAAAATGGACAGACACAAATCTGCCCATTTTTTGTCCTCCACAAATGGAGGGGTTAGGGTGATCCTATGGATCTGATTTTTGGTACACCCCCTATCTATCATAAGGCCTTGCAAATGAATGGTTTGGATCACCACAGAACATGTGGGACCCATGTGATTGGGGAGCTTAAGCGCACCATAAGTTTGGTGCGCTTAAGCTCACCAATAGGGGTGTAAACGGATCGAATTCGGAGCGGATATGGCTATATCCGAATTCGATTATAGTATACACTATCCGAATTCAGATTCGGATTCGACGGATATCTAATATCTATTACCGAATTCGTATCCGTCGGATATTGTTCGAATTCGGATATTATCCGTATCCGTTTATCCTGTAAATTCGAACATTTTATTGCAGCACTTTATCTTTTTTCTCCTACTTACTCGAATGAATTTTTCAAACCTTAAAACTAGACCTCTACATTCTCTTCACAAAATTAACTCTCAAACCCTAAAATATATGAGATCCTCTTCTTCCTTTTAAAACAAAGGCAGAGAGCGAGAGAGGGAGGCGATGGGGATGGATGATAGTGTTGGTAGTGGTCTTTGGGTTTTTCCTTTTTTTTTTGTATGTGATTGAATGAGTTTCGGCTATTTTGATGGAATGGGTTTGGGCTATTTTTGTTTTTATATTTTTTTTTCTAAAAAGAATATTCACTTTTCTTATAGAAACAAAAGATAGTGTCATTACTAAAAATAAATATTAATGATATTATTAATAATAAATAAAAAGGTAAACCTCTTGGATTCGAATGTTAAACGGATCGGATATACCATTTACCAGATTCGCATCCGCTAAGAGCCGGATATCTCATAAACGGATTCGGATAATATCCGCTTGAAACGGATTCGGATAGTATTCGCTTTAAACGGATTCGGATGCGAATGGTAATCGAATTTTCGAATATCCATTTACACCCCTACTCACCAACAGTTTTCTCTTATATTACATTTACTTCACAGTTCCTCCTTTTTTTATTTTGAGGAAAGCAGAGAGGGATGTCTCACTAAAAAAGTATAAAAATACACATGCAGCATGCAGATAACGGAATGAATTGGGTGTATAAAGCTTGTCCCCTGATTGGATTGGATGCCTTGATAGACATGTGCACCGTTTTCTTGACATTTTTTTTTATCAATTTGTGAATGGGAAATGATATTTACACTCTCTTGCCGCTCTCCATTATTGCCACCCACTATTTGTTTGATTTTTCTTGCAAGTGACTCCATTTCCAAGGAAAGACAAACGGGTGGAATTGCAGCCATTTTTCAGGAAAAGACAAACAAGAGGGAGTAAAACTGCAGGCATTTTTAAAGAAAAGGATAAACAAGATGGGGGATAAATGCTGAAAAGGTGGTGGGGATTTTATTTCCCTTTTGCTCACCCAATGAATAAAGCAGTGGTGTGGTTGCTGCTAGAAGCATGGGAAGCCTTTATATCTGAATTTGAATAGAGTTGCCACCTAAGATAGGCCTATGACCTAAGGATTGATACAGTAGACACCAATCTATTTCCCTAAGGCTCTGTTTGGATGCAGGTGGTTACCACGTAGATTAGTGGTATAAGTAGTAATTAGGGAGGAGACAAACAATTGTAAAGTTTGATCTACCAAGGATTTACCTGGTAGAATAGTGATCATTATTTGGTAGCCAATCTCGTAAGTAACGGGAGGGGTGTCATTACCATCGGGGAGAGAGAGAGAGAGAGAGAGAGAGAGAGAGAGATTTCACTTAGAGAAAATGTGGCATGGAGGTTATAAGGAGTTCATTGGTGCCACACCACCAGACGAGCAATAATCAGCTATGGTTCTTGTCTGGGAAACAAACACCAAAAAGTGCATTATTTTCCTCTGCGATTGCTCAAGGCTCCCTTGCAATTGGTGTCCAAACAGAGCCTAAAGAGGCTTGGGGAATTGTGTTAGAAATTGATCCTGACCAAATCAATAAAAATCGATCGATCTCTACTAAACTTTACAAAAATTTATGTTAAAACTAGAGTTTAAGGACTATCGATACATATTAGAAGTATTATTGCAAGATAACGTGCATAACTATATAGAAAAAGCATGAACTCATTTACATTAACATCATATTGATCTTCTTTCATTTCTAACTGCAAATCTATTTGTGATTGCTCAACTTGTGATCTTTATCTACTCACGGTACCAAACGTATTCAAATCCACGATTGTTACTTTAGAAACTTCAGATTTGATTTTATTTATCATGTCTTCCAGATTTCTGTAAATTTCTTAAACACCTATGCAAAGTTGCAAACTAGATCTTAATGAAACTAAATGGATCTAGCGTAATAGAATTCCAATAAAAATCTACAAGCATGAGAAGAAACTACAGATCCCCTATGAGTTGAGATCTACCTAATAGAATTCCAATGAAAATCTACAAGAATTGAATTTTATCGTCTACAATTAATTTTCTAGATTTGATTCCCTTACATTGGCCTCAAATTCTAGGATCTTGAGAGTTTTAGTCGATGCGGGGCTAAAACTTTTTTCCTTTTTTGGGTTGGTAAGCTGGGGTTTGGCAGGGACCCCTATTGGTTTATTAGATAAAAAAACTTCTACCTATATTTCTTAAATCATGCAATTTAGAAAAGTTTTGGCGGAGCTTTAACTGATTTTGCAATTCGCAGTTTGTGGCGATTTGCGATCGTAAATCCCCAATTTAGGCCCTGTTCGTTTAAGATTATTGCAACCGATTGTGAGTCTAAAACCAATTATTGGACTCAAAATTACATTAAATTTTGAGCCCAGTGATTGGTTTTGGACTGGCAATCAGTTGACATAATCTTAAACGAATAGGGCCTTAGTGTCTGCATTTTAGGACCAATACGGGGGTTGAATTTCTAAAATACTTTGAAACGGTTTGATGATTTTAAAATTTAAGTGTTATGTATAATCCATCATTTACTAAAATTTACCATTTTAATAACAATGGATGGCTCCCGTGTTTGAAATATTTTCTTTGAAAATTCTTTTAATAAAACAGGATTATTCTATTTGAAAGACGAACATTTCATACAATATTTATCACATTATCGGCTTTTAGGTTCTCCTAATATAATCTCATTAATAAGATAAAAACTCTTCATCATTAGAGACACAACAAGTGACTCATGTCCATGATTTTAAATTTCGACCGAAATCCAAAATTCGGTGGAGACCGAAACCGAAATTTCCCGAAATTCCGAATTTCGGCCATTACCAAATTTTGGCCGAAATTTCGGAATTTCTGGAATTTCGGTCCAAAATTTCAGTTAATTGTGTGTGTGTGTGTGAATATATATATATATATATATATATATATATATATATATATATATATATATATATATATATATATATATGTATGAGGAATATGTTCGTGCGCTCAAGCTCTAATAAGGAATGGTGCGCTTGAGTGCACCAATCACATGGGTCCCACAATTTCTGTGAGGATCCAAACCATTCATTTGCAAGGGATAGGGTGTGTACCAAAAATCAGCTCCATTGAATCATCCTAACCCCTCCAAAAGTGGAGGGCAAAAATGGGCAGATTTGTGGTCTGTCCATTTTGACCTCCACAAATGGATGGGTTAGGATGATCCTATGGAGCTGATTTTTTGTACACACCCTATCTATGTAAGGCCCTTTCTAGTGAATGCTTTGGATCATCCTAACAATGTGGGCCTCATTGGTTTGAGAGCTCAAGCTCACCATAAAGTTCCAACACTCAAGCTCACAATCCTTTTCCTATATATATATATATATATATATATATATATATGTTACAAAATTTAGGAATTTCGGTCCGAAATTTCGAAATGCATTAAATATTATTTTTTAATTAGGTCGAAATTTTGGAATTTCGGTCGAAATTTCGGTTTTCTAAAGGTCCGAAACAGTTACCGAAACCGAAATTTTAAACCATGCTCATGTCATGTTAGGTATATTAGGTAGAACAAAACGAGGTATCTACAGATACCGTTCGTTGGTAGTGGGTAGACAATGACCAATTGTCAAAGATTAATATACGACGAAATTTGGTTTCTCACCTAAAGAATTTGTGCCAGTTTGTCAAATCAGAAATATCATACTGACAAGAAAAGAGTTTATACTTCAACACCTGGCCTCATTTTTTGGGTTTGCCTCACACGTGAAGTTTTAAAATTTTAATATCAAGGAATTGTTGGGTTTTGATCACACCCGTGAACGAATTGCTCTGATATCATGTGAAACAACCAATTAGGCCCGTTTGTTTTAGATTATGACAACCGATTGTGTGTCCAAAACCAATTAATGGGCTCAAAATTAAACATAATTTCGAGTCCAATAACTCATCTTGGACATACAATCGTTTCCGTAATCTGAAACGAACAGGGCATTAGTCTAAAAGCTTAAGCTGTTAGAGTTGGTGTAACTTAATTATTTATGATTCAACAACCCTCCTTCTCTCCCTGCAACTTATTTGGGAACAACTTGGAAAATTTAAAAATAAACTGTAGGTGGAGTCATTGAAAGGAATTCTAGTAAAAAGAAGAGAAAATAGATTCGTTGGTTCACTTCCACTACAAATCTAAAAAAATATTGGAGACCTGATTTAGTTTTTCTTTTTTTAGAAGAGTTTCCACTTAGAATTGGGGTCCAAGATTCGTGTTTTGACAATGTAGAGAATTGGGACTATGTTCCCGGCTCCAACCATAGATCATACTCATCTGTTCTGTGCACATGTTGTTATAATATGTATTTAGAGATCTTAGCATTCACCTCAATCAACCACCTCTATCATAATCCAACAATATCAATGCTACCTACTCACTTCAATCTCAGTCTCCTTCTATGTTCACACCAAGCATATTGAAATTGACTATCATTTTCTTAAACACCTTCTAATCCCTTTATGTAATTAACATCTTGAGATCAACCGGGTGATATGCTTAAATATAAGCTTTCGTGTACTACATTTTTCAATGTCTCCCATGGTTTTAAATTTCCCCCGAAATCCGAAATTTCGGTTGAAACCGAAACCAAAATTTCACGAAATCTGAAATTTCGGTCTAAATTTCTGGTTTACCGATATAATGAAATAATACTTTTTTGTTTTTCCTATTACTGGATTTCGGCCGAAATTTCAGTTTCAGCCAAGGCCGAAATTAGGACGGAAACAGAAATTTAAAACCAAGTGCCTCCTAAACTTACTCTAACCCTTGCAAGGTCAAGCTTGAGTGACTAAAAGACAAAAACAGTTTCCATCGATGATAAGGTTAGATCAATGCAATCCAACGGTTAGAACACTCCAAAGATAATTTCTTTCCAAATGTATCATCCCAATTAGATGACTTAAACAGGCAGATGAGAAGGAAAATGTCTTCATCCCTTTAATCTAACGGGTAAGATATATGTAAGGCGATCCTAATTCTCTAATAACATCCAAAACCGTGGTTGAACCCACACGAACGAACGATCCCGATCAGCTCAGAATTCATGAAACTCAGAGCCCTACACATGATCCATCACATCATAGCCGTTGATGAATCCGAGATATTGAAAGTCATAACATACAAGCAATCTGTACCGTGTTCCTTAACCTCACGTTTCCCCAACCACCCTTTATATTATTATATTTTAATAAATTTATAAATAAAATAACATTATACAAAATTAGAAAAAAAAAAAAAAAAAGATTAATTTTTCTGCCCTTGCACGTGATTCCCTCTCACTCACATGCACTCTGCCATCATCACCACTTGGCCACTACTTTCCCACAAGTCCACAACCAAATTTTCTTTTCTTCTTATAAATGTTCCCAACATTCAAACAGCCCCAAAATTACTAAACTAACCTACCTTTTCTCATTTAAAAACTACTATTTTTAATAAAAGATCAAGGGCATCTTGGGAATTAATGCTCTGACCAGAGAAAATTTATTTATTATTTTTCAGATTAGTATATAGTTTGGAGGCATGTTTCTTCCCACATCCCTCATTCCATCTATTTATTTTATTCTTTGTTAGGAAAATAATCCATCCAATGGATGGTTAGGATCAATCCACAAATCTGTACTCGTTTGGTGCTTTTATTATACACAGAGTTTTGGTGTATATCTTGTACAGATGATCATAGATTCGAATTAAAAACCTGGCGGGAAATTTTTGGCTTTGTTAGAGTGGTAATTATCAAGGTAGTAATTACATCGACAGGTCTATATAAATCTGACCAATTTAAGGGAATCCAAGAGGGTTTTTGCAGGTATCCAAAACCATTTCTTGTCACTGTCACACGGAAAAGATGTGACGAGAGTTTGAACGGCAGTTTTGTTACAGCAATAATAACATAATATTCCAATCTGCTATTTTCACCCCCCCCTTTCTTTATTTTTTATTTAAAAGCTTCATGATAGGGATTTGTACGTAATGACGTCTTTAGCCATATTTGAGACTCAATCTTTGGACATTTCGGCTTATATTACTAGTTTACTACTATATCAGTGAGAAATTGTACACTAGTGGGGGCTGTCCTGAGTAAAAAAAGGGGGGCAAATATAACATTTCTCTTAATGCAATCATAATCGGGCTCCCATCGGCCAATAAAAAAATGGGTGGAAGTGACCAAAACAGAGGTGGAAAGTTGTATGTTCACAGTAAAAAAACAGAAAGATCACGTGGATTTTCAGGCCTACGTTCATCTCTCGATGACGAATAATGGTCTCAGTGTCTCACCCAGTAATTGTCAGTTTCTTTTCTCATAATGGGGAATGCTATATTCGCCCCCCCTCTTCTTCCCCAATAAAAGTTGTCATAAATACACCAAAGCCGGGTGGTCCGAGGAAGAAAAGGGGACGAAATCTATCACTTTCCTCAGAATGAAACCTGAAAATATTTTTTCAAAAGTAAAAATAGATGAAAAATCACAGTGACCAAATTGTCCTCGAACCACCATCGGAAAAGCAATCATTTATTAGCCACGTGAAGGGTAGGTTGGGTAGTCGGGGGATAACAATTAACAACTACAATAGCCAAAAAGAAAGGCTTTATGGTACAAGTGGCAACATAGAATAGAAGCATATAATACGAACCCTCTTGTTTTGATAACGGAACCCCTCCATTAAAGTTCTTTCAGCCGCACTTCCCTGCCAGGGGAGCTGTAATATTGAATCTGAGGTTTTTTTTATACTTTCTAGTTTTCTACTAACAAATCAAAACATAGGCTTGGGGTGAGGATAAGTTGATATTAGCACCCCTTTGTCTCACACGGATGAAAGAAATATGGAAAAGGGAAACAGAACCCAAAGCACAGAGCCTTATCACAAACTCCAGCAGAGGAGTCTCAGTCCTATATTTCCATATTGCCACCCCCATTTTATGCCCACTGATAAGATATAGAGGGGATTCAGAACCCCAGGACAAAAACAATCCCATACTAAATCCACAGTTGTGTGCTCTGATATGGGTCTCTTTTCACCATCCGTTCCACGGAAGGGAAAAAGCTTTCAGACTCTCTCAGTCTCTCCACCCATGAGGAAGTAAGAGATTTCCATACCCCAATACAGATTCATCCTCTACAAAATTCACCCACATCCCATGTAAAGATAAAAAGAGAATACTCTGCCACTATAAATCACATGGAATCCCAACTTCACAGAAAAGAAAAAGGAAACAAAGAAGGTGAAAAAAGAACAAAAGTCACCATATATATGCTTATAAATCAGTACAAACTAAGAGAGAGAATAAAACTAGATAAGGTGACAAAATTTCCTGAAGCGCCCCCATTTGTACAAAAGAAAGAATAAAAACCCAGTCTAAGATATTTATAATATTGCTCCAAATCAGCAACTTAAGGCCTCATATTTCACCGGAATCGGCCGATTAAAACCCACCTGAGAAATCAAATTCCCAACAACAGCAATATCCCGGCAAAAAACTCCTTGAAATACCGATGATGCACCCCTATTACCTGTCTCATTTTCAACCATTGCCACTGTTTTATAGCTGGGATTCAATTCAAATTCAAATGCAACCGGAATTGCTGAGGTTGCTGAGGCTGCGGCCTTCTGCCTCTGCTTCTCATAGGCTTCCTCTTCCATTATAGAGGACATAATACTCGAATAACCCTTCTGTAATAACCGATACAGAATCAAAGCCGACATTCGAGCTTGATCCTTAACTGAATCAACATCCCTGTCTTCCCCAAACTCGCACCGATCAACAAAACTAGTAGATTTTTCAGGCCCATGTCTTAAACAAAGGACTAGATGGGAGCGCTCCAATTCAGACCGGGTGCAACCCCTTCTCAAACCCATAAGCCCATAGTAATCCACATTGCACCCTTCCCCATCAGCAATTCTCTGCCTCAATTCCTGCACTTTCAAGGCAATTGCCCGAGAATTCACAGCCACATCCCGGTACCGGAAATTATGGCGTTTCCAGGCAGGACCGGGGAGTTTCCGGTCACGAAGAATGGTGTCATAGAGGAGTTTCAAATGCTCGAGATCTCGGAGACAATCCGGGAGGCACCGGATTGTTTCGAGGAGGGCGGCGCGGGTGGATAGGGCGGAGATTGAGGCAGGGTCTAGGGCGAGGGTGCGGTTACAATCGGAGATGGATTCTGCAATTCGGCCTAGGGATCGGTAGGCCGAGGAGCGCTGGAGGTAACATTGGGCGAGGAATCCTTGCGGGGTGCTCCGTCGAGAATCGAGGATTTTGGAGAAGTGGCGGATGGCCTCTGAGTGGAGGCCGGCGTCTAGAGCGGCTAGGGCTGCAGCTCGACGGCGGAGGAGGAGTTTTATGTTGGAGAGGAGGTGGGTGATGTTTTCGGAAGTTGATGGTGTGGGTGGTGTGGTGGAATTTTGGTCGGAGAAGATAGTGGTGGTGGAGGAGAAGCTGTCGTCGGACCAGCAAATGCTTTCTCGCCGGAATGCGGCGGAGGCAAGACGTTTTCCGGTTTGGAGGAGGACCATGGCGTCTTCCATTAGGCCTAGGTGACAACAAGCTTGGCCGAGGATGAGGTACCTGTGTGGAGGACAATTAGAGAGATGGTGAGATTAACCATATATGAACTGAACCCGGTTAAGGTTGAACCGGATGACAGATGAAAAGAAGTGGGTTTCTCGAAATGTGTGACATTGATGATTTGGTGAGAGCATTATGCCATTATGGGTGGAAATTTTATAGAAGTCTAAGCTGCTTTATAAACTTTGCCCAAATAAGAAACGAATAAAGATTCGAGAGAAAAGAGTTGTAAATACAGAGTTTTTATATGATAATCCAAACCGTCCATTTGATGGGCCGCAGCATAAATAGGTTGTGGTAAGAAAATCATTTCCATAGGATGATCCTCTACAGATCCTAGGGCTGGGATCATCCTATAGAAATGATTTATTGTGGCCCATCAGATGGACGGTTTGGATCATTCTATGGTATGGGCCGGTTCACAAATTGATAAAATCTAGTAAAAATCTAGTAAAAATACAGCTTTTTAAAAGGGCCCAGTTAATAACCTGATGAAATATAACAAAACCCGGTTCGGATCAGACCGGACGGCTCTCAAACAGAAAGATTAAAACTTAGAAAATTACCTCCATTGTCCCTCCTTCTCACTGTGTTTATACAGCCCAGCTAAAACCTTCTTCTTCAACTCAGAAACAGAGAAACATTTGAAAGACGAATCAATCTCTGCCGAGGAAGAAGAAGAAGAGTTATCAGAGAGAAGCTTGACCCGATCCCTCGAAAGCTGCTGAGAAGAATTCTCAGAAGATGAAGATTCTTCTGAATGCATTTTATAGCTAGGGATATATTCTTGGAGCATATCAGCAACCTCATTGAACCTCCTCAGATAGAGAAGAGACCGAGCCCTTAGCTCGAGCGCGGTCTCTAGCCGCGGAGATAGAGCCAGGGCTGCATCTAGGAGATTCAGGGCTGTGGCTATCTCTGATTGATCTTGGGTCGCGATTAGGACTCGCGCGTCTTTAATGTATTTCTCCACGATCTGTAGGAAAATGAAAGAAATGCTAGTCAGTAGAGAAGGAGAATTGCCTAAAAACATGTTTTTTTCTTCTTAGGGGAAGAGGGTCTTTGTTGGATTATTAATCCAATTTTAGCTAATGTGGGTTCTATTGGGATTTGAGACAATGGGCTGAAATGGGGGCTCATTTTTATGATAAATTACAAAGATCAAGATGAAAATAAATGGGAATGAAAATCTGAGAAAGGGGTGTTTTTCTTCTTCTTCTAAGATGGAAAAATAAGAGAAGATCTTAAGTAAAATCTAAGACAAAGATGAATGATAGGGAAGACTAGAAAAAAAGACATAACAGAGACACAAATTAATGTTGCAGAATACCACAGACCGGATACAAACAAATCCAGTCCTCATTACATCAAAAACAGAACAAACCCAACCAAAACAAAAACCCTAACAGTAGAACTCCATTACTAACAAAAATGAGGAGTAGAAGAAGATTTTGAGAGAAGAAAAAAAACCCACCTTCCTACTACTCAACCACCAATGTTTCTTCTCAGCAGAAGCCAAAGAAGGGGAAGAAGACATACTTTCAAGAGCATCACCTTTCTCTCAACACCTCTTTATTTTCTCTCATTAAAAAAAAACCAAACACAGAGAGGGTTTGATTTTTGCATCTCTGTAGTGATAGATAAGGTTAAAAGGAAACCCTAAAAAAAAAATGCCAGCTTTGAAGCTTACGATCGAAAGCTTCGATCCTTCAACTTCTTTGCTGGCAAGACTTCTTCCAAACAAGCAAGACCTCTTCTAAATAAAAAGGACAGAATTACCGGTTCAGCCGGTAAAAGCGTCTCATATACCGGTTATATCCGGTAAACGCATCACGGGTTCTCGGGTTCAACTACCGGGAAGATATAGTAAGAAAGAGCCAACTAAACGACAAAAGAAAGTGACTACTAGTACAAGGGCTTTAAAGCACCCTTATTTAATGTGAACGAAATTTATCTACCGCAAAAACCGTTGTTTTTTTATAGAATGACTTCCATATCCCTTCAATTTCTCGAGAAAGGTAATCTTAACACGTGGAAGCCAAGGAGCGATTTTTACGAGGAGATTACCGTCACATAAATCGTCAATATATAAAGCTTAATTTGCTGAGATTCGCCCTGTTTTTTAGCGGATAATTTTCACTTAGAAGTCTGTTTCTTGATGAGGAAGACTTGAAAATAAGACAACTCATTTTCCGGGCGTTATTTGACAAATAAAGTGGGCCCACAGTACAGTTGGCATGATCCTGACCATCGATCTTGTGGATGACTCACTACAAGATGGCACAGTCTCAGTTTCTACTTTCTTCTAACGCTTAATTGCATAAAGGTTCATGATATATTCGCCCCTTTTCTAGTGGAGGGGTGGCCTGCCGAAGAAAAGTGGGCGAATAAATCACTTCCCGTGAATAATAAAGGGTTGATATTTGCACTACCATGTTTTTATTTTGACACAAACTCACTTTGTCTTTTCATTTTTAATAAGAGCATGCCAATGAGAGCTTTTTGGGAATTTGTATCATGGTTTTAAATTGCGACCGAAATTTTCAGATTTTAATCAAAATTTCACCCAAAAATCTCAATTTTGTTCATTTTTTAATAATTTCTAGACATAAAATATGATTTCGGCGGATTTCGGCCAAAATTTCGTCGAATTAAGGCCGAATTATTGATCAGATTCCATGAGAACTGAAACGCATTCCGAAACCCAAATTTGAAACCATGATTGTAATAGCTTTCGGTCTCCGAAACCCAAATTTGAAACCATGATTGTAATAGCTTTCGGTCTCCGAAACCCTAATTTGAAACCATGATTGTAATAGCTTTAGACAGCTGGTTTATCAAAACATAGCAGCGTATCAGTATTCAGTAGAGTTAATACAACAGGCAAGCTAAGTTTTGCAGCAAGGCAAATTTAAACCGTGTATTCACCAGACCAGAAAATTTGACTTCACACTGGGCCCCACTTAGTCACAATCTAAGTGACGAAACGAACCTAACCGCTCGATCAATTAACATCGACAGATGGGATAATAACGTATGTGGATACTGACCACATTTAAGAGGACAAATGGCCTATTAATTGAGTGGCTAGGATTATCTGATTGTGCCACGTCAGCACCACGGTCCATTAAAATCATTATGCCACGTGTCCAATTTCTGTACTCATACAGGTACTAATTTCAGGAGAAGGGAGGGTTTTTTGGTAATTTGATGGAGGGGGTAGGGTTTGGTAAAATCCACCCCTGCGCTATATTAACGGAGAAGGAAAGTGACCGCCCCCTTAAACCACAAGTATCACGGCCCACTTTGCTTTTTAGGGGGGGTGCATTTTGATATTACCACCCTCGCTTTTTAATGAGAGCACATGTGTCTAGATGGGGTCGCCTTTAAGGCTCTAACCTCTCCCTATCCCCCAAACTTAAGGAGGACAGCTCCTAAAATCTCGTGGAGGTATGCCTTCCCACTAACTCCTTTTAGGTGGGACCCACATCCTTTGGTTTCTCCTTTATACCCATCTCCTCTCATGCTTGCCACGTCATTAATGCCTCCAACGTTACTCCACGTGTTTGACAACAGTATTGCTTCTGGTGTGGGACCTACGTCAGTAGGATCATGCTGGCTGTCCATGTCAGCTACTATGCTGTTAGCAACTCAGCATGCCATTATTTTTCTCCAGATTTTATGTGGTCTAAGGCCCTTACAGTATAGTCCCTTATTTTTCAGAAAGTACAGTTTCGACCTCACTGCAGGTTGATCCAAACCGTCCATCTGATGGGCCATAAAGTAAATAGGTTGTGCCCAAAAAATAATTTCTATAGGATAATCAAAACCCTCCGATCTATACAGGAACTGCATATTATGGAAACCTCTATAGATCGGAAGGCTAGGATCATCCTATGGAAATGATTTATGGGGCACAACCTATATACGTTGTGTTCCATCACATGGACGCTTTGGATCATTCTATGATGCGGTCCGTACAGTATTTTTTAGAAAAATATGGGACTATAAGGGCTTACGCCATATAAATTTCATTTTTCAGGGCTTCAAAGGCCTTTAAAACATGGAGATTACTCAAGCAATTTTGCCCTAAGCCATTTCGTGGCTTACTTTTGTAGGAGGGAACAGCCACCTAATAAGACAAAATCTGTTAAAATGTGGCTGTTTTCCCTCCCGTAAAAGTGAGCCTCAAAAAGGCTTTATGCTAAATTGCCTGGCAAAAAACATTTATATCTTATAAACAAGGGGTGATGATATTTTCACCCCTCTTGCAGTACTTGCACACCTCCCTTGTAGCGAGATTTGACATAAAGTTGCCCGCTTTTCACGTCAAATTATGCTATAAGGGGGTGTGCATGTAATGCAGGAGGGTGAAAATATCATCTACCTAAACAAAACTCTACTAATTATATGGCAAAAATACATTTATGCCAACTGTGAAATTTTTTCTATGATAAAGTTCGTTTCTCAAATGGTGAGAGAGGGGTAAGGCAGGTGGGGAGATGGAGATATTTGAGAGGGCAAGAGGTGAAAAACAAGGAAACAAGAAACTTCACTCAAAATATGATTGATTTTCTCCTTGATTTTTAGCCCCTTCTCTTTTCACCCTCTACTCACTCGTGCCCTCTCAAATCTCTCCTCTCACCCACCCTACTCCTCTCTCACCACTTGAGACACTAAATTTATCATGAAAAAAGAAAAATTCATGGTTGCCAACCATGTTTGCCAGCCAGCTGTGAAATTGTTTTCCTTGAAATATTAGTTTAAAATGTGGTGAGAGGAGTAATGAAGCTGGAAGAAAGGAGTGACTTGAGAGGGCATGAGTGAAGCCAGAGTTATGAAATGTTAAAAAACAAGGCAAAAAATATGTCACCCTCCCTCACCACTGAGCAAACTAATATTCAATGGAGAGAAATTAATGGTGGCCAAACATAGCCCTCTGTTTGGTTGTTTTCCTACCTTGTAAAGTAGGAGTATTTGATTGTTAAAAAACTTCATACCCATTGTACCACACCTTACTTCTCCCAGAATATATTTGTAGCCAACAATCTAGATTACTGGGGAAGGAAGTAAAAATCAATCTCTCGAGAGTATCTCGACCGACCATGGGATGATATCGCCTTAATCACCCTTGACCTAAACCTGTTGAATGTTGAGATTAATTAACAATAATATACAGACCATTTGTAAGTGCTAACCACGCAAGAAGAGGCTTAAGATCATATGACCTGCAACATTTTTAGGGCATGCCCCATAGAGAGTGGGGCCCAACTTGTGGATATTCCAAAATCTCCATATCAATTCAATTATTGAACCGCACAAGGTGGCCATAGTAAAAAGTTTCATCATGTAATAATGCATAAGAGTTGAAGATAATAAGGAAGTAGTAAGGGAACTACAAGCTTCCTCTCTCCAACCCTTTACCACTATCAAAGTACTGGATAACAAGTGGTTCAATGATTGCCCTCATAAACCTATTCTTAGTTTCGAAATTTATGTATCATAACTTTTTTATAAATAGAACTTCCTAATTTTAGCATCCCTACCATGATTTATGGGTATTCTATTGTGATTAAATTCCTTAGGTAACATTGTAGAAGGACAATATGCCTGATAAAAGAGAGCCCTTGGCATGAGATATAGTGTTCTGGATCCTTGTAAACATGGAATTCTTCGCAAATGGAATGAAGACTGAAAATCCTGTTTTGATTCAACCGTGACATGTTGAGCTGCTAAATATAAATGTGCATAACTTTATCTCTGGGAAAAATACCCTAAACAAACATATGAATGCATATGTTTGAAAGAGATTCACACATTGAATGAGATCATTGACATGAAATAGTAATGGATGAAACCACCTTGTTCTGTCTACAAATAGTCTGCATGTGTACTGGAACCCTAAACATGATGGAGCCTAGATGACTTATATGTCAAATGTTTGACTTAGTTAAACTAAGTGAATTGCCTCTAAGCAAACTCAATTTTCCGTTGACAAGTGATACAACTGGCCCTTTAAGAACCATAGCTCTCTCTCTCTCTCTCTCTCTCTCTCCACCCCATTGCTCTTTCCAATCACTAGTGTAGCTTCCAAGTTTCTTAAGAAGTGTCATACAAAATTCACCTTGTCATTGAGTCCAGCTCATCGACACCCATAAAGTTTTTTCAAGGCCAAAATTCTTTCCCAAGACAAGAAACGTTGAAAACTGTTAGCATCTCACTCCAGCTGCCATTAGTTCAAACCATGGTCCCTTGCAAAGGTTCCAAACAACCAATACATGTGGATGGGTCCCATCACTGTCTCACATAGTAATATTAAAGTATTATTGCTAATGTTCATATTTAAAAGGGATTTTTGTTAGTAAGTCCCCAATTTGTAAAGTATTTTCTAAGTAATTATCAAGTATCATCTATTAATTGAGTTTATTAAGATTTTAGGGAATAATTTCCTAAACTTCCCTTAGACCAACTTCTAACCCCAAAAGTCCACGTAAGTTGAACCATGTTAGAAATTTAGTGTTACATTTCATTAACAACGCACGTAAGTTGAACCATGTTAGAAATTTAGTGTTACCACATTTGATCAAAACCGCCCTTTTGCCACGCCATAACCTTGAATAGCATTTGATCAACAGCTTCTAACCCCAAAAGTCCACGTAAGTTGAACCATGTTAGAAATTTAGTGTTACATTTGATCAACAACGCAAGTGAGTTGAACCATGTTAGAAATTTAGTGTTATAATTAATCGTTGTTGTTTCAAGGTCAATCTATTCACTCGTCTAGATAATATTTTTCCTTGGCCGTTCACGTTCACTCACTAAAGTTAGGGAGTGATGCGTGGCGTGCTCTCGCTCTTGTATTGGTGAATCTATCTTTGTTGCCTTCCCTCCCTGTGGTCGGTCGGTCGGACGGTGCGGCTACAGTTGGTGGTGAACTCGCTTTGGGAAAAAACGTATTAGTGTGTCTTGGTTTGAAATCAAAAATTCCTCGTGTACCCAAATAAAAGAGGATTCCTCACTTCTTTCTCTCATTCAAAACCGTGCATGACAGAAAGATTATTGCTAATTGCCCGAAGTGAGAAGCAAAAATGATCCGAAATTGGATTCAAATCCAATATAGCACCTATGGGTACATAAATAGGCTCAAGAGAAGAACCAGTTTTCTTCTTCTTCTTATATATTATCCCATATTATACATCGTAATAAGACACTATATTGATCAACAAAGCCCTTTTGCCATGCCATGCCATGCCATAACCTTGAATAGCTTTTTTGGGTAGGTATGATGGGATTGAACCTCCTCGGAGAACAGAGCCTTGACCATTGAGCCAGAGCGCCCTAAGACTTCAGGGCCCACTTTCTATTACAAAAGTTTGGCAAATGATATATCCACTCCCTTTTCTTTCCTGGGCCACCCCCTTGTAGTGTACAAAGAGCAGTCATAAATACACTGGTGGGGATGGCTAGGGAAAGAAATGGGGGCAAATATATCACTACCCTTATTTCTATAGTTGGGTATGTGGGTCCTCCCTTATTAGTTTAATGGGCCTTGTGGGAAACCCCTACATGCATGAAGTGCCAAGTGGGGGTGTCCTCGTCTGCATGATTAGGGCAATTTCCCTTACTTTTCTCTTCTTTCCACCCTTCTTGTGGTACCCACCCCTACAATTAAGGGCGTTTTTGTGTCCTTTCACATAATGAAACACTCAACACACTATCTAACAAATGTATTCGTCCAACAAGGTTGTTCTTTGTTCATGTTACCATAAGTAACCTGCCTCCCAAATCAATACATGCTTTTGCTAGGGTATTAAAGTCCTGGATCATGGGCCCACCTCTAACAAATTAAAAAAGTTTACATGCTCCCTTACTGATGAGTATTAATGGGTCCCACTCACCGCAAAGGGAGGTGTATGAGATCAGCTAACATGGATCATCTTGTATTTTGTTTTGTGTGTGGAACCCACTAAAACAGAGGACGAGTAAAACAAATTCGGGCGAGATGGAACTTCCCCTAGTAGAAGGAAAGCTGTGTAGAGATGGGAGTGCAGGTCTGGTGATCGAATGTATAGAGAAATTCTGGGAATATGTGATGTAAATGAGGGCTGGTACGTTTAAGATAAGAACAACGGTTGGGCCCACACAATAGTTTCCATAAGATCATAACAGCTCATTGGGTGGGCCCCACTTTTGTAAGTATTTTTGGAAAATAATACTAAAAATGTATTAAACTCGAAATTTTCCCATTCCATGTGTTTTTTGGTATTTTGCTAACTATGTGTCACACCCTAAACTGGGTCTGTAACAGCGCCCGTATCC
This sequence comes from Tasmannia lanceolata, assembly GCF_043159265.1. Lineage (NCBI taxonomy): Eukaryota > Viridiplantae > Streptophyta > Magnoliopsida > Canellales > Winteraceae > Tasmannia > Tasmannia lanceolata. The sequence goes on along the minus strand of NW_027518696.1, from coordinate 10,155,628 downwards.
ATGACTCTTCCCCTGCTCATTTTCTCCTTTACTACTAGCCTCCTCTTTGATATTGTTTTTGGGACATGTGAGAGAAAAGGCTAGAAAAGGGAAAAGTCTATGATTACTTTGTCAGTACTTTCAGGCCGTAGAGAGGAGATAAGAATGAAGTTGTAGAAGCACCCTCTCTTGGCCTTTTCTTAAATACTAATGTCCAAATTTTGATAATGGCAACCCCTAATCCATTTTACCTCTTCCAAATGTTCATACTTGCCTTGGATCTTTCATATTTATGAAAACTCCCTCTCTCCACATTTTTCATCTTTATTCAAATATCTTAAAAATCCCAAATTTGATATTTGCACACCAGCCAAAATTTTATAACACTCCCCGTATTTGTTACATGTAGGGGTGCAACTCGGGTCGGGTTGCATCGGATTAAGGCCAACCCGACGCAACCCGAGGACCCCATTTTCCAACCCAACCTGACCTAACCCGATTTCCAACCCCGCTGGGTTCAACCCGACCCCAAAATAGGGTTGGGTCGGGTTGACCTGATTTGATATGTTACCAACAGTTGACCACCTAAACTTAAGCCTGGTTGTTATGGATTTTGAGAACCAATAGTGAGTCACCAATAATCAGTTTTGAGTTTTTGGCTCACAATCGGTTCTCAAAATCCAAAACAAACAGGGACTAACAATTAACAAAGGGAAATGTTATCCGCACTACTATATTTTGATGATCACACTCCTCACTTTATTAAAGTACGGTATGGCCCGCACTATAGGATTATCCAAACCGTCCATTGTGGATTGTGGAGACTATTTCAATGTTAAAAAAGAAAAACACTTCAGATGGAATACATTAATATTAATATAAACTAGGATCATATGTATATGCTGGAATTAACATCACTACTAAATGGGAATTTGAAATTTCCACTTCGGGTTGGGTCGGGTCGGATTGCCTGACACCCCAACCCGATTTCCAATTCGGGTTGATTTTTCCCAACCCTAACCTGACCCGATTTGTGAAAAGCTTAACCCGACCCAACCCAAATTCGGGTTGAACCCGTCGCATTAGGGTTGAACCCGACCCGAGTTGCACCCCTAGTTACATGCACTCTTTCACTCTATGTCCAAAGTTTCAATGTTTTTTTTGTTGCAGTCATTATTCTCAATCGCTAATGTCGTAATCTCTCCATTTTTTCGTTCTCTTAATTTCAATTTTTTCTTATCTTTCGTTTATTTCAGTTGAGGTACCAGCTTCGACGTGCGTGTCTGAAATTGTCGCTCTACTCAGTTGAGGGGCCTCAATTCCTTGATGTTTGTGCATGAGAGAGTAGTTTCAAATTCTATGACGATCGACTCATGATGTATAATTTCATGAGGATTGGCCCATGGTTTCTTGTCCATTGAGGCTCCCTTTTGCCCATTGAGGCTTTGGTCCATAGTGACCCACTTTTATGAGGTTCGTTATTCCAAACCGGTCCATAATAACTCAACTATTGAGGCTCGAGGTCGATTCAGCCCACTAAGGCTCTTCGTGACACATCAACAAAGGTGCACCTTTTTCGGCAACTTCAGTCGTCATCATCATCAAGGAAACTTTGTCATCCACTTTTGAGCGTGTGTATTGAATTTTGATTACATTTGTAATTTGGGGAATTCCATTGTATTGGAGAATTTTATTGTAATCAAACTTATATCGATTTTCAATCCATATAAGTTTGAGGGGGCATGGTAGAATATGTGGGACCCAATGGATGGATTGGGTTAAGATCTCACTGTTGGATCATCTTGTAGATAGTTTGGGTAAGTTGGTTAAAAGAGGCAAGCAAGAGAGATTAGAAAAGTAAATTTGATTAGGATTCTATCCTTCCATAACTATCTTGATTTCCTCTCTATGTTTATCATGTAAGTGCTCTGTGCTCTATAAAACCACTGTTTCATTCTTGTAATTGTATCCAAGTTTAGTGAAATCTATAATTTTATAATGTGTTTAGACGTTGGCTGCATTTGGATTACTAGAATAAGGAATCGGAATTGACATCATATTTCAATTCCTATTCCAACTAAGACATGAGTTTCAACACTAAAAAATTTTCCGCCCCATATGTTAGCCATTAGGGCTGCAACTCGAGCCGGGTTTTACCCGACCCGCATCGACCCGACCCGAAAATAACCTGGGTCGGGTTCAGGTTTCATGGGTTTCTGGTCGAGCCGGGTTCAGCATTCAAAAGCCCGCATGAATCTCGGGTCGAGCCGGGTTTGAAGGGGCCCGACCCGACCCGACCCGAGTTACATAAGTTATAGTATGTACATTTTTTTCTATTGTTAGTTAAAAGTTAAAGGGATAATTACATTTATACCCCCTCTAGTTTCTGACACATCCACTTCCACCCCTATAGTTTAAAACGTGACAAATACACCCTTGTAGTTTCAATTTGTTTAAGGTAGGCCCCCTCAGCTGAAGGTTTGTCCATAGATTGAAGGGTTAGGATGATCCGATGGAGCTGATTTTTTGGGCACACCCTATCTATGTCAGGACCCATCAAATGAACGCTTTGGATCATCCAAACAATGTGGGCCCACATTATTTGGATGATTTTTTGGTAGTGTTTGGATTCAGGTAGGGGCCCACATTATTTGGATGATCCAAAGCGTTCATTTGATGGGTCCTGACATAGATATGGTGTGCCCAGAAAATCAGCTCCATCGGATCATCCTAACCATTCAATCTATGGACGAACCTTCAGCTGAGGGGGCAAACCTTAAACAAATTGAAACTACAGGGGTGTATTTGTCACGTTTTAAACTATAGGGGTGGAAGTGGATGTGTCAGAAACTAGAGGGGGTGTAAATGTAATTATCCCAAAGTTAAAAGTGAAAACCCACGCACCCACTGTTACTGTATGTGAGTGTAATTTCTGCTTCTATGAGCTGAGTTGATTCAAGTGTTTGATTCAGCATTGTTTGATTGTAATTACAACATTGTTTGATTCAAGTGTGATGTGAGTGTAATTACATCATTGTTTGATTCAAGTGTAATGTGAGTGTAATTTCTGCTTCTATGAGTTGAGTTGCCTTGCCAAACAAGAATTTTCCTTAAAAATTAGCGTCAACGTGAAAAAACTCGACCCGACCCGAACCGACCCGAACCGACCCGAGATTTATCATGGGTAGGGCCGGGTTTGGGAATCGTGGGTTTTCCGGAAAAAAACCCGACCCGACCCGACCCGAGATATTTCTCGGGTAGGGTTGGGTTCTCCAAAACCCAACCCGCCCGACCCGAGTTGCAGCCCTATTAGCCATACCATAGAAACAATTCAATGAAAGCCATAAGTATCAAAGGTGCTTAAATGCTGTGACCTTGATTTAAAAAAAGAAAGAAAAGAACACTACAAGAAAGATAATTTTTACTATACTAAACCGCACGTAAAGGGCAACCTATACCAACGGACAATTTATCTGCCAGTAAAAACTACCACTACCTGTACCAATTTTGATATTTTTACTTTCACTGTCTGTTTAGACCGCTCGAAAAACCCAACTATCTTACAGTGGGAACAAGAAGAATATGCTCATAAAAGTGGCTAAGGCATCATTTGATAATCAATGAGTATTCAATTATTGAAATTAATGTAATTTCTTAGCATTAGCCTCCTGAAATCATTTGAACATTGTGTTATTCGAAAAACAATCCACTTTCTTGAGCCCTCTCATGAGTCTATTCCACCTGCAACATCAAAATTAAGGAATAAAATTAAGGCTAATTTCTCATGGTTATGCTAACCACTACAGAAGAAGAGAAATATAAGAAAGGAAAAATAGAAGAAGACTATAAGAAGATGAACTAACCATATTTTCTCTACCAGATGTACAAGTTGGTCGTCGTGGGGGAAGTTGTTGATGAGGTGTTCGCTGTTGAATCCAATCAGATACATCAAATAAATTCATCTGTTCTATTCGAAATTGATATTCACACCCTTATTTTTGTATCATACACTTCACTTAGAATGAAATATAAAAATAACATAAAAAATACAAATATTATTATGATATTTTGAAATAAGAGTCAATATAATATACTATATTCTAACAGCCTTAATCTACATATAATACAATTGTTAACTATCCCATGTGTATTGTTCTACAATATTAAATTACAAAATATGATACCAATGGTTGATATTTTTTTATGGGAAATGCTAAATTGAAGGACACCCTTATAAAATCCAGGACATTGTCTGAGATTGGATAGATGTACAAGCAAATCTACATAAACCCATTTCACGGCCCCTCCTTTTCAAGAGAGAAGAGCCACCTCATAGCTGAATTTGTCTTATTTATTTGATTCATATTAGGTGCAACTTCTCTCCTAAAAAAGAGGGGCTGCAAAAGTGCTTCTGAGAAATTGCCTGAGACAATCCCATATGTATAAGACGAGAAATTATATGGTGGCCGACCGTGTAGTACAAGGGCAGAGAGAGAGAGAAAACCTGCCACCCTTGATTTTTTATCCAAGGAAAAGTCAATAAAGGGGGCTTTTCTTGGATAAAAATCAAGGGAGGAGGGGTCTCTCTCTCCGACCTTTACATGTAAAGGTCGGCCAGGCCATCATATAAAATCTCGTATAAGACATGTATAAGTGCTGTTATGAGAGACGATATTAGTACCCCTATGTTTTGTTATTGGCACTCCTTTGTTTAAAACTTCGGAGTTAGTTATCAAGGACTTTATGAGAATTATATATGTGATGGGAAAAGTGTTAAATCCCTACAGTCGGTGAGACCCAATACAACTTATACACATACGACTAGATGGGGCCACTATAGATGGTCCATGGCCGAAAAATCCCTACCCTTGGTGAGACCCAATGTGTACAATCAATGTCTTGAAATTCAATTGCTGGCAATTGTTAGCCATTGATGAAATGACTAGGATGTCATCAGCATGGGTGAGAATTTTGTATTATCAGGCCCATTCACCATAACCCTAATTTCGTATTGATCATCCATTTGCAAGGAACAAAGTAGAAGATTAGGGCCACCCGATCATAACAATTTCTGGCAAATCTATGTTTTAGAAGGTCGAGATCGACCCGTCAATCCCATCCACTAACTATGGTGTGAATCTTTCCAATCAGATCATGGATAATGGATAAGTTTTGGCAAATCTATGTATGGATAAGGAACAATTTGGTAAACTATAATATAAAAATACCTGCAGTTTTGGACGTAGAGCTTCCACCATTGTTCCCGATTTCTGACCCAACCCTGCTCCTTGCTGTATTCAGAAAAAATATACAGAAAATATATCAATTAATTGGTAAAAAAAGTGATATCCCCACCACCTTGTTTTGATGACAAAACAATCCTTCTCTATTAATGGGCTTGAGCCCATTCAATTATTGACAAACCAAATGCCTGTACTCGGGCCATTGCCAACTTGAATGGGCTTTTTGCCAACGTGAATAGAGGAGAATGGGCTTTGGATATGAAATGGGCTATGGTAAAACCGGGCCCATAGACATATTTTGACATACAAAAAAAGATAGGAAGTGATATTTACGCCCCTTTTGATCACTAGGGACACCCAGCTTTAGAGTATTAATGGCAAAAAGAGAGCTAATGTACTTTATTTCAGAAAAAAACTAGTGGCTTTGATTGCAAAGTACACTGGCATATCAACTAATTGGTCCCCTAACCGAGTAAACACAGTGCAAATCTCTCTTTTCTGGATTCTTTGACGGGTAAATATCATTTCCCAAAAAGATCAATACATTAGTTAAATTTAAATAAACTATTGCATGATAGTACCTTGCCTAGAGCCCAATCAGCCGAATCGAAGAAAGCTCGTTCGTTATCCTGCAACACAAAGAGAGCTAAAATAAATGAAAATCCCATAGGTGCACCCCAAAGATTTCACAAATGGGACCACGATTTCAATGGTCAACAGGGGGCCCACCAAAGTAGTCTTGTAAAATGAAATATGGACATAAATGGTGGCTGAAATGTCATGTGATTTGCATGTGGACTGCACTGCACATGTTAGATAACATGTTAGATAGTAACATTTACCTTTGAGATCAGGGGCTTCTTTTTGGGCACGAGACCCCCATATTTCTTCCCTAGAGAAGTCCCCTGTCATTAAGCAAGCAAATATTGATGTTACAAGTTACTAATCAAAAGTCTCATTAATCTGACCTAAATATGCAATTAAGAAGAGGAAAATATAGCCTATGTTTTCCACAAGAACAATACTGCTTAAAATCATACACTGAAATTTGGTGTATAATCCAGATGAATGGTCAGTTCATATACTGGTTTTCGTTGTTTAGTTCTAAACAGGACAAAATTCTTTTCCGCAGCCATCACAATTTCCTAGTAGGCCCTTCTTACATTATGGTCAATGGTTAGACAAGGACATTTACTAAAATATCGCTAAAATAATACTTAAAGACTATCCTGTGGGCTTTTGTTAGTTGTGTGGATCCCCTCATAAATAATTTCGGATCCTACAATAGGGATCTAAAATGTGTGCATGGATCTAGATCATGTCCGTTTAGGTTCGGATTCAAATGGTCCATGGGACCGTCTAGGTCCATTGACACAACTTAAAAGGATCCGGAAAAAAAAAGAATAGTTCTTTCATTTGGGAATAAGGAGATTGTTTCACCTCCCTTGTGTCATATATCTCCAAATTCCCTTTTCAGAAAATTTCACCCCTACACACACATATTTGGGAATATGAAGATTAACATCTCTATACACATAAAGTTTCTAAGTGTCGTAGAAATGTTTCACTTACCTCCTCTTGAGAACCAAAGTCTTCACCCCCATTGTAGCCAGCCATCTTTAGCTCTTCTAATTGCTGGCTCACCAAAAAAATGAAAAAAATAAAGTAGGCCAATAAACCTCTAATAATCCAGAGAGAGAGAGAGAGAGAGAGAGACCCAGTTTTCAATATGAGGAGAAAAATGAAGAGGACAAATCCTAATTTTACTTACAGTTGTCCTAATTAAATAGGTTCAATTGTATCAGCTCATAGGACCAAATTAAATAGGTTCAATGTATGAATAGAAAACGAAAGAAAAAGGGGGAGAGATTGTTGGATGAGTGCACTAATCGAGTAGCTAGGATTCTATTCCTAATCGGTTTCTCTTTGTTGTTTCACATCTACACAGCAATAGTTTGAACATAAAACAAAACTGTTTTTGGGATATAAAGATCAGCCTTCAAGATAATCTTTAACTCCTAGTTTTGTGGGTTTTTTTTAAAAATCTAATTGTAACGAAAACAGGAACATTTATGTATAAAATATGTAGATGCTACATAATTAATGGCAGGGGTTTTTTCTACTTTCATTTGTTATATTGGTCTTACAGAGATTGGTAATTGAGCTGAAAAATCAAGAGGGGAAATCCTAATTTTACCTGAAATTGTCTTAATTGATGAAGAGAAATAAACTAAATTAGATGAACACATAGAACCCAATTGATTAAATAAATGAACAGAAAAAGAAGAAGAAGAAAACTTACCAATTGGTGAATGAATGAATAAATAGAAAAAGAAAGAAAAATTATGTAGAGAGAGAGAGAGAGAGAGAGAGAGAGAGAGAGAGAGAGAGAGATGTTACCTTGGCTTTTAAGAGGGATAGAGAGGAGGAGATGCAAAAGGGTGAGAATATAGAGAGGGAGAAAAGAAAAGAAAAGAGAAACAGGTAAGAGTTGAAGAAAGAATATGTGCTTCGAAAGAGAAGGGGGTTGAGTGTTGGGAGATAATGAGAATATCCTTTGCATTCGAAGACCCAAAGCAAATGGTAGTTGCAGTTTAGATATCCCGATCGTTGTCCAAAACACAATAACAAATCGTACTCTCCCACGTGCTGCCTTCGGTCGGCAACCGACACTCTCTCTAAACGCTCTCTTTCCTTCTATGCCTCTAAAATAATTTCTTTTATTAGGGTTTGTTTGCTTTGTTGCCCCCACAAAGGCCCTACACTCCATGGTAAGGCCATGTAGGGCAACCAAGCAAGCCCTGAGATAATCGGGCCGGGTTCGGGTTGGCTCCGACTCGACCCAAGTTTGCACCTCTACTCCCATGGTTCCTGCCGTTTATGTAGGGGGGGTAACATGTAGGGTTGTAGCTTAGTTTGGGCTCAACCTGAACCTGAAGGGTTGAACCCGATTTTGGGTTAGGATGGATTGGCATTTCCTCTAAGTTGGGTTGGGTACTTGGGTTAGGGTTGAGGTGGTGGGAACCTGACCTCCATCCTCTAATTTTACTGTGATTTCTTAAGATTATGTTTCCATTTTGTATTTTTCTGTTTGTTTGTTGCCCTAGGTTAACCCGAACCCAACCTGACTCAATGCTGTTCAATTTGGAAAACACATATTAGACGGATTGGGTTAGGGTTGAGAGATTTAGAGGCAGGTTGGGTTATGGTTGACCATCATTGACCCGAGGCTCAGGTTAGGGTTCAGGGAATGTTATCTCGGGTTGGGCTAAGTTTGGCCTCAACCCGATCTAACCCGACCGAGTTGGACCCCGACGTTCTCGGCATACATGTGGTCTGGTCTACAATACTCGGAACAGCTGTGATGATGGGGTCCAAAAAGATCTAGAAGATCGTGGCTGTTGAGATAGAAATCAATGGATAAGTTGTTCTTGAAATTGGTTCTCCTACTTGATTATGTTTATGTCGAAATTATCTTATCTGTTGTTACTACCTCCAAAAATTATCATATACCGGCGGTTTTACGTGACCACAGGAATATGTAGACACTTTTCCAATGTTCATAGAAAACTGCAGATAAAAATTACTTTGACAGCCGTTACATGTTTTTGTTTTTTTCTTGGAAAAATATGTATTAAAAGAGGAAAAAAAAAACCAAGACCAAGCAGGTCACACCATCCTTGGCTGATCGATTCGCCTCAATGTTTGCCGATCGACAGACATGCCAAAAACGGACAGGGTGACCTTTTACTCGATCGATGGACATGCTGAAAGGTGGATCAATTATCCCCCTGCCGATCGACAGGGGGATAAGATCTCCAAGGATGCTCTAATCACTCCATACATGGCTAATCGATCTGCCTCGCTATTCGCCGATCGAGGGACAAGCTGAAAACGGACAACATGCTGAAAACGGACAAGGTGACCTTTTACTCTGTCTCAAATCTCATCAATCAACTCAGTGAATCGCCACGGATGCAGTTTGCTCCTATAATCCATCTAATGGTATTTAGAGAGTCTCCCTCGGCTATTATTATGGACAAAATGCTATCTTTAGAGATCCTGATGCCCCAAAATACCACTCTTACCTCGGCCTCATTGGAATCCTTGTTCCCAATAAGACCGGAGTAAGCCTATACAGTCACCCCGTCATCCCTCATAAGACCTCCCATCTTGGCCAGAGTAAGCTATTGCGGTCCTGAGTGGGGGCCCACCTAGGTATGGGACTGGGTGGGACCCAGCCTAGTATGGGACAGGTTTAAAGGGCCTTGTCTAACGCGTCCCATCAGCTCTAGAGCTTTTGGTGTAATGGTAGGGTACCTAACATTTGGTATCAGAGCAGCCGCCATGTCCCACGTTCAAGTCACGGAAGGGGCGACTTATGGAAAGAGCTACCTGGAAAAAAAAGGCCAGAGTGAAAGCCGTCATAGAGTGGGCTGTTGGGGACGCCAGATGCGGAAGCGTGGTGGTATGTTACGTTCCTGAGTGGGGGCCCGCTTAGGTATGGGACTGGGTGGGATCCAGCCTGGTATGGGACATGTTTAAAGGGCCTTGCCTAACGCGTTCCATCGGCTCTAAAGCTTTTGGTGTATTGGTAAGATAAAGAGTAGTGTCGGATTGCAAAAGGCTTCATGCTCTTTGCTTATTTTCCTTTCATTAACCGGGTTTAGTATGGTATTCCCACCCTTAAAATTAGATATTTGATCGTTAGTCTACATACTAGCACTCTTGCAATGGCTGGAAATTAAGCGCATTGATTAGTAGAGAAAGCCCAATAATTTAAAACAATAAGAGCGTTTTGTATGGAAATATTAGAAGTGTTTGGTTCACGCACACAAACAGCCTCTACATGACGGATAATGTATTCAAATGAAAATAGTCAAACCACCCCCACCCTATCTTTCACTTAAAAAGAAAAGAAAAGAATAATTCTCTTCCCTTGTAGGATAAGTAGAGACTTAATCAATAACTTGAAAATACTTCAATGAAAGATACTTGAGAGATCACCGAACCAAGGAAGAATATGAAAGAGGTGCGGAAGAAATACTCTGAATCTTGAGATATATTACTCTCTCAGACCTTTTCTAGCTCCATTCGTCAAAAGACTAAGCACTTAACAACCCCCTCAATGATGTATGAACTTTGGAGAGACACCATTTACTGCCTCTTAAATTTATGATCTGTCCAAAGTGTGATATCTCTTGGGTGATGATAAATGCACCATATATTAATCGAATGCCTACTCGTAGTGCTTTATTTTTCACAAAGGAATACATTCATCATGCTTGTTCACTCGGAAGATCAGTAACGATTTGAAGGTTGCACGATGGTAGTATCCATTCATCGGCCGAGTACACTTATGCCACTCACCTAAGCCTATGAACTGCCTTTGTTAAAACGGTTGCCCTACAATCATACTCCAGAGGGGGGCATAGTTGGGAAATCAAAACCTCTGTAGTCGCCCAATTTGAACAGGTGATCAAACCGCAACGGACGAACATCGATAGTGAGTGATCCAATGGCGCCAACAATGTCCTTGTTGAGATTTTATTGCAAAAATACACATGTACTCATAAATAAATAATACAAGAAAATATAAAGAAAAACGAAACCCACAAAAGAACATAGAGATATTTGTGGTTTGACAGTGATGCATACGTCCAAGGTTGAGAACGCAGTCCTTTGTGTGAGATATTACAAGGATTATAATAGCTTTCTCTTAGCTGTACCTAAGAATGAGATTCCGAGACCCACAAATGCATCCGTAACACTTTTTCTCAGAGTGCAAATCATCTATCAAATATCTTAATCTTCACTATTCCAAAGCACAATCCAAAACACACTGACATCGAAGTAGACCCATCACCAAATGAGACTGTACCTGCCTCTTTTGAAACATATCAAACTATGAATCACACATTAATAGAAAAATAAAATCCAAAATCTAATCACTATGAAGAGAAGTGTCATTAGTTGTGGAGACTAAGAGGACATTTCAGAAAACTTTGTTCTACGCATCTGCCATTACTATCATATTATTGCACAAACTGTCCTTGTCAGTACACTCTGGACAATCCTATTTCATGTCGTCAGCCTTCTTAAAACGCAAACGCTACACGCCATTTCTATTGACCTTGGATCTCGACCTCCCTTTTCTGAAACCCTGGTCAATATTTGTACTTAATTCTCCCCTCAAGCAATCAGCCCATGATATTGAAGGACCTCTAGGTTAGTCTTTCTCCTCATCTTATTGGAGACAGGGGGGAGGCACATACAGCATGAGGTTGGCCATGGCCCCCCCAATGAATTGCAAAATCCCTTTTTGGTTTATGACTTACATGCATGCTTAGCTAGTTTAGTGGCTTTACATGCATGCTTAGTGGCCATGCGCCCCCCCCAATGACCAATTCAGGCAAGTGTAAATTTGTCCAGCCCCCCGCAAGTGTAAATTCCTGGCTCCGCTCCTGATTGGAGAGGGGAGAGGAATGGCGTTGTGACTTATTCCAGCTTAACTATCTCTTTTCCAAAAATTAATGTAATTAGTAAATTGCCATATGAATCAGGGAGATAGGTAAGAAGCAGTATGACCTAGCCTTTTTCCACCATTCTGGGATCAACTTTGTAGAGCTAATCCAAGATTCAATTGAATGAACACATCATAACTCAACTCAACTCAACTCAACTAAGCCTTTGTCCCAAACTCGTTGGGTTCGGCTAATGAATCCTTTAAAAAATTTTCATGAAGAAGGTGAAAGTATCTACCCGGCTCAAATTGACTAAGTCTAATCTTGACACTAGTTGGGTTCGTCTACATGGATCATTTTCCATCCAAGGTCAATTGAATGAACACATCATGTGTTTCAAAATTCCTTCCCTTCATCTTTTTGTTTTTTTGAATGGTTTCTTTCCTTCATGCATCTTCAGAACAATGCGACTGATGCTTTAGATACAACTTGTTTCTTAATCTCATAAACATAAAGAGCTTTTATATCTTCTCCAATAATTTTGCTAAATCTTTTTCCATGACATTAAACATAATGTTACGTGATTGACAGTTAAATCTTGCTAATGATTCCGTTTGACATTCACTGAAAAACTATTTTTATTGCTTTTAGAATTTCTTTTGACTTAAAAGAGAAATGTTCTGTAACTGCTAAAAACTCAAGAACTTACAAGAATTAGAAGTTGAACCAGAGCGAAACATCCCTGAACACTTCTGAATAAAGGTGAGATATTGTCTCAGGGAAGCATTACATTGTCACATGAAAATATTTGCAAGCAAAATTGTTTTGTACAATAATCTCTATAGCTGCATTTCACTCCATTTTCCAAATCCTCTTTTGAATTATAGGGCAAAATGTGCAACTGTTCTATGGGATTGATTATAGATCCATTTATACTTATAATTACCTATTCCAAGCACTTTTTGCAATTTACCTAATAAATGTAAAAATCAAACTAACAAGAGTATTTAGTGAAGATGTAGATCCATAATATAAAATTTTAGACCTATTTTTGAAAAAAAGGGAGCAGTTTGAAATATCTAGATCTAAAATTTGTAGAATTAAAACTAGAAAGGATCTGTGTTGCTATGTAGTATTAAAACTATGAAAAATCTTATCATTTACTACCCTATAGATTGTAAACTAAACTAACAATATTACAAAAATAAAATAAAAATACCAACTTGAAAACAAGTAAAAAACCTCTTCAGAGAAGGTAGAAGTATGAATTTTGAGGAGCTCCTCTATTCATCTCCTCTTAAGTCCAGCAAACAATCTCGAATAGGTCCTTATGAAGTTTGAACTTGAAACTCTTTCTTTTGATAATTTCAAGAGTTCTATCCACAACAATTTCAAATAGAGAGATGGTATTTCTTTAAAGCCTTTTTTTTTTGAGATGCTACTTATGAAGCTTCGACTTGTAATTCTGTCTTTAATGCTTTGATTGATCCCATTTTATGGGGAGATAAATCATGGGGATGAATTTTATTCGATGTGGAGCTAAACACCATCATAAAATTTGAGTAAAAATTCACTTGAAACAGGGAAAATATAAGGAAGAAAGGGATGATTTAAGCAACCTTACGGACCTTGCCCTAGCATAGCATCTATGACCTTATTAGCGCTTCTCAAAACATATGCCTCAGGGATGGAGAGATTGTCCTATCAAGGTGGTAGATACTAATTTGTCCAAGAGTATCAAAGATTCTTTTGTTGCTCTTCCTCCATATTTCCAACAACACCACTAAGGGTCCATTTGATTTGAACAATTTCTGAGGTTCACTATGTGTTTTGGTTGGTTTTAGGGTGCCACATCATCTAGTAGTGTTGTTTGGTTGCATGTTTTGATTCAAACTACTAGTGATTATTTGTCTTGTCTCTCCTTTGTCTGCACATGTGGCATGACTTTTGCCCCCTACCAAACAACATGAAAAAGGAAGGTTTTTGCTAGTGAATTCTCGTAATAACACTACTATTACATCAACTAAACACTATTACCACTAGTTTAGTTGACAACCAAATACTATTACCACTACTCTATGAGGACACTACTTCACTGCTATTACATCCGTTGAGGCTTTGTTTCTCAGCCTTGAGGTCGCAGGTTCGATCTTAGCTTACGTGCCAAAAAAATAAAAAAATGTAGCATACCCTTTATTCACTGCCTTTTTGCTGACGACATGGCCATCTTCTCCGATGGTAGTAAAATGTCTCTCAAATAGATCATGAAGTTCCTACCAAATTATGAAAAAGCCTCCGGACAGAAAATCAACAAAGCTAAGAGCTACTTCACAGTTGCAGAGAAACCCCTGCTGGCCAGGATCAGAGTCATTGCAGCCAGGCAGGTTTCCACAATAAAGCTCCGCCTGTCACTTACGTGGGAGTGCCTCTATTCTCCGGTCAACTAAAATATATCTTCTTCGATGATCTTATCCGAAAGATCAGATCCAAGATTGAGGGTTGGAAGGGCAAGCTGCTATCCCAAAGGGGGATGCTTATTCATATAAAATAGGTCCTGCCATGCTCCCCAAACCACATCCTCATTGTCATCAGCCCCCAAAAAACTGTTTTAAAGAGAATTGACTGGCTGCTCTCTAATTTCTGGTGGGGTAGCAGTGAACTAGGTCCAAAAAGGCACCGGGTCTCTGGAATCGCATTTCGAAACCAAAGATCGAGTGGGTCTTTCAACAAAAGTCATGGGAGAATATTGAACGGCGTTCATAATCAAGGCCTTCCACAACCTTCACTTCAGAACATCTCTCTGTAGTTCTCTCATTAGGCCCATTTACTGCTGAAATCAACATCCAAACCCGGTGGAACCGTCTAGAAGTAGCTCTAAAATGTCGAAAAATCTCATGGCAGTCAGAAACACCTGGCTGGAATGCGGTCGATGGACAGTAGGCGAGGAATTAATAAAATTCTGGACTGACTTGTGGTTGTGGAGCACGCCTCAGATATGTTGGCAGAAAACAGAGAATCAATTGATATTAACCTCAACATCGAAGAGATGTAGCTCCCCTCGGGTGTAGATCATTATAGAACCAGGTTATTGCCTCTACTAAGAAGATTCTGAATCTGCGATTGCGCGGTCGGTAGAGGGCCTCCGCTGGGTCTGCAATCACAAACAAAGGGGTCAGGGGGTCCGGAGTGGGTCCCGAACGACCACTTCGACACCCAAGTCAGATCCTTCGACCAATCAATATAAATGACAGCGAGAGGAGGAAGGGGTTTTATCAGGGTTACCAGGACCAAAGCGCGGGTTCATTTCTGGGTGTGCGGATGAGTGGGTTGGAGGGGACTAGCAGGGAGAGTAGGATTAAATTCCTAGCCTCCTCTGTTGTTGCCTCGCCTCTTTTTCTGGTTGTTCTGCGGGAGCTTGAGAAAAGGATGTTTTTTAAAAGCGTGGATCCCTCTCTTCTTCCCTTCCCTCCCTTTTAAGGGAAGGCGCACGGACCTCTTCATCATTATGGAGAAAAAATCTTCCTTTGCAGGATTGGGCTGTTCTCCTGCTCCGCCGGCGCGCGTGGCTTTGCCGGATAATTCCTTCCATAATTTGTGATGATGAAGTCTGGACGGCGAGAGAGCGACACGTGTCGTGATCGTATGGTCTTGCCGTTTTCCAACGCCTTTCTTCATGATGTTTAGGCTTTATTGGTGCATAGACGACACGTGGCGAAATCTGAGAGTAGCGCCGTATTTGTGTCCTATCAGTATGTCTGGAATATAAGGAAAAATCCATCTTCATATTTAAAAGCTCTAGACGTTCTCAATAGAGCCTTTCCACATCCGAGCAGACCCCTCTTGAATAATCAAATAAACATTTATGCAAATAGATATTTTTAAGATTCTCAAGACAGATTATTAGTGTAGATCATCATAACATGATGAGCATATTACTTTGCTAATACAGTACCAAAACTGAATTCTGCGTTCAAATTTCAGCAAAAACTTACAAACATAGCAAAAATTCTTCAATCACATTTCTCAGGTCTTTAATCACATTTCTCAGGATTCGACAAGTTCTGATATCAAAAGGCACTGAAGGGTTTGTAATGTTTAACAATCCTAAATACAGATGGCAATTAATAAGCTTTTAATGCTACCATTAAAAAAAATTAGCTTTTAACCTTTAAAGTGTAAAACAACAACAATGAAACTATAATCATGTATCATTCTACTGGACTGTAAAAGCCTTGGAATCTAACCTTGATGAAAAGATAGTTTACAGTGAGCAACTAATTCATGGGTATATCTTACTTGGCATCCGGAAACTTGAGTTTTTAGGGCTATGAAATGGGTGTTTCCATTTGCTTCCAAGTATATTCAATTTCATTAGAAATTTACACATTTGAGATTAAAAGGTTAGAAGTGTGTACAGATGCATTACTGAGATGCAATCCACTCTAAATTGCTACCCTTGAAACCAAAACTCTAAACATTATTTTAATACTTCCTGACCTTCCATTAACTCCTTAAATTAGTAAAATATGTTGAAACTACAACATCATCACATACCAAGTTAACAGGGTCTGGTTTTCATCCCCATGCATCCTTTGAGATACAGGCCATGAAAAGTAACAGTGCAGATAAGCAAGAAGAACTGAAACCAATAGCAAAAGTGAAGAATACCTATCTACGAAGTAAGGAAAAAAATACAAATGCTGTAACGAATAGGTGCACAAAATAGTAAAAAAGAAACAAATTGCTAGGCTTATAACAATCTTCTAGTCTGAACACAATATATAAACAAGCATTCGCCTGGGAGAAACAAGGATTTCACGTGTAGACTGCCCAAGATAAATAGTTACATAGTTGTCAACCTGTGACATGACTTGTGACTCGACTTCTTAATTTTATGACTCGTGACTCGACTCGACTCGTAACTCGTAAGAGTTTTTTAAGAATAACATAAATTTAGTTGAAAAAATATAATTATATGAGAAATTAAATGGTGCCCGGCCTGGAGTAGCGTCAAGGTGGTACTTCAAAAGTACCACCCTTGATATTTGATCCAACAGCAGCCTCTTAAAAAGTGTGGTGCTGTTAGATCAAATATCAAGAGTGGTAGCTTTTTTACGCAACTTGACGGTCGGGCATCATATAAAAACTCTAATTATATATATAAAAAGGTGAAGCATGTAAAAAATATAACCCAATAGCACATAGATAAGCTACAGTGCGAATCGCTGAGATTCCTTGATTGTTTTTCTAAACGATCCAAAATTAGTGTGAATCGTCGGTTTCCTTTGAGGTTTATGCTCTCTTTTTTTTAATAAAAATGAGCCTTCCCTACCAAATCTCTAAATCAGATATTGTATTTAAGCATTTGAATCTTGAAACTCAGAGCCTCCGTATCTAGAGCAGAAACTCCAAGCTTTCTTTTGAGGTTAATATACTCTCGCTGCTTATGTATTCACCTTTCGTATGTTAGAGCAGAATCTCGGAGCCTACATTCGCTGCATATTTTGGAAACCACTATAATTCATTGTTAAGATCATCCTATGGCAAATTTTTGGGCACAATCTATTTTCTTTATTGCCCCTCAAATGGACGGCTCAGATCATCCTATTCTTGGCCATCAGATGGACGGTTTGGATCATCCTGTGGTGTAAGCTGTACACTTCTTTTTTCAAAAATACATGATTTTATTGGGCCACTTAGAGGGGCTGAAAGAACTTCCTCCAACCCGGGTTGGAGTGGAGTTGACAATTTTACGGTGTGAAATATAACGCCCTATTTAGGAGTAAAAAAACAGGTTGCTTTTTAAGATAAAATTTTATTAGGGGTACAACTTGGGTTGGGCTCAACCTGAATCCGACCGATTCAACCCGATTTTGGCTCAGGTTGTGTTGGCATTTTCTTGGGTTGGGTTTGGTTGGGTTAGGGTTCGGAAAAGCCAACCCGATTTAAATTCTGGTTGGGTTAGGGTTGAGGTTGAGGCCTTGGTAACCCGACCCTTACGTCGAAAGAAACGAAACGTGGGCAGGCATCTCGTTCGCCTTCATCGCAAGCTCAAATGAGCACACAAAAAAGGACCCAAATTCTCAAACATATTTAAAATAAAAATAGAAATGCACAACATAATTGGTAAATTGGAACTAATTATTTTATTTAGAGACCTTATTAGTCTAACATCCCGCGTGAAAAATCAAAAACCAAATGCATGTGAATAGGCTCCCTTGCCGTTCTGGAGCAACAAATACAATGACATGGTGGTGAACCTTTTATGAAATATGTGTTATTTTCACAATGGCTAGAGCTCAATGACAACCTTTTTTTTGGCCCACCGGCTCTTAACATTCCTTTCTTCTTTAGTGGTCTTCAATTACAAATATAATTAAGATAGGAAAAGACATAAATACCCTTTTGTATTTCTTTCAATTGACAGGCATGTTCTTCAGCCATCAAATTTTGATGGGCTATTATTCTTTTCATTACTATTGACGGGGTTTTGAATTTTGGGGTTATTTGAATCATCTTCCCAAAAAAATCGAAGTGGGGTTTTAAAATTTATTATGCTTAGCTTCCAGGTTATGCCAGTCAATTGGAGAAGTGTGAAGGAGGACATGGTTGTCATTGCAAGAAAGGCACGTGGGCATACCTGTCAATCCCCCTTCGAACGACTACGATCCGATCTTGAACAAACGGACGGATTCTGCTTGGAGAGAGACAGAGTGGGTCAGATCGTCGATATGAAGACTATGGTCTCCAATTGGAATTCTTCGAATTCCATACTTATCAACCACACTGAGGTGCTTGCAAACGTGTATTCCAACCATGACTCGAGTCTGGGACTTGGAGGGCACGTGTACCTTTTCGAAGGCCACCAATTGTTTCTGTGGGGCCCATTGCCCTACTGGTGGGGTGGAGAAGACGAGCAATGTGTGGGACCCATCCATATCACCAATGTTCTTCACATCTACATGTAGGTCGAGCGAGAGCCCTTTACACCTAGCATGTGTGACCCTAACGGCCCGATCAGTGTTGGTGGAATTTTGAGAGGGGGCACGTCGGCCGTCTAGCTGTATTGAGAGGGTAGTAGGGGCTTGGGCTATGGCATGGACAAAGTGAGTGTAGCCTAAACCGTGCCCAAATGGGTAGACCACTTCACCCTTGTAGAACCTGTAGGTCCTTCCAGGGTAGCCCTTCGATGGGTTCGCCCGCATGTCCATGTTTGTCATTGGCACTTTCTCCACGTACGCTTGGGGGTACCATGTCACTGGTAGCTTGCCTCCTGTATACATGAGGGCATTTTACTCATTCTCATTGTCAAGGACAACTTAGGCTCTGTTTTATATGGGCTCTGTGGCACCACTTGGGCAATGTTTATTGTTTGGCAGCCATGAAAGTTTTTTCCATATTATATTGGGCCCTGACGTAGATATGGGGTGCTAAGAAAATCTTCTCCATAGGATGATGATTTTAACCCTCCGATCTATCGAGGTTCCTGTGCTATGCCATCCATTTTAAACCTCAACAAATTGGAGGGTTAGAAACACCTCGTGGAGAAGATTTTCTGGGCACACCCTATCAGAGTCCAGCCCAACAAACGAATGGGTTGGATCACCCGAACAATGTTGGCCCACCATAATTTCTCTGCTTAGAATGCATTAAACAAGAAAGAAAAACCATTTGAATCGCCAAGGTTGATCTGATTAACTACCAAAGTGCCATCATACCTGGATTGAATTTTCCGAAGACTACATCGGCGATGGCTCTTCCACCGGCCTGGCCGGGGTAGCCCACCCAGAGGATGGCGGCAATCCTAGGATCGTTCTTGGCGAATGTAACATCGATCGGTCCACCACTCATGAGGACCAAAACAGTGGGGCCCCTGGATGCCATGGAGACTTTAGAGATGAGCTCTTGTTGGCGTCCCGGTAGGAGCAGCCCATCCCTGTCTCTGCTCTCGGCCTCTATCGATTGGTCGAGCCCCATGACCAAGATCGTGGCATCGGCATTGCGGGCCGTAGCCATTGCGGCACCGAATTGGCTGTCATCGGTGCAAGCCACGGTCCTACACCCCGGTTGGTGAATGGTCTTGGCGTAGCTCCCTATCCCTTGAAGGGGTGTCGTATATCCGCATGGAACACCTGAAAAAAAAACAGAAGCAAATTATGATGTGGAGATGTCTTGATATTTGTACCCTAGAAACAAATATTTGCCTCCAAAATTTCTCCAGAAGTATATATTTGGAGAGATTTTAAAATTCTTTGTTACTTATAGGTTTATACAAGGAAAAAAAAAGCGGAAAAATAAATTATTTAAAAGATGAATGCTAGACTCACAGGCACCCTTGCAAAGGACGAGTGAAAGGGTGCCCTCATTGGTCGATTTGCATTTATGATGGCACAAAATATTACGATTTGTGGATATTGACCAATTAAGGAGCCCTTTCACCTATTTTTTGTAAGGGCGCTTGTGACTCTAGCATTCCTCTATTTAAAAATATATGAAAATGCATTGTTATAGAAAATTTTAAAAAAAAATTATAAAATAAAGATATCATAAACTTATCATGATATTTAATTTTTCAATAAAAGATAAAAAATGAAAGTATCACATATGTTTAAAATCCTAGAATTATTTTAGTGGTTTAATTATCATTTTATCAAAGGGCAGTGATAAATTCACCCCCTTAAAAGAAGAATACACCCCCTTTTAACAGAAATAGTTAGTAGTTAGGATGGGTGGGGAAGCTAGCATTAACTCCAAAGCAGTAAAACTTAACCGTTTCTGTTAAAAGGGGGTGGATTCTTCTTTTACGGGGGTGAATTTATCAATGCCTTTTATCAAAATGTCATGCTAAAATTGTAATATTTTGAAAAAGTACTTGGGACTTTTATAGACGAGATTTTATACTATGAGGGCTTACACCGTATAAAATCTCTTAACTTATTATTAGAAACGATAACTAGTATAAACTGAAATAATGAGCTTACCGGCATAGTTCCCGATCATTGTAACGGTGACATCGGAGTTGGGTCCGATAACGGCGATGGTACGAAAACGGGCAGGTGAGAGGGGCAGTGCCTGCCCGCGATTCTCCAGCAGGACTATGCCTTGCCGGGCAGCTTCGAGGGCAAGCTCTTGGTTGCCCGGGGTGCACACTTGGCGTGGGCCCAGGTGACCAAAGGGCTGCCTAGATGGCTCCCCGTCAAACATCCCCAACCTCATCTGGACCGCCAGGGTATTGGCCAGGGCTGCGTTCACGTCTCCTTCACTCAGCTTCCCCAGCCGTATGGCGTTTTGCGTGTGGATTGCTAGAAAGGGCCCACAATCCAAATCCAGACCTGTTTTTACATTACAATTTAAGAATTGGAGAACCAAAATTAGTAACTGGTAGTTTCACATGGTATCAGAGCCAAAGGCCCGGGGTTCAAACCTCATTGGTAGCAAAAATTCACTAGTAATGGCCAACCCAAAAGAGGGGCCACATAAGCCACGTGTAGGCCAGCCCTAAAAAGGAGAGGTCACTCGTGAATGGGATTGTTAAACTATAAAAGATTAAATAACGCCTTCTCCAACACCTTAAGCTTTTGGAGTTACTGGTTGTTTCACATTTAAGCTCTTTTCACATGATGCTAAACTTGATTCACATGGTAGCTCAAACCTCCTTGATGTGAAAAATCCATAGAATGGTCAACCCAAAAGAGGGGCCACATGTGCC
The DNA here is from genome assembly GCF_043159265.1 of Tasmannia lanceolata. Taxonomy (NCBI): domain Eukaryota; kingdom Viridiplantae; phylum Streptophyta; class Magnoliopsida; order Canellales; family Winteraceae; genus Tasmannia; species Tasmannia lanceolata. Next base: position 10,134,233 of record NW_027518696.1, on the reverse strand, counting down.
ATGTGTAGGCCAACTCAAAGAAAGAGGGGGAGTGTTAAAGTAAAGAACAATAAAAAAACGCCCTTCTCCAACATCTTTAGCTTTTGGAGTAACTGGTAGTTTCTCAATCCACTCATGACTCATGGATAATAAGAAGTAAAATGTAGAATACAAGAAAAGAGATTTGCACTCTTATGTGTATATTTCAAAATAAATAGAAGGGTGTCCCATCAAAAGTGAGGGATTAAAATGAAATGACTAAAATACCTTCAGCAGGGAGAAGAGGGAGAACTCACCTGCTTTAATGGCATATGCGGCAGCCTCTTCCGGCGTAGACGTGTAGCGTTGGTAGTCGAAGAAGACGCCAACTGAGTCGCAGTCCGAGACGATATAGCTATAAAACCCCATCAAAATCATAGTTTTTATTAGTATTTATTACCTCGCGTGGGATTGGAATTGAACATGGATGCAAACGGATGATGTAATCTCACCCGTTGAGACCCCAAGCGGCTCGGATGGTGTTCCGGAGAAAATTCGGATTGGCACAGGTTGGGACCCCATTCACCTGGTTGTAAGAGCACATTACACTAGCCACCTTCCCTTCTACCACACACTCCTTGAATGGAACATTGTACGTGTCCTCTAGGTCTTGCTTGCTAACCTATTACATCCATTTGAAAATCACACGTGTGAGGACTGGTCATACTGATGGTCATACACACGAGCAGGTAATGCAGAGAGATTGTAAACAATAGGCAAATGATACTTCCACCTTCTTTTGTTTAAGCTTTTCATGAAAATAATTGCATCTTCAGCTCCTCTTTTTGGCCTTTTATTGAAAATAAAACTAATACTTGGGGAGAGACAAACAAAAGGGGTGGAAATGTGGGAATGGGAGTGGGAGTGGGATTTCCCTGTCCGAAGAATAGTAGTAACAACAAATAGTAATACTTATAATTATAATAGGGAGTTGATATTTCCGCTCCCATTTTAGACCAATCCACTCCAAGTTACTTTTTCACCCTAGCAAATGAAAAGAACACCCTTGTGATATGTTCTATTATCTTCACATGCCAAATTTGCCCCTGATTGCTTCGAGCAATGGCCAACGTCATAAGCCACAAAAACGTATCGAGGGCAGCGCGTATCGAACGGTTAGGATCATCCTATCGAGAAGGTTTTCCGGTATGGACTATCAACGGTGGGACCAACAAATGAACGGCTTAGATTATCCAAATAAGTATTGAGGGCAGCACGTATCATGTAAAATCTCAGGTATAAAAGCGTTGCTTTGGCAAAAACCCTAATTTCATTGTTTTGGGGATTGAGGAGTTGCAGCAAAAATGGTATTCGTCTAAAACTGATTACTCTTTTTTCATGGAAATTCCTATTTTTGTTTCACTGATTTCTTTAATCCGTCTCTTCATCATTTTTTCTCCTTCTCGATGTGTGTTTATTTATATGTATTTCTTTTTAATATTTATTTCTATGTGTGTTTCTGACCATGAAAGCTTGTAGAGATAACTTATATTGAGAATGATTATATGTTGTGATTTTATTTTGATGGGCCATGGCTTTCATGATCGGAGCACATAAACTACCATGTGCGTCCTTCGCCCTCTCTATCTCGCTATGTTCGTCCTTTTGATTTTCTAATTTGGTCTAACAAAAATGAAGCAAAGTTTTTCAACGGAAGGAATTTCGGAGCTCACCGAGATCATCGAGCTCGTTAGCACTAATAGCTTAGAACAAATTGCAGAACTCTATCAACCATCTATTCCTTCATATGTCACGTATGAAAATAAAATGAAGACAGATGTTTTAGGATTGGCCCAAATAGCGAGTGAAAATAGGCGGCTCTCTTATGAACTTTAGCATACAAAGACATGACTATTGAGTGAGATTAAGCTGCTTGTTGATTTTTATACATGCGTGTACTTTCCGTTGATGTATGAAAATCTATGGCTGCCAACACTGGTTGTACAAGAATTTTGTTTACTTTTGCACAAAACTTTCCTATTTACCCTTTTGATTCATGAAATAATGATACCCCACCAACAACCAACCAACCAACAATTTCATCTGTTTTTTGTCTTTTACTGGAAATAAATAAACATATTATTTTTGTTGATGCTTGAAAATATATTTGGCATGTACTAAAAGAAATAACGATCTCTTCTAGATTTTCTAATAGGATACCCCACCAAAAACGGGTTGATGCAGTCATTGTTAAGATAACAGGGGCAAATTTGGCATCAATGTGTTTTTGTGGCTTATGACGTTGACCATCTGCTTAAAGCAATCAAGGGCAAATTTGACATGTGAAGATAATAGAACATGCTACGAGGGTGTTCTTGTCATTTGCTAGGGTGAAAAAGTAACTTGGAGTGGATTGGTCTAAAAGGGGAGCGGAAATATCAGCTCCCTTATAATAATAATGGGCAATGATCCAGTGTAAAGCACATGCATGATGGGGCCTGTAATTATAATTATTTTTTTTTCACTAATAGTAGTGGCGGAGCCAGGATTTATGCATAAGGGGGGCAAGCTTATACATGCTTATACATAAGGGGGGCAGGCCTTCAAATCTTAAAGGGTGCTGGGCCCACTTGAGTTGGGCCTATTAAAGATTTGGCCCAACTCAACAGGGGCAATTGCCCCCCTTATGCTATTTGTAGCTCCGCCCCTGAGTCTAGTACTCTTCAGGGCAATCTTAATTTATAGTATCATTTCTCTATTAATGAAATAATAATAGAAGGAAAACAATTATAAGATAACACTTGTGTCAGGGTGGTCCAAAACGCCCTTCTAATGTAACCATGTGTACCAACACAGAGGTATACTACTCATTTTATGTAAGAGATTGCAAATAACTTGCCATAAAAATGTCCCTAATGTAAAATTGGGTAAGTCCCATAATAGTCAGGGTTGTTAGAAAGCTCTCCTTATTATAAGACTTCTGCCAAGAAGATGTGATTCTTTTTCACTACTTATGAAATGACTACTTAAGAAAATAGTGATAATTGCCAAATGTAAAATTGACTACTTATGAAATGACTACTTATAAAATTGGGTAAGTCACATTGTAGGAACTGACTAAAGAGCCTTCATTCCAGCTTTCAATTGCTTACTTTTTTCCCAATTGTAACTAAAATAATGTTATAATAACGAAGGAATTCTTGTAGGCATCATATGGACCATTCATTATTGACCGTTGATATTTCAAGGCTCCGATCAGAGGGTTGGGGTGTAACCAACTATTTAGACATGGGACTTATATGGTGGGCCCTTTCACGAATGTGTGGGGGCAACACACATCAATGGCCGACAAAGAAAGGCCGGTAAAAGAGTATAAGGGAATCTAGTCGATAAAATATAGTTAGGATAGGATAAGCGATAAGATCATTTAAACCGATGATTCTGCAGCTTTACAGCCGAGCCAAATATGGACAACCCACCGGCCTGGTGGCCCACTGAGCTGGTGGGCCACACCCAACCCATGTAGAAAGAGACCAGTTTGACAATGAGTAGTGCCATTATCAAAATATAGAAGTGCGGACTATGAAAGAAAGGGAACTGATATCAGCACAACCATGTTTTAATAATTACCATGGTTTTAAATTTCGACCGAATTCGGAAATTTTGGATTTCGGTAAGCACCGAAAACAAAATTGGGAATACCCGAAACAGAGCTTATTTCAGCTGAAATTTTGAAATTTTAAATGTAATATTATTTTAAGAGCAGTGATAATTAAATCGACCCCCAAATATCTTAAATCGACTCCCTATGTGTCTTTCTAACTCCTCTGGGTTAGAAAGAGAAAGAGGAGAGATATAGACACATAGGGGGTCGATTTATCACTCCCTTATTTTAATTGGTGTATCGGATTTCAGCCGAAATTTCAGGAAATATTTCAATTTCGGTGAGGACCGAAATGCACTCCAAAATTGAAATTTGAAATCATAATAATTACACTAACCCATCTTGTCTTTTACGATTGAAAGAGCTGTCAAAGATTATTACAGTTCTAAAAAAGCTCGCACAAGCCGATTAGAAAAGAAAAGACAAGCTAAGTTTGTGCAATTATCAAAACATGGTTGTGCTGATAATATTTCCCAGAAAAAAAAATAGTTATTTTTACCTGGGCGTTGAAATGGAATCGATCGTAGCCATCCCAGTTATCGAGGTCGTAGGCGGTGAAGTGTTTGCAACAGGCCGCTACCTTTAACCGGTTATTGCCCTTTCCGTGCGGCTCTTGTAGGCCACGTACGTAGCTTGCCGCATATTTACCGGCTACAACCGGGTCCTCACCGGGAGTCTCCTGTCCTCGGCCCCACCTTGGGTCACGGAATATGTTCACGTTTGGGCTCCAGTACGTAAGCCCAGCTTTCCCTCCGTTGTACATCGCTCGAGCTTCATCCGACACCACCTGCTCAACACAGACAAAATTAGTCAGTTTCTGCTATTTTGCGCTCGCTCTTATTTGGGGCCCGCATACGGTATGATTCCGAAGAGAGATAGTCAGAAAGTCTAAAAGCAAAATCATTTGTGGACCCCGTTTGTTTTGATATTCGCACTCCTTTTGTTACATCTTTTGTCGTTGGTTTTATCGGGCTGTGAAGTTCCAGACTGATGTCATGTCTCATGAACCTCGGCTGCGGGCAAACGTGGCTGCTCGAAAGTACTAAAATACCCATCAAATATAACTCACGTGAATTGTGTCCATACTAGAAAACTTTTTTTTTTTGGAAACCTACAAGAATACCCCACAGCAAAACGTAATCCCCCAAAATATTCTTAAGGCAGATGAATTTTTCACCCCCTGTGGGATCATGCGCCCCCCTCTTGACATGAATTGTGGGCAGACTTTCGGCGCAATCCCGGCTTCCAGCCGGGCGCCCCTTTAGGAGCGGTTTAGTAATGCTTTTTGGCATCAAATCACATTAAAAGAGGGGCGCATAATCCTACGGGAGGTGTGGGGGTGAAAAAATATCGCCCTGTCCACACTTTTGTACTTTAAATATCTATTTTCTTTACAGAATTGTATTAACATAGCAAAAGAGAAAACCCTAAAATCTCTCCTATCCAAGGTATCATTAATCCTATCTAAAGTTTATCTCTCTCTCTCTCTCTCTAAATATATATAGCTTTATGACTTTATCTATCTATCTCTCTATAAGAGAATCCATCTCCCTCCCACCATACGGAATCTCCTTTTTATTTGATACACTCAATAACAGAAGTAAGTCTCTATGTTTCTCTCTCTTTTCAGGGATTTGTCTCTTGCTACAGGGGGTTTTAGTAGTTTTCCTTCTTTTTTTTTGTATAAAACTGGTATTTGAAGCTGATATTTTAACATTTTCTCCTACTGGCTGTTCATAGATAGCCAGGAATTGAAACAGCCCAACAATCACATTAAAATAAAGTGTTTGACAAAGGGAAGCGTGCAATTATTAAAATAACGGGGTGCAAATATCATCTTTAACAATATTTAAATATGATATAAATGCTCCTCCCGACCCACTCCTCTATTTTTTTTTCACCCCACGTGAACACTGTAGTGGTGGTGGTTGTTTATAGAAACCCAAAGAAAGAAAAAGGTAGACAGAATACTCACTTCGTTCTTGTGATTGGATACCTAATTGGCACAACCATGTTTTGATAATTGTACTAACGTAACTTGTCTCTTCTGTTATAATTGGCTTTTGCGAGCCTTTTTTTAGAATTGTGATAACCTTTGACAGCAGGTTAAATATTAAAAGGCAAGGTGAGTTAGTGCAATTATCAAAACATGGTTCTGCCAATATAGCTACGGTTAGGACTTATTCCCAAGTCTTTTACTGGGCAGACGGGGTAACATTACATTAAATGACGAAACTACTAGCTCTTCATTAATGTCTGAGACTAAAAAAAAAAAAAAAGTTTAGAGCAAAATTCGAATTTCCTCACCCGTCCGATTTCTTCCCAGAGAGAGGCGTTGAAGGAAGCAGCGGTGGAGATGACCTGAGGGAAGCTTGTGGCCCCGGGAAAATTCCCACCAAAGGAGGTACCGGGTCCCACATTGGAGACCCCATGGAGGGCCTCGGACCACCACTCATAGCCTTGAATCCCGAGCCTAGGGACGGGTGCCGCGTTGTTTACGAGTAATCGGATCTTCTCATCCAACGTCAGCCGTCCGATCAGGTCACTAACTCGTTGGGAGTCCGATAAGGAAGTCCGACAGAATGGGAAGTTTATTGCATTCCCTACACAAGCAAATGAAGGACGGGACTCTGCCACATGGAAGGCTATGAAGAAGAGGAAGAGAGAGAGAATGGTGAAGGTTGGGGGTTTGGCCATTTGAGACAGAGTGAGAATAGAAAGGGAAAGATGTGTTTGTTTGAAGAGAAAGGGTTGGAGTTTATATAGGAGCACGATGACGTTGGACTGTTTTTTATGATTGGATTTCCACGTTGGCTTTTGTTGTTGAAGAGACGCAAGAACTGCTTTTTGAGGAAAAGAAAGATTCTAAGCTTAGAGAGATAGAGAAAGATTACTAAGTTTTTACTGTAATGGTCTCTTGGCAAGTTTACATTGTCGTGGAAACAAAGAGATTCAAGAGAATGAAAGATTATATACCGTTTATATAAGGAGGGTTTGGAAGTATCCTTGGTTTAAGAGAAATTACGAGCTTACCTTTGTCTGATGGAAATTATCACGGGTGCAACTTGGGTTGGGTTCAGAGGGGTGCAACTTGGGTCGGGCACCTGAACCCAACAGGTTCAACCCGATTTTGGCTGGGGTTGGGTTGGGTTGGGTTGGGTTAGAGCCAACCCGATTTAATTTCGGGTTGTGTTAGGGTTGAGGCCTCGGCAACCTGACCCGACCCAACCCGAACCCGACCTCCGTCTTCTAATTTTATCATGATTTTCTTAGGATTATGTTTTTTCTTTGTATTTTTCTGTGTGGCCCTAGATGAACCTAACTGAACTCAACCCGAATCCAACCCGACCTGATTTGGAGGCGGGTTGTGTTAGGGTTGACCCTCCTCAACACGAGGCTCGGGTTAGGGTTGAGGGAATGGTATCTCAAGTTGGGTTAGGGTTGGCTTTAACCCGACCCGAGTTGCACCCCTAGAAATTATACAGTCATCTACACAAAATTTGCCTCTAGTAAAAGTCGTTCTTGGTTTGGATTTACAGCTCTTTTTTGGTATTGGCAGCCCTCTTTCCATTTGGAGGTCAGGTGATGCAGTGGGAAGCTAGCTTAGGGAGGTCCCACATTTGGGTTTTTGCTCTGGAAAGTCATGGCCTCCAAGCAATCAATAGTTGAACTTTTCTAGGCAAAAACCTTAAAAAAGGAAACTTGTTTTCTCTTATCCAATTATACACCCCTTAATCGAAGCGCCAAAAACCGATGAATAGTCATAGACTGATGGCCAACCTAATCGATGGAGCTGATTAGTGATTACTGACCACGGGGTGGTGGGCCATGAGTGTCCAAACTGATTGGATGTGATTATCCTTTAAGCCCTCTCTTATTTTAAGACCGAGAAATTATATGGAGGCCGCCACAAGCTGTCCTTCCCTTTTCAATTTAGCTTGTTTTTTTCCTAACAAATTTTCAATTACCAATTTCCAACAAGTTCTAAATACGTTGGGGAAGCTTAGGCTCCGTTTCTTTCGGCCTAAAATGGGCTAAAACAAATTGGCAGTGATAAATCGACCCCCAAATATCTTAAATCCTCCTCCTATTTGTCTTTCTCTCTCCTCTGTTAGAGAGAAAAAGAGGAGAGAGAAAGACACACAGGGGTCGACTTAATATATATGGGGGTTGATTTATCACTCCGCAAACAAATTTTCATTTCAAAATACGCTGGAGAAGTTTAGGCTCCCTTTCTTTTTTCCTAAGATGTGTGAAACAACCCATTACTCCAGAAGCTTAAGTCAATAGAGCTATATTAAGATTCAATCATTTATATTTCAACACATCTCCTCATAAATGACACATCTTTTTTGGGTTTGCTGTACACGTGGCACATGTGGCCCCTCTTTTAGGTTAGCTTTGATATCAAGTCAAACAACAATTACTCTGAAAGCTGTTAGAGTTGGTGTTATTCAATCATGAGCACTGCTAGGAAAACGGGATTATGTTTATCCATTTTAGGTAATTAAGAACCGGCCGAAGCTGATATACAGAAGTGTGAATGGTGGGCCCCATTTATTTTGATGTGCTTGCTGGGAGGACAAGAACTCGTTTTTCAGATCATAGTTAGCAAAGGGGAAACAAACGGGATGTGAAAATTTTGGGGATAATACGGTATTGGATAAAAAAACTTAGTAACAAAAAAACCATTTTAATACGTTTAAAATTTTCATTTACAAAAATATAGCGAGGGTCAAATTAAAAATGTGGACAAAAAAAAACCTGTCGACGTTTCATTGGAAATTGTAAGTTTTGTAATAAATACAAACAAAGTAAGCTAAAAATAAAGGGAGGGATGCCAAAGTCCTAACTCATGTGGATACACGAAAAATCTTCCAAATAAAATTAAAATTATGTAATACCTTTTGATTGATGAAGGATAGGGATTTTGTTTTAAATAAAAAAGAAAAGGTATTCGCTAGGGAACATCACATAAAGGCATTTCACGCCTGGCTGTTGCATGCGAGAGAAGCAACTTCAGATGAATTAAGTGAATAAGACACAATCTGCTGAAAATTGAGTCTCTGTGGCTGCTCTCACATGCACCAACCAGCCCGACAAATGCCTTTCTGTGATGGGGTCGAAGATGATTAATTAATACCATAAAAAATAAAAAAATAAAAAAAAATAAAAAAAACCAACGCGAAGATGATTAATTTATACAAAAAAATAAAAATAGAAGAACCATATTCGAAGAAATTCTGACTGTTAGTTGGAATGGTTTGTGGGTTCCGAATAGCTATAGTGGCTGAACCTAATAAGATAGCAATTACGACCCAAGAAGTGATAAGTACTTGGGGAGGCAATGAAATTGAAATATGCCACTGACGGGGGTAAAGCTGAAGGGAGTCCTCGCGAAAACTTGCCACAAGGGCATCCGATTGGATCCAAATCACCATAGTGCATTTATAATATATAGCACTGAAAGTAGTAAAATTAAAAGGAAAATAAATGCACTTTGATGATGAGGATCCAATTGAAGAAAAAACCTTTGACCATTGAGCTAAACGTTTAATCCCTCTATACTTGCTTTAGTAATTAGTATTTTACTGGAATAAATATAGATGGCTAGAGCCACCTTTGTGGTAACCACTAGTTCAACCGATTTGATTTTTGATTAGGACACCATGACCACATGACATGCATCTCAATGAAAACTGCACACATGTTATTTGTGTTTGGTGATAGAAACCCAATTTTCTTGTGGTGAATTGATAGAAACCCAAATTATAATTTTTAAATAAAAGTAGAATCCCAATTTTCTTGTGGTGAATTGATCTTTCTTTTCAGTATCAATAGTTGAAATTTCAGAACCACATGAAATGATCATCATGTAGATGCAAGTCAAATAATCTACTAACAAGAACATTAAAAGCTTATTGGAAATATTAATGTTAACAGATCGATGGTCTGTGGATGGTGAGTTTGATCTATTACTTTCATTAATCTTTCTTCGAATGCTTCAAGGGAGTGTTTGTCGCATTTGATTAGCTGGGGACAAGCTGTACATGAAAACAAGAAGGTGGGGACATTCATTAATCTAACAGTCAGAGTTAGTGGGTGGCGGTTAAAATGGGTATGCATTTATCCCAATTGAAAACCTTGTTTAGGTAGATGATAATAGCACTCCCTTGCTTTAATAATTGCACTCCATTTTTTATTTGTTGAATAATTCCGACCTCATTCTGATACAACGAGGCACGCCTATTACACACCACCATCGTCCATGGGTCTCACCTTTCAGTGATCTGAACCATCGATCCATTTTGGTCTTTCTTTTAGTTCTCTTATGTCCCAAAAAATCATACCAGCGATTAAATCAGGACACCTAAAAATATGTATTTTTTAGACCCATATCAATCGCCTAAATAATATTTGGAATATAAGTGAGCACACCACCCGTTAGCATCAAATTTTTTTTTTTTTTAAAGTAATGTTAAATAAGCTTTTTAAATTATTACCAAATTTCGACTGAAATTTCGGAATTTCGGTCGAAAATTTGAAATTCCAGGGTCTGAAACCGGTAGCGAAACCGAAATTTTAAACATGATCGTAAGTCGTCACTGTTTTCTTTTTAAGTTTCTTGGGAAGATCTCTCTGTCTCTCTCTCTCTCTCTCTCCACATGTTAGCATCCGACAAAAGGGTATTTAATGAAGGTTGTTTTATGGATTGGTCATTGCTGGTTTTTGGCTGCACTGTAGATAATGAATCAAGTAGCACAAACTGAGATGAGCATGTGAATAGTCAATTCAGAAGGGAAATGGGAGGGACCACACTATCCAATGTCTGAAGAGCTGGATTTAGTTGGAATTCTGTTTGGAGAGTCACTCTTGCATCATCAAACAGAGCCCTAACTACCTTCCTTATCTCAAGGAAGAAGAAGAACTTCTCTTTGTAAACAAACCTTACCCGTATGCCCCTCACGACCCCACATCCACCTTCTAAACCCATGTCATAATGTCTTGGTGGGTCCCAATTTTGCTGAGCCAGGTGTGGCACACATGGAACCCACCTAGCAATCAGGTATCTCAAAAGAATTTCTATTTCATGTCAGAATCAGGGAGTAATCAGAGGAGGGAAATAGGTATTTGATTTCTTGTTAGGTTTTTATGATGCCTTAGTCATGCCAACTTGCAATAACTTTTATTTATATGTGTGGATATAGATTGAAATTGAATAACCGAACACTGGAAAAGTGGAGATGCATTGATAAATGCTTTGAAATAAGTCAATAACGATTGATGAGAGAGAGAGAGAGAGAGAGAGAGAGAGAGAGAGAGAGAGAGAGAGAGAGATATGGAATGAGCCCAAATTGCCTCATTGGGTGATACAAGTTGTGGCCCCTAGAGATAGATATGGATATAGAGAGAGAGAGTAAGAGGTGTACTGAGCCCAATTGTCTTATTGGGTGATACAAGATGTGGGCCCACATATAATTTGTGACAACTTGCATGGGGTGATGATATGTTGCTATCTTCCAACGTTGCATGAAGCCACTGTGACTCATAATCAGTGCCAAAGTGTTGGGGTTTTCTTTTCTTTTGTTTATGGTTGTATCAATTACACTGGGGACATATGTTAGCTTATCCAAAAGGCACTTGCTGATCTTATGGGATAGCTTTGCTGACAAACCATTAAATTTCTCCTTATCCGTAGGTTTTTCAGTTACTTGGAACTCTCCCTTGCGTTCTCATCTGAAAATTATTGTGACTAGCTACGGCATTGGATTTTTTTCCCTTAATGATAAGGCTGAACATACGTGAAGGAGCATTTCTTGTAAGATGTCTTCTTCTGGGGGTCCACCAAACTAATTAACTATATAGGTGCTCCTCTAACTCCTATTGGTGGAAAGCTATGGGCCCACAAAGGCTACATGTGAGAACTTTTGTGGGTCCCATCTCATTTCATGGAGAACGCTTCAATTGGTAGTCTGATATGACTACTGTCCTTATCCTTCGCCTGAGAGTAGAGAAGGGAACAAGTGTGTCAATGTCGTGTTGCCCCTTGTAACGTGTACAAACCTTTCTCCACAGTCTTATCATATACAATAGAGACTTGGAGAGTCTCCAACTAGAGTTATAAATTGGGGTCTAGGACCCACAAACAACCTAGTAGAGGAACCGGCAAACGTCTTCTCGTCCCTTCGATTTGTGCATATATTTTTAGGGATTTGCTAGATAATTTTGCAGAAAGCTACTTTGTGGCTCACTTTTGCAGAAGAGAACGGCCACCTCAGATGAATTAAATGAATAAGATAAAATCTGCTGAAAAGTGAGCCTATGTGGCTGAGTGAGTCGAGAAATGGTGCATTGGGAATGATATTTTGGTAACGAAAGGGCACCCGTTAAGGTGCATTGGGAATGATATTTTCCAATCGTTTTACGCACTGTTTGATAAAAATACTCATTTTCTGTGAATTTATCATCAAAAGATGTGTAAAAAATCATTTCCTATGCACCTTAACAAGTGCCCTTAGGGCACTCTTAGCAAAACCCTTCCACGAAATTGTCCTGGAAATCCCATAATTTTAAGTGCCGGTCACTCCCATAATTACTTGTTTCTGAATAATTGAAGGCAAAGCGATCATTTAACATAATAATTAAAGGGGAAGTGATATATTCACCAACTTTTCTTCCCCGGGCCACCCTCCTCTTGTGTATCTATGACAACTCTTTTTACACTAAAAACGGTATCAGAAATTTGAACCTCTTTTAATTACTACAAGGCTTGGATTAATTGGGGCACAGTTAGCAAAACGCGATATGATTAAAAAAAAGAAAAAGCAAGATCTGAAAAATGCAAATTTAATATGATATTGGCTCCAAACACATAGTAAAAAGAGTCAACTAAATGAAAGCATGAAAAAACACTTTTAATATGTTTAAAATTTTGTCATTTAGAAAATATAGCAAGGGTAAAATTAGAGAGTTGGTCAAAAAAACGTGTTTAATATGTTTAAAACGTCTTTAAAATGCGTTTTAAACAATTTTGTAAAAAAATAGAGATTTTTTTTAATTTTTAAAAACTCTGTCAATGTCAAATGCCGATCACAAATCATTGTGCCATTTGTGTTGGAGCAGTGAGTCAGTAGACTATATGCTTATTCATTGCAGCTACGTTCAAGAGGTTTTGAGAAAACTAATGTACTTGTTTGGGATTTCCTAGATGTTCACCGCTCACATTTCTGACCTTCTCGACAATTGGTCTTTGTGTCATGGCCTAGCAAGGGCATGACTTTATGGAATCTCGCCATGCTGCCTTCAATCTAGGTTCTTGGGAAAGAGAGAAATGCTTGCACTTTTAAGAATGAAGTCAAAAGTTCCTCTTATCTTTCTCAAGAATCATATCTCTTGGGCAGAAGTTCTTCCTACTTTCATCTTGAACTCGGCCACCGACATTAGACATTGTTGAAAGGAGATTTGGCACAGTAAGACCCATGAGGAGATTGATGCTCCTAGGGGATACCCTGACCTTGGGTGGTTGAAGATAAACTTTGATGGTTCTAGCTTGAGAAATCCGGGGCCATTGAGCATAGGAGGAGTTCTTAGAGATGAAAATGGTCATATTAAATGGGTTTTCTCTAGGTCGATTGATTTCAATGATTCAAATGAGGCAGAAGTGATGTGGACTAGGTCCCCGGTGAAAGCCCTTGGGAACTACGAGCAGCTCATTATTAGTCTTCTTTCCTTGTAGCAGGGGTATTGTTGTAGTTTTGGCGTGTTTGAGTTGTTTTGTTGTGAAGTATTCTTGTAATTAGAGTGTGATGTAGGGATGCTTATAATAAGGAGGGTGGAGGTGGTTGGAGGCAAGTGATGACCATTGCTACATGGTAATGGAGGGGACCACATGGTGGTTGAAGGTAATTGGGGATCATTGCCACATGGCAATGGAGGGGACCACATGGACCCATTCACTCAGGGGCAGAACCCGGAATTTACACTGGAGGGGACTAATTTACACTTTGGTTGCATTGGGGCTTTTGGGGGGGGGGGGGGGGGGTGCACCCCTGAGCTATATGTGCCTCCGCCCCTGCACTCACTCTCCCTATAAATTTCAATTTAGTTTTTGATTGGGTAAAATCTTCAAGAGAGAAATAGTATGGGAGAGGGAAAGTTTTCCCTTGTTTCTTGAATTTTTTGTGTGGAGAGGTGTTGGAAGATGGGTCGTGCAAGAGAAGATGGAGTCTTCGGCCGAGTAATGGATCGTGCAAGAGAAGATTGGAGTCATTGGCCGAGTAAGATCTTCTCTCTTCTTCCTTCACGACTTGCTATTTCTTGTTGACGGTTTCATGTTCTAAGAACCTTCTTGTTTCAATTCAGTTCTTTTTCTTTCCTTCCTTTCACCTTGTAATCTTCATGTTACATTATATTCTGCTTGTTTTTGTAGAGGAAACCTTCACATTAGAGCCTACCTCATCTAATCAAAGAAAATCACAAGTTTCTGAGATCCAGTTTACATCAAGAAGTGAGGGCGATCCTTCAAGGTATGAGACTCTGGGAGTCTCATACCTTATTTCTAAGAGTCCTACCCAAACCAAACAACTAAGAAAGCAATATCTAAAAACAACAAAATCAAAACTAATTTATTCCAATCCACGTGGGACCCATAAAGCACGTAACATTCCTCCCCCTTGAAATCAATCTTGTCCTTAAGGTTGGAGATTAATCGATGGTTAATTGGTGAGAAATCAGATCTTGCGCACCTTTCGAAAGTCTTTTTCCTTCTCCCTCATTTTCTTCTTCTCTTCGTTTTGTGATTAATCAATATTTTGTATGACGTCATCAAGGGTTGAGGCAGCCCTCTTTTCAAATCGATCTCATCGCGCCTTTGTAGACACCCCATTTTGACCGGACCCAAATTTGTAGCGTTAATGAGAAGCCTCGTCAAATCAATGGGCTGGGGTCCCAAATTGAACCCTGGAGTAGCTTAAGGTCTCACTAAGATCCCCATAAAATTTCATCAGGATCCGAGTGCGTTTGCCTGCCGAACGAGCCAAGACAGGGGGCACAATGCTGACCAAAAGGGGAGTGAATCATTTGAAAAGGGGGTTGTCCGCGGAAAAAAGGAAGTAAATATATCATTTGTGTATAAAAGGGGGGTGAATCAGCCCGTTTTTGTCGCGGCCGATTCGTGCGCATTATCATTTTTGTGCGCCCATCACTAGGGTAGTGCCGATATCAGTTTTTGCTTCTTTTTGTATAAAAACCAAAAAAACCGATGAAAAATCAAAAGGGGGGACAAGCTCATTCTCGCTGAAGCAGAGAGAGGGAAGAAGAAGAAGAAGAGAGGGATTTGCCTTCTCCTCCAATACTCCGGCCACATCTCCGGCAACCCTAGGCTATCTTCCATTTCTGCCGCCACTTCCATCTGTCATCTCCAGCAGAAAATACAGAGGAAGAGATATTGCAGAGAGGGAGAGAAGAGAGGAGGAGATTTGAAGGGGAAATCTTAGATCCAGATCTGAGATTTTGGGAGAAAATCTCAGATCTGGATCTAAGATTTTCAGAAATTAAGAAGGAAAGAAGGAGAAACAGAGAGGAAAGAGAGGGAGAGAGATTTTTTCCCCACCTCTGATCTTATTCTCCGGTGGGTTTCTCGCCGGAAATCCGACCCATCCACATCTCCACCACCGATGGCCATCACCTCCACCTCTATCCTTCCATTGCCTATCCCTCCATTGCCCAAACCCATTTCACCTTTCTTCATATAAAGCTCATCCGAAGGGGGTTTGAGAGAGAGAGATTGAAAACCCTCATCATTTTAAACCATCTTCTCCGGTGAAACAATCGAACACAGAAGGAGAGAGGGTGAGAGAGATCCGGCCCACCTCCGACCACAACCTCCATTAATTCCGGCCATTCCCTTGTTCTTGTCCCAACAGATTCCACCCTCATCACCATTGCTATGACTATCTCCTCGGCAAACCCCATCTCCTGCTGCATCTTCCCCGATTATTTCTTCTTCTCCGGCTACCTCATCGACAAATTCAAGATCGGATTTAACTATTCCCAGCCCTCAAATCTCAGATTTCTGCTTTCGAACCCTTCTTAAAATCCAAACCTCATCTTCTCATTTGGATCTTACTGGAATTCCAAAAATCTAACGCAAGTTTCTTTGGGGAGTTCGGTTTCAGAGATCAAGTTTTTCCTTATAATTTGGGCTCTGATTCGGCCTTTGCCTTTGGTCCTTTGACATTTCTATCCACAAATTGCTGAAAGAGGTAGAGTGTAAGTCATCAAGTGGTTTGATCTGTTGTCTTTGGGCATCATCATCACCTCTCAGATAATCCCTGTCCTATTCTTTAATTCATGGTGTGATTTTGAAATTTGCCGATGGCGTAAGCTCTGATCTGAATATATCTTCAAGAGAATTCAGGTAATTTCTTTTGTGCATTAGTTCTTCATTTCTATTGTATGTGGATTGTTCAGATGAGATTGATTTGTAGCATTTGCTTAGCAATAGTGCTTTCATGAATATTAGTCTATTGATGATTCTATAAGCCTTTTCGTTAATTAGATCATCTTACTGGTGTGGTAGTTATTCTTGTGTGAATTTGAATTTATTGATGATTTCATTGATGTTCCATCAGTGATTGAATTTTTTTTACCATTCTAATGCTGATTCCCTAATTGATTTGGGTATATTGGTGAGCATTGCATAATTGATAGAGTTATATCTTTGTTTTGATAGTTGTACTTCCATTAATTGGGTCGCATATATCGCTCGTATGGTTGTTATTCTTTCCCTGGTTTTAGCTTTTCAGAGATCCTACAGATATTTCAGTAAGGGTTGAGTTATGAGAGTATTCTGATGATGGTTCTCTATTAATTTGGGGCTAGTTATTGATTCTATAAGAAGTACTCATCATTGATCGAACTATGTTGTGAGCATAATGGTCATTATGGCGTTGATATTACCCCATTACAGATTTCGTGTGCTCTAGCATCAATTGAGTAACGGCAACATTGATCTGATAGTTGCACTTGTCCTTTTCAAAGTATCATTTTTGCTATTTTCAGTAGGCAAAGAGGCATAGTGTAGTGTTTGTGTTGTCACCTCTTGGTTGTTGTAAGTACACCAAGTCTGCTTGTTTTTCTATTATTCCTTGAATTGTCTTAACCTCAAACAAATTGCTGCTGGTCTTGCTTTTCATTGATGTATCAGGTGAGATAGGTTTACTATAATGGTTATAGCAATAACAGTCATGTCAACCACGTTGGAATAATTTCAGATGAGGAATCTTTATGCATTCATATTATCAACTGTGGGAAATGGTATGAAATTCTCCATCATTAGGTACATGATTGAATGGTTGGGGTGGTTTATTATGGGTGACCTTGTCATATGGTATAAAGCTCATAAGATAAATAGCATCTGTTAGGGGACTTGCTCAGTCTTAGTAGAGCTTCCCCTCTTTTATTTAGAGACTTCTCTAGTTTTTTAGAAACCATTAGATGGTAGTTTCTCTTCCTCATTTAGGAGACCATTGTGGTCTTATTAGCAAGTTCCATTCTAGGAGATACACTTTGTCTCGTTAGGCAGCTCTCCTCTGGGAGCAAGCCTCGTTGCTTAGAGCCCGCCTTTTCCCATTGGAGGCATACAGTGCCTCATTTATAGAACCTCCTCTGTTTGTCTCTCTTTCGAGCTAAAAGACATGCTATGTCTTATTTGTTCCCCTTTATTAGAGTGTTAGAGAGTCTTTGACTCATTTATCCTTTTTAGTGGTAGTATTAGAGAGTCTTTGATTCATTTCTCCTTTACGTTGTAGTATTAGAGAGCCTTTGGCTCACTCGTCCTTTGGATGACATTGTTAGAGAGTCTTTGTTTCACTCGTCCTTTGACAGCGTTATTAGAGAGTCTTTGACTCATTCGTTCTTTTGTTAGTATTTTTAGAGAGTCTTTGACTCATTTATCCTCGCTTTTGATACTGTTATTAGTTGGGAGTTTCTCCTTAGTTCTGTCGCCGTTCTTCTTTGTTAGAGACTAGCACAGTCTCATTAGAGCTTTTCTTATTTGTGATCTTAGATTATTCACTCGTCTTTGGCTTTATTTTACCTGGTTTAGGGGTTTCCCCTGTTAGCCCTAGGGTTTGGCCCTAGGGTTTTGCTTTGTATTTTCCCATTAGGTCTTTGACCAAAAGGGTGAAAACTCTTTAAAACTTCAAAAATATTAGAAAAAGTGTTAAAATCCAAAAAAAATTGAATATTTTAAAACTCAAAAAACATTAGAAATTTAAAACATAAAAAACATTTGAAAAACATTAAAACCATTAAATCATTTGGAATGTTTGCTTTTAGTGATAGTTAGGAGAGTTTGTTTCGAACTACGTTGGCTTGATCCTCTTTCACGAGGTACGTAGTGCAGCTTGGGATCCATATCCCAAGTCCAGCCAAACTTTTTTTGTAAATATTATTTTAAACCTTCTTCGAAAACCTTTAAAACCTGTTTTTCAAAAGATCTCCCTCTAGAGTTAGGAGTTTCTCCTAGATAGAGAGTTTTAGAGTTATGTGTTTCTTTTGATAGATTGTTTGTTTGTTTGTTTGTTGTGTGCTTGTTTTAGAGTTAGGGGTCTGTCCTAGAGTTATAGGAGCGCCTCCGTCCGGTCAGTCGGCGATCCACATCGCCGAGTGATGACTAGAATAGGATACACTAGTCCACCCTTTGTTTTTCTTAAGAAACACAGCCTAGTTACACATAGGTTGTAGGAACCACCTGCATTAGCCTAGGGCTAATCTGCATTTAGTTAGGGCATATAGGGTGTCCTAAAATTCACAATTCACTGGAATTTAAATAATCGTACAATAAACTTTAATAATTGGTCCGGTCTTTTAGATCGAGTCTAGGATAGAGGGCTAGGTGTCTTAGGCATCCTAGCTTAGAATAGGCGCGAAGAACTACGTTGCCTTGGTTCTCGTGGAGGTGGGGATACGTAGGCTTCTTTGGATGAATACCAGACCATCTGAAGACTCGGGCTAATAATTTAGAGTCTTAGGATTTGTTGTGTAGTTATTGTATGATTTGATATATTTTCTTACTTTTTTGTACTGATCCTATACCTTTAGCTATAGCTTGCATGTGTTTGCACATCAGAACTTAGACATTCATTAGGCATGTCACTCATAACCTAGCTATGCTTAGGTGACACATCTTTCATTTTATTTTATGTGTGCTTATTATCTTTATCCTCAGGAAACGCATGCTTAGGTAGACGACTCCTGAGGATTGTTCCCATTTCACATGATTTTTACCCAAACTTTTTTGGAGTTAATAATAAATGGCATAAGAGACCAAGTGCTTGCACTCGGACGAATTGGAGGTGCTCTCAGACCTTCCCCATTCGTAACCAGGCACGAACCCATATATATTTCTGGTTATCCATTGCACAGAGGATTTGATTTTAGGGTTCCATGGCATGTCCATGGATGGCGACTCTGAGTTTATTTTAGGTATGTCTCGGTTTCGAGCCTTGGCTCCGGATCAAGACATATCTCTTTCCTTTTTACATCGCCACTCGTGCTATGCTATGAGGGTGTCATCCGTTTTGAGAGTTCCTTGGTAGAGCTCTCCATTCACGTGGATGATCCAGGGGGTGTTAGGAGCTCGTTCCCTCACCCCTCCTCGGATCGGGGTCCACAGCCTTCTTTGAGTTTTTTTGGAATGATTGGGATGTTGATGCACATATGGTTGTGGGGGAGAAGAAGGACGGTAGTCTTTTTGGCGACGAACTTTCTTTTGTGGCTTTTTTCCTTTTCTTCTGGCTGATTTGTTTCTCTCTTCTTCTTTTCTCATCTTTTTTTGTTTCGTCATTTCCATTTTGTATTTGTCTTTTCTTCAATTTGCTTTCTTTCATCTTCGTGAATTTCCTTGATCATCATGCTGATTTTGTTCAGGCCTTCCGCAAATCGTCGTTGCTCTTCTATCATTTTCGAAACAGATACTTTCATCTTCTGAAATCATTGTGTAGGGAATCCAAAATCTCCAAAGGTGTATTCATGGCGCAGGACCGACTGCTCTAATACCAATTGTTACGAATCTAAATCTGTTCGAAACGGATTTGATCTTCTTAAAGGGAAGATCCGAGGATCAATGATCAATCTTCCTTTGAGCACAAGACACACTTTCTCAAATAAATTTCTTCTTTTATTAAAGAAAGGAAATGTACATATTATTTATAGAAAACCCCTAATCTAGATAACCCTTATTTCTAAGAGTCCTACCCAAACCAAACAACTAAGAAAGTAATCTCTAAAAACAACAAAATCAAAACTAATTTATTCCAATCTGCGTGGGACCCATTTAGTACGTAAGAATAATCTCATAGTTGAGTGTGATTCCTGTTAAGGTATTAAAGATTATATAACGTCGTCCCCGTTGTCTCCAACAGCTTAAGCTTTTGGAGTAATTGGTTGTTTCACATGGTATTTGAGCAAATTGCCTAGGTTCAAAACTCCATGATGTTAACGATCCACATGTCACCAACAGAAAAAGAGGGCCACATGTTCCACGTGTAGCCCAACCCTAAAAGGAGGGGTCACACATGAGGGGGAGTGAGTATAAAAGATAAAATAACGCCATCTCCAACCGCTTAAGTTTCTGAAGTAATCGGTTGCCACTCTAGATGAATTACCCCAACATTAGTGTACTCCCATAGCCTTTTCACGCCATAGTCTATTGCCTGCAACCAAGAAACCACTTCATGGATCAAATATAAATCATTTTTTGCATTCTTGCTCAATAAAGAGATAAGGAAAAGATCGAAACAACTGTCAACATGCAACGTTCAAGGCCTGATCTAGAGGTCACTGTAGTTTTTTATGCTATGCAGATCTGAAATTTCACATTCACTGTCATGCAAAGATACAACATTGCCATTCAAAAAAGGTACAGCATTAAGTGGGAAAAAAGAAGGCTTTACTTATAAACCACGTGTAACCACAAAGGAAAATAAACAAGCAGAACCACCGCATGAAAAAGAGAATTAAAATTAAAATAGGATCACCAAACAAAATTTTAAAGGCCACAACCCATTTCCTTGAGAATGAAAGGCTTCAAATTCATTAGAGAGCATCATCAAATGTCCCATCACCCTATTTGATTGTATAATAAGGGAAAACATTGCCGGGCCATTCAGTTTCATCACAATAGAAACAAAGATTGTTCACAAGGAAACAAAAGGACAAGCAATGGCAATGGAAGTCATTGCTTTGTGCTTTCTATGATGAACAAAAAAAGATCACGAAAACAAATATCCCAACGTTCTCCACTTCAAGAAGTGAGTACTGTGAATTCAAACATGCACATTAAATCCAAATTTGAATTTTTTGACTAACCCATCAATCACATACAAATCTCAATTTCTTGACAAATACTAAATTCCTCATAGCATGCACACCTTATCCTTCTTATAGCATGTTCAAGAAGCTCCACTAAGGCTTTCTGTTGGCAACATACAGTTAAAAGTTTCAACTCAATCCCTCCAAGTCAGTAAGGTAAAAGGACCAACTTATGCCTTCAAAAGGATATTGTAACTACAACTGAAATAAGAAGACTTATGTAACAAGTTATCTACTCGAAACTAACTATTCAAAAGAAAAATTCAGGCAGAGCTTAAAATTAGCTGAAACTAACTATACATGAAACTAACTATGTAGGGAAATTTAAATGTTCCATAGGCATTCCTAAAGATATAATCATTCCTAAAGAGGCACAAACCAACAAAGGTTAAAATTAGCTGCTACAAAGGTTGATCGAGCTAAGAGATCAACCTTAAAACAATATTGGCTTGGTGTGTACCATATTAAGACTGAATGTTGCCAAGTGCATCTTAGTTGCACTTGTGATTATCAACTGTTGAAAAAGGATTGCACTCGGAATTCAGACATCGACTAGTTTACTATTAAAAAAATTAACCTAGGTCTTTGAATTGAGTTGGAGATTAGTGAGTTGTGTGCATCAATTACCTCCCAAACTCCTAGGAAAAGCTCCGAACTTACCAGTTATAAAACTAGTCTGAAAATTCCCCTTGAAAGCCTCACAAAGGTTGAGAATTATAAATTCCAAGGGAGCTGACCACTCCAGTTCTTCGACAACACTTAAATGACGCTCCCGTACCCTTTTACCATAATCACATGGCCCATGGGAGAAGAAGCTTATGCCCAATTTAGTGTTTGTTGAGAATTATAAATTCCAACGGAGCTGACCACTCCAGTTCTTCGACAACACTAAATGACACTCCAGTACCTTTTTACCAGCATCACATGGCCCATGGGAGAAGCAGCTTATGCCCAATTTAGTGTTTGTTGACCATTATTTCAAATCTTGGGAGACGAGGAGCATACCATTGGTTAGCTTGCCTTGGATACTAAGCAGCACTCATGCTTCGGTGAGGTGAAACTCCCAAGCGGATCCTTTCACTAGGGGAGAAAGCGTGTGATATTTAGATTTCAACAAGAACATATACTACATTGATTTTTATGTCATCTCAATTCTCACTAGTACTTGGCTTCTTTTTCAGATAATATTGGGAAGTTTGAACGTTGAACCACGTAATAACCACAAGCACATAACTTGAAGATTTCATCCAATGCAATGTCACATGCAAGAGTTTACAATAACTCAGCTTGCAAAGCCTTAAAGAAAACAGTAAGCAGGCAATTACCAATTCAAAGACGTGATGCTTGGCATTCTACATAGAATCCTCTCTCTCTCTCTCTCTCTCTCTCTCTCTCTCTCTCTCTCTCTCTCTCTCTCTCTCTCTCTCTCTCTCTCTCTCTCTCTCTCTCTCTCTCTCTCTCGCGCGCGCGCGCGCGCTCACTCGCTATATGAGGAAAATGATTGTGAGCTTGAAGCTCATATAGCTTATATGAGCTTAAGGGCCCAAACACATGTGGCCCACGTTGTTAGGATGATCCAAAGCATTCATTTGAAAAGCCCTTACATAGATAGGGTGTGTACAAAAAATCAACTCCATAGGATCATCCTAACCCATCCAAAAGTGGAGGGCAAAATGGACAGACACCGTTTGCCACAAATCTACCCATTTTTGCCCTCTGATTTTGGAGGAGTTAGGAGGATCCAATGGAGCTGATTTTTGGTACACACCCTATCTATAATGGGGCCTTGCAAATGAATGGTTTGGATCACCACAAAAAATGTGGGACCCATGTGTTTGGGCCCTCAAGCTCATATAAGCTATATGAGCTTCAAGCTCACAATCATTTTCCTCATATATATATATATATATATATATATATATATATATATATATATATATATATATATATATGTATAGTCTTTTAAAGGAAATCAATGGTAATCCTCATTATTCTTAAAGATAGATCAAGTAAAATCTGCAGTTTTATGAGGGAAAAGAAAAGAACCATTCATCCATGTGCTTCTGAAAACTTTCTTCATAGCTGTCGATAGAAATTAGAAATGACAGTACTGTTGCAGAAGAACATATCTTCCAATACTAACCATTTGGACTTGTGTTGCTGAACAAAAACCAACCAATAACCATTCAAAAAAAAAAAAAAAAAACGTATATAACATAGAGTTCCATTCAAATTCGATATAGAATATAGTAAACCCAAGTACAACTCTTAACAGTATATTTGATAGGGATCTGGACTAAAAATCACCTCCTCTCTTCTTGACATCATTGGACATAATTAATTCTAAATAAATCACGAACACATCTTTGAAAATAATTAATTCTACATCAAGAATGCCATTTCGAGATGTGGTCAGGGCAAAGTAAAAGAAATAAAAATGGTAACACTTAGAATCAATTAGCAACATTTCGAATCAATTGTTTAGATCCTTGAGATATTCAAAATGTAATTTTAAACTATTAGCTAGGTGGAGAAACTTGATAAATTAGAGGAGAAGAAAGTATTACCATCATCCTAGCATATGCTGACCCAATACGACCGGCTCTGATTATTCCTACTGTCTGTCCCTTGAGCAAATTCCCCACAAACCTACAGAAAATGATCAAATTCATGATTTTCTCCGGTACTTGAGAGCTCTATCTATGGTAGAGAAACTATGACAGTAACTAGAACCGTAGTTGGGCGTCATAAAGATGAGAAAGCCATCCATCATATAAACCTGCCCTCATGAAGCCAATCATGATCCATTAGCAATGTTACATGCCCAATGCAAGGAGCTACAGATTCTTCAGCAAGAAACAAACAGATTTTCCAATAACCATAAAGATGAGAAAGCCATCCATCATATAAACCTGCCCTCATGAAGCCAATCATGATCCATTAGCAATGTTACATGCCCAATGCAAGGAGCTACAGATTCTTCAGCAAGAAACAAACAGATTTTCCAATAACCATAAAGCAAACGATCACTTTGGGGAAAGCCTTAACACAACATGGTCATAAAAAGGGTCCTGATGCCCTCTCTGACCAAGACCCTAAACCCATCATTCAAATCGAATGGAACCGTCGGACGAAATAAAAAAAGAGATGGTTTCTTACCTGGATGTGGTTAAAGATCTTGACATTCTCCTCCGGAATCCCTCCCCTCTTCCAAATCAAATAGGTTCAAGATTAGATGCTTGCATTTATTCTCTCTAAAAAACAATTCTCCTTCGAAAAGAACTACACTAGCAAACTAATTCTGGATTCTAAAATGGTAGACAAGGAGCTATTATATATTGCATGACTTCATGAGCATGACAAGCATGGATTTGAGTTTGGATTATCATTGCCAAAAAAATAAAAGAACTCAATACCAAATAAACTAAGGGCCCGTTTGGATACTCATACTTTGTATTTGGATTTGGAAGTGAGTTTTGAATACAAAATGAATAGATCCGCCAGCTCATGTTGAGGGAGAGAGAGAGAGGGAGGGAAGGGGATACTTCCTATTGGAGGGGAGAGGTTAAGGAGCAAAGGGGGTGTAGGAAACAGCCACATATGTGGATTTCCAATTACTTATTTCCACAGCATATTTGGAAATTTGATTTTTTTCACTATCAGTCGCTGATTTGGAAATCCAAGGATTTGATCCGGATTCAAATCATAACACAAAATGGGCTGCAAATGTGAGAAATCCAAATCAAAATCTTCTCAGCATCCAAACTGGCCCTTACAACATACCCAGCAAACACACCATTCCCACTTTACAATGGCAACATTGATTTGGGGAAGGATCCATACAGCATACCCACCAATCCCTTTCCTTCAACAAACACACAAAAATGGAATTCCCATTGGGTATAGTTGGATCTCAAGAGGAACTGTGATACACTGAGACTTATCAACCATAGATACAATCACCACCTATCACAAAGCCAATGTTTACATTTTCCATGTTGTTCACAGAGCCTAAGAATTAGTATAATAACCTCCTTGGTATCTTAAATGTATCATTTTTCTTATTGGCAAGCAAAAGTTTACTGAACACAAGCAAAACCAATTTGAGAATATTGCAGATTTTCTAAATGTAATTTGAAACCACTCCTCGTAACCTAAAAAAAATATGCAAAACAAGTATGTATATGTGGCTCCGCCCCTACCCATTTTGACTGGTATACTAGCATCAGGCACACTCAAGAAACTGATTCAAAGCCCAAAAAGATTGTTGGGGAAGTACAAGCTTGATCTTGATCACCCATTACTCATGTTGATGGTGTATTTCATGATACAGGAAGAATTTGTTTTGGCTTTGTTAAATTATAAATGATTAAACTTCGCCTTCTCCAATAGCTTAAGCTTTTGGAGTAACTGGTAGATTCAAATGGTATCAGAGCAAATGCCTGGGTTCAAACCTCCTAGGCAGCAAAAATCCACATGCTTGCCAAACCCAAAAAGAGGGGCCACATGTGCCACGTGTAGGCCAACCCTAGAAAGAGGGGCCACACGTGAGGGGGAGTGTTAAAGTATAAATGATTAAACAACGCCTTCTCCAACAGCTTAAGCTTTTGGAAGGCTTCTAAATTTGATGGGAAGGAAAGGATATTAAAGGAGCTACATGATGCTTCTAGAGCAGGGCATGTTATGCAATGCAATGCTCTACCGAAAAAAAAAAAAACTAAATACGAAACATTTGAGTCAGGCAGGCTTGTTACAGACATTACCAATGCTTGATTGTACATGTTAGAATGTGTCAAGGGAATTATCAAATGGCTTCCAAATTCAAGTGTAAAAATAGTATAAATGTTGTGGTGCATAGACTATATATATCTAACGGGCCGTTTTTCCACGCGGATTTTAGAATCTTGGATTTCTTCAAAATTGTAGGTGGGAGATGAGAGAAGAAAGAGACCAGCCGTCGTTTTCTGATTTCTGCCCTTCTTTCCGACAGCAAGAGAGCAAGAGATCGTCCTATGTTTCCAGCTTTTAGAAATCTCAGGATAGGAGAACCTGGATTTCTTACTTAAAATCCAAGAAACGCTGTCAGGATAGCATACAACAGCTTGATCATGAACCCTCCTTTATATTGTTTTCAAACTAAAACCTGGATTCTAAAATCCATGTATCCAAACGGCCCCTAAGTGTGCCCAATTCATATCCCATTCTTATATTTCTAGAGCGTGCAGTGGCTCAAGGGTATGTGGATCACGTGACAAAGTTGCACATAGTGACTGGTATCCTACTTCCACAATAATTTTTTTTGAAACTTACACAAATTTCAGGCCACCCAATTGCATATGAACATAGCTTTCCATCCTCAAACTGAGGGCCATATTGAGGAAGTCATCAACTGTTGTTTGATACTTATTTTTAATAGGTAAGCTGGGATTGAACCTTCGACATCCCTAGGGTTTCATAAATCATAGGCAATAGGTTAAAATAGTTGATTTGTTGGTTACCGTGAGTTGAGTGGTGGATAACACCACTTATCAGGAAGCAACTAAGTAGTCACGATATGAAATAATATATGGGTGACGGTATTGGAGGCTTGAAAAGAAATATATCCCTTACATGTACACCTTAAAAATAAATGGCCAAGATCTTTGCTAAGGCCACTTTAGGTTAGGTTTAATCCTAACACTTACTATGATCACTTTGTGGGAGAGATTTTTGGAACATGGGCCCCTCAAACAAATGGCTAGGATCATCGATTTGAAAACGCTATTCATCCCTCCCAACCCCAAAAACTTATCAACATCTAAAATACGGTCTATAATAGAGTGAAGAGTGTCATTATCAAAACGCGGCACGTCATTTCCCACAAGTCATTCTTCTCCATCCAACGTGATTCTCAACCAGAGTGGGGACAACAGAAATCCCATGGAACACAACTTGGAGATGTACAAATCCTATGAAAAGCAGTTTTTAAGTCCCCACATGTCTCTTCAGAAACCTAAAGTGAACGAGGTTCACATGATAGAATCCTATGAGTGTTATCTTGTGACAGGTTTTTTGTCTCCTTGAACAGACTATCTCCAAGAAAAAAATAAAAGTATTACTAGAAATACCTATGAAAATAACGCTTAGAGTTATAAAAAATTATATGGTATTAACCATGAAGAATCCAAAGCGGAATCAACAGCATAATCTAACTCGTAAGCAACATAATCGACTGCGGAATCAACAGGATAGAATCATATGCCTTTGTTGCCCCCGCTACCGGCCACTTTAATGGGTCATTCAACGGGCAACGAGCTATCGAACTGCTGCTCCTGGAACAGCTCTCAAGTATGGAACTGCTCGCTTTGGCACTATAACTGGATCAGTCAGTTAAACAATCACTGCTGCTGCAAAATAGTACAATAAAATCGGATTTAGGACTGTCCCACGGGATTCCTGTAGTTGTCTGGATCCAATCGGTAATAATTTCAGATCAAATAATAGGGTCCCAAAATGTGTCATTGGATCTTGGTAATGTGTCTAGTTCTTGTCCGTTAAATTTGACAACCCTGCTCTTCTTTTTGAACTGTTGATTCACATCTTCAACATTCAGGACGAAGGAATCAATGAGAAGTTCCTCTTGATCTCTGTTCGAACCTCCAAAAATGTTAAAAAGAAGGTGGCTGCTATGGTCTTTCCTAACACCCACTTTTTGTGCCCATGTGTGCCACTTTTATAACATTAACGTGCATAGAGGGCTCATTTCCTTTGACCCATCTGTTACTCCCCATAACCAGGACCATAAGCAGGACCATAATAACATCCGTTCCATTCGATGAGTAAACAGAGCAACTAAGTTAACAATAAATTCTACAAAAGTTCCACAATTAAAATCCAACCACTACCCCAAGAGGTCCAATCAAAATAAAACACTAAATCATCTAAATTGTCTCTACTAAACTTTAAATAAATGTAAATAAAACTTAAGTGTCCAGCTAGCTAATTCGATGCTCTCCCAGTTCGCGAACCGCATCCGATTCTACTCCTTACTAACTTAAAAATAAACAACATACATGGAAAGGAGCTAGCGTTCAATGAATGGACAAGCATCCTATAATAGGTGGATAAAGTATGCAACACAACCTTACCATTTCAATCATTGTACTTTTCAAGACGTGTAATAGAACAATTCAACAAGGTCATACAAAATTTTATTATAGTTTGCATGCAACAACAACATTCCGCTACATCGCCAACATCCTTGTGGCTTCCACAATTCTAGTTCACCACAACTAGAAATGACCAACCTCTTAGTCCTGCAAGGTCACGGCCAAGTTTCACAGCATCCACAAGCAATCGATATATGTCTAGTTTCACTACCCCTACTAGATGAGGTTCCCAGTTTCACTACTCTTACCGGGTAATGTTCTTAGTTTGACTACCCTACTGAGTAAGGTACTTGAGCCAATCTCTTGTGACCTTGCAGCCATATCCACATCACCTACCTATGCAGGTACTGTTAGTGATTTTGCATTTTCAAAATCATGTATATTACATGTTTTAGTGTTTTGGAAAATGTTTTATCAAAAGCGTTTGGGAAAAAGAAAATGTTTTCTTGGAAATATTTGCTTTTACAAAAGGATGTAGAAGTGTAGTTGAAAAAGATAGTTCCACATCGGATGAGAGAAAAGAAAGAGAAGGGCTTATAAAGCACTACCTTTTCTAACTCTTGTTGATTGCACATTGGGTTGAACCCATGGTTGGACCCGCGGGACGGTGCAACGTACCGTTCGCACAGGCGCGCGCGGCGTGGGCAATGGGCTATAGGGCGCATAGTGGCGCTTTTTTAGGCGCACGTACGCAACGTCGCGAGGAGCGATTTGAGCCTTTAATTTTTCCAGATTTGATCTGCACCGTTGGATCAAGATGAAGGTGGACCGGTCGGATGGGTGGGTCAAATGGCTCGCAGGCCCATCAAGCCGAATGGTTCAGTTGGGTTGGGCTTCGGTTCGGGCCTAACGGTGGGCCCGTTTCGGTTCGGGCCTAACGGTCGGCCCAACGGGCCCATGACTCCAACGGTCAAAGGGTGTGATCAAATGGGTTGTGTCCCTTTCCCCAACGGTCATGTGCCAAGGGGGTGCGATCCACACCATAGATGGTTGATCTAACGATGACTGGGTTGGAGAGAGGTTTTACTCAAGCCAACAGTCACATCTAGGATCGATCAGGACCGTTCAATATCAATGGGTGCGATCTAACGGTCAGATTTCAAACATTCTGGAAAGGTGCCCTGTAGAGGTGTTTTTCACACTGAAAAGACACCAGATGGTCTATAAAAATGTGCAAACTTCAGTCATTTCATATAGAAATCGAATTGGCAATTCTGACTGATTTTTACACTCTCTTCTACACTCCTACAAAAATCCCCAAGTATTTCTACATACTGTTTTTTTCTTTTGTTTACTGTTCTAGATACTGTTTTTCTGCAGAAACAGAATCTAGAGATTTCTCTAAGGCTTGAAATTTCGGAAGGGCATTTCAGGTTTGATTCCGCTAGTGCTACGCGTCATCAAACATTAGTAGGGCTTCCCTACTAGGCTTCATTGTATCTTGGAGGCAATTCGCGGATCCCCTTTGCACACTACTAGTGGGGGCGAATCTTGTCTTAAGGAAAGTGATATCACGCCTTGAAGCAACAAGTTTCTGTTTTCTATCATCAACAGTACCCTCAACAAATTTTTCCAACAATCTTAAGACAAGAATTTACTACTGTTGTTTCAATGGCACTTTATTCAGTTCGTCAAATGACCCAAGACTTTGTCAAACTCGAACGTTTCGACAAAGGAAATTTCAAGCGCTGGCAGAAGAAGTTGCACTTCATTTTGACATCACTCAAAGTGGTCCATGTTCTCACTACTCTAAAGCCGTCAGCAAATGAAAATGAAACTTTGGCGGAGGCTCGTGCAAGGATGAAGTGGGAACAGGATGACTACATTTGCAAAGGGCACATCCTAAATGCTATGTCAGATACACTATTTGACATATATCAAGGCATGGGATCAGCAAGTGAAATCTGGAATGCACTTGAAGCCAAATACTTGGCGGAAGATGCCAGTAGCAAGAAATTCATTGTGAGTCAATTTTTAAATTTTAAAATGGTAGATGATAAGTTTGTTATTGATCAATTACATGAAATACAACATGTAATTAATCAAATTCATTTGCAAGGCATCCTTCTTGATGATTCCTTCATTGTCCCGTCAATTATTGACAAACTTCCACCAAATTGGAAAGACTTTAGAAAAAGTCTAAAACACAAGAAAGAGGAAATGTCTATTGAAGACTTGGCTCAATGCCTCAGGATTGAGGAAGAGTCAAGAATCAGAGACAAGAAAGAAAATGAAACTGTATCCTCTAAGATCCATTTGGTGGAAAATGTCAAGAATTCGAACCAACAAAGAAAAGGCAATTGGAAGAGAAACAAACACCTGTAGACACCCCATTTTGACCGGGCCCTAAAACCCCAAAATTCAATAAAATTCTCGAAATTTGAGTTCCGAAATATCCGAAATCCCCAAAGAATTGAGCTCAAAAATGCAAAAGAACATGAAAATGCCCGTTTGCAGATCATTGTTCAAACTTTTGTGGAGCCGGAATGATCCTGAACCCCGTCGATATCCCCCGTTCAATCGCCTTGATTCCTTTCTTTATGCCCCAAAAATCTAAAAAAGAAAAGAAAAAATAGTCATCAATATACCTCATGGGGCTGTACGGGAGAAGAAAATGGGAGTCCTTGTTATTCACCCTGTTTTTACCCGGACCACCCTCTTGTGCATAAAGAGCTAACAAAATACACATGAGAGGGCTGTCCAGAGAGGGAATGGGGCCGAATATATCATTTCCCCTAGGATTCGTTCCTTACCCAGGCACCCCCTGATGGGTAATTAGTAGTTGAAAATTCACTTGAAGTGGCTGTCCTTGGGAACAATAGGGTATGAAAAATTTGTCATTTTTTAGTATAAAAAAAAAAGAAGCAAAGCTCGTAAACAAAAAAGGGGGATGGATTTTTTTCTAAAAAAAATCGCAGAGAGGGAGAGAGAAAGAGAGCGAAAACCCATTTTCCAATCATCTTCTTCCTCGACCTAGCTCCGGCCGGATTCCGATCCAAGCGAGGACTCTTTCATTTTCGTTCAATCAGAGCGAGAGAGAGAGAGAGAGGAGCTAGGGTTCCTAAGCAAGGCTCATCTTCTCCGGGCGGCTAGTACGGGAACCAGATCAGAGCCAAGTTTCAGGAGGTGATCTGTGCAGAGCAAGGCATAGATGCTGCATGGAGAAGAGGATTTTTCTCATTTTCGTTTGCAGAAAGAATAAGGGCGAAAATCCGAAACCTTATTTCCGATCCTTCTTCTCCGCTCAAGCTCCGGTTGAGCTCAGATCCTTTTCCTCTCTAGCTTCAGAACCTCTAAACCCTGGATCTGAACCTTACCGGAGCTCCGGCCGGCATCAACATCAACAGATCTAGACTCGGGTTTCTTCTCTGGTTCTGATGGCCGATCCTCCAACGGTGCCCGGCGATCCGTCCTCGCTTTTAAATCCGATCCTCTGCAAGCTCTGGCAACATCTGCAACATCCGATCATATCCTTCTTTCTTCTTCTTCTCCGATCTGAGTAAAATAGCTAAGAAAGAGAGCGAGAGATCTGTAGAGAAGAAAGTTGAGGAAAAGAAGGGGTTTGATTTAGGAGATTTGATTCAGATCAAGGGTTATAATAATGAAATTGCAAGGGGAGAAGAAGGAAGCACAATCTCTTTCTTTAAGAATTTCGGTCATTTATCTTCAGCTCCGGTGACTTCGCCGGAATCCGTTGACTCCGGCAATTTCACCTATACACCTTCCATCAATTCAAACCCTAGCTCTAATCATCTTAAACTCAAGGTAGCTTTGTTTAAATCTGAGCCATTCTATTGGAGATCTCCAATTTTGAAAAGAGAAGATCATCATTTCCGGTTGGGATCCGTTTAATTTCGTCGGCTCCGGGCGAAAATTCAGAAAAGCTGAAAGAGAAGAAATCTCTGCAAATCCTCGGTCGATCTAATCAATACAGGTTCGATGATTTCTATTAGAATCAGAACATCAAGTAATATGGATGGATACAAGAATGATGGATTCGTAGAAGTTCTAGCTGTTCAGCAAAGCCCTGAGAATCCTAACTGGTTCCAGGGAACAGCTGATGCTGTAAGACAGTATTTGTGGTTATTTGAAGAACAAAATGTTATGGAATTCCTCGTTCTTGCTGGAGATCATTTATATCGAATGGAATATGAGAGGTTTATTCGAGTACATAGAGAAACTGATGCAGATATCACTGTGGTTGCTCTGCCAATGGATGAAAAACATGCCACTGCATTTGGTCTGATGAAAATCGATGAAGAAGGTCGCATAATTGAATTTGTAGAGAAACCAAAAGGGGAGCATTTCAAAGCAATGAAGGTTGATATTACCATTTTAGGCCTTGATGATGCGAGAGCAAAAGAAATACCTTATATCGCTAGTATGGGATAAGGAGAATAACACTCTGATTTGAAGGTCAAAGGTGATCCAAACAATCCGGATTCAGGTAAGTTTAATTTTGCCTTTGTTGTTCATGAATACCTTAGAATTTATATAATCTATTAAAGATTCCAAGTAAACCAATTTACCCACGGTGTGTATAATTTTATTAGCATTTTGATATCTTCTTCAATTCAGTTTCCAATAAAAGAAAATTGTGGTTAAAATGGTAATGCCTTAGGGTATAAATTCCAGTTATTGGTCATTGCTATTCAACCAAGATAACCGTGGCCAGTCATGTACATTTTAATGCATTTCTTAGTCATTAAGAGATTATGGTTGCTAATAATGTATGTTTGGTTGTTGTTTTATTCTTGTGTACCATCTTTTATTCATCTATTTGCATAAGGAAATGATATTAGTTGTGTCACATTTTTCAAATGGTATATAATTAGTTGATTTTATTTTTTTTGGGGGGAACATGGAATTTAGGATAATTTTTCTTTAGCTGCATGTTAAATGGTCCAGATGCAGCAGTTTTGAATTTAAAGTTTTTTGTTATCACTAGAACAGGTTGTTATGGTTGTCATTTATGTTGAAAATTTGTTTAGCCCTTGACATGTTTTTAATTGTCTATCCCCTTTCTCATTATGAAGGGGCGATGAAGGCGATAGCCCAAGCACATCTTTAGAGGGATTTACCCGATCGTGAGAGTCCCCCCTTCTTTCTTCTTTTCTTTTTATAAACTTGCATAGTCTTTAGAAACCTTTAGAATTTGTCCTTTCATTGCAAGGGCGATGAAGGAGTTATCCCAAGCCCATCTTTTAGGGTGATGTAAATATCATTTAATGTGTTTCTATAATCTGTTGGAAATTTAATATTTCTCTTTCATCTTATAGTTTTGAGTTAGATTCTGAAGATAAATGGATTATTCAGGTGTGATTATCTCAAAGCTTCTTATACTCATTCCTATTTATTTAAATAAATTGTTAATAGGAAGAAGGAGATCAGATGACTACTCTGTTCGATATTATCGACATGAGTACTGTCTGATCTCAAGGCGGGATTAGAAATATTATCATGTGTATTTGATATCAGATGATTACTTTGGCATCATCTGATTTCATTGGAGTCCCCGTATTGGGGTTTGTGGTTGGTTTTGAAGTGTTTGATATTGTTTTTACTTTATTAGGCTATCCAGCAGCTGGTCTTGACTAATTAATGTTGTTTATCATTTTATAATTGCTATAGATCGTGTATTGTTTTATTGAAAATTTTTCTTTGTTTAGTACTGATTCATTTTTATAAGAATAAAATGGAATTTGTGATTATCTGGTAGACTTTCCTTCTCTCTTTGATAGACTAACACAGTCTTTTAGATTTTTGTTAAATTCTTTAGATATTAAAATTCCCTCTCGTTGCAAGGGCGATGAAAGTGATAGCTCAAGCCCATCCTAGGAGACTTGCTCAGTCTTGCTAGCATTTTTCTTTATCCTACCTCTATGTCTAAGAGACTTATCCGGTCTCATTTTCTTGCTAAACCTCCTCTTTGTGCGTCGTTTGGTTTTGGGAGAACACCTTACTCGGCTTGGCATCATACCCCTACCCTTATGGGTATTGGGTTGAACATTTGTTGCACCCTAGGGCTAGGTAGCTGTCTGGCCTGGCTGGGTGTTTTACCTTTGCCAAATATACACAAGGTCTCTTTTTCCTTATTACTTGTGAGCTTTATCTTAGCTTGATAGTCCACTAGCATAGGAATCCGTCCTTAGTCTAGAGAGTCAGTCCTCTTGTTCAGGAATCAAATTCTATCATCATAGGGGTTAGGATTCTTTCCAACCTCTCATCAAATCATGTGATTTTTATCCGCTCCTGCAAGGTATAGGAAGCTGTCCAACCCTTGCAGAGCTGTGTTTCTGTTCTTTTTTCTCGCAAAGCATAGGATGCTGTCCAACCTTTGCGGGATATCAGGAGTCTATCCTCCCCTTATGATGATAGGATTTGTCCCCCTTGAGTCAAAAACACTTAAAAACAACAAAAACATCTGAAAAACAAAAAAAATTTAAAAATCTTGAGTCATTATGAGTAGTTAGGGAATTCTGTTTCCGAACTACGTTGGCTTGATCCCTTTCCACAGGGTACGTAGTGCAGCTTGGGATCCACGTCCCAAGTCCAGCCAAACCTTTAAAAATAAACATTTCAAACTTTCCAAAATTACAAAAATATTCAAAACCTTTTTCAAAAGGATCTTCCTCTAGAGTTAGGATTATGTCCTAGACATTTAGAGTGTTTTAGAGTTAGGAGTCTGTCCTGATTTGTTGATATGGTGTGTCCTGTCGTGTGAGTGTCCCTGGAGTTAGGAGGCCTCAAGTCGATCGGTTAGACACCTAGTCGAACCGATGGCTAGACTAGGAAGCATATAGTCAGCCCATGGTTTTCATTAGGCTGCACAGCCTAGATACACATAGGATGTAGGGCCCACCTGCATTAGCTTAAGGCTAATCAACTTGCATTAGTTAGAACATATAAAGAGTCCTAAAAATTACAATTCACCTGAACTTAAGCAATCGTACAAAAAAGCTTTAAAAATCAGTCGAGTCTAGGATAGCAGTTCTAGATGGTTAGGCATCGTAGTTTAGAATAGGGCATCGAACTACGTTGACTCCGATTCTTTCCGAGGCTGGGATACGTAGAGCAGCTGGGATGGACGGCCATCTTGGTCCGAGTCAGGTCGCATTAGAGTTAGGACTCATTTTGTCCAGTCAGGTATAGAGTTGATTTGTGTTGTATGTTTTTGCTGTGTTTTCTTACTTTCATGTACAGATCCTATACATTTAGCTGTAACATGCATGTGTTTGCACACCAGAACTTAGACACCTATTAGGCATGTCACTTATAACCTAGTTTTGCTTAGGTGACACATCTTTCATTTATTTTGTGTATGTGTTTAATTTTCATCTCTGAGACATGCATGATTGGGCAGACGTCTTCTCGGAGATATTAGTTCCCATTTCATATGACTTTCGCCCAAAACTCTTCAAAATTATTAAGTAAATGGCATTAGAGACCAGGTGTTTGCACTTGGGCGGATGAGGTGCTCTTTAGACCTTCCGAATTTGTAACCAGGCACGAATCCTATCTTTTTATAATCTCTGGTTATCCGTTGCAACAGAGCATAGTATGGGATCCTTGGCCCACTTCCTTGGATGGCGACTCTTCTTTGATTATGGTACGCCTCGAATCTGGGCTAGTCCCCGAATCGAGAGGTATCTCACCTTTTATATCGCCACTCATGCTGTGAGAGGCATTCTTCTTTCGAAAGTTCCTTGGTGGAGCTCTCCATTCACGTGGATGATCCATAGAGACCTTAGCGCGTGGGGCTCGTCCCTCACCGCCGCCTCTCTCTCGGATCAGGGTCCACAGGCTGGCGACTCTGCGGGGGATATCTCTTTCGAGATATTGCCTACTCTGTTAAAATGCCATTTGTTACTAATTTTGAAGAATTTTGGGCTAAAATCATTATAAATGGGAATTCAATCGCTTAGAATCCAGGGGCACCAGATGGGTGTTTAAAACAAGGGATTCACACACTGCACAGCATACATCATTTTATTTTTTTCTTTTCTCTCTTATTGATTTTCTTATTATTAGCTCCATGGGATAGATATAATGCGTACCTCATGGGATATCACTATCCAGATGGTGCTGTTGTATCTATTACCAAGCTATGCGCCAGTGCTGCAGTCGTAAACACTAGGCGTGCTTGTGTTTACAGCAGCCGATGAGCAATGAAGCATACTATGTATAACACTAGGCGTACTTGTGTTATACATTTTAAGTATGGATCATAAGCATAGTACCTGATATATTGAGTCCGGAGCTCTACTTTCATTTTACATATATTATGTACATGGATATATTTGTTGATTTAGTGAAACCCAATTAGGATCTGCATGTGCTTATATATATATATATTGCATTCATATAAGGACGAACGTGTGTTGCTTACACTTGTTGGAGCCTAGATTTATGAGCCATGTCCTATCCATAGATTATTGTAGCTCACCCTATGTGGCTACAGCGCGGTCCTAGTGCACTCACATGTCTGTCATGAGTCGAGACTCTCTCGACTCCACTAGATTAGAATTAGGGCTGGTGCCCCTGGTTAGGGTGTATATATGTATATATACCTATTTATTGATTATTAGATTAGGGCTTACTCCTTTGTAATGTTTCATATCTAATTCAATCAGTCATATCCGTTGAGATTTAGATTTGGTCGATGATTCTACTTGTCATCGTTATGATCATGATCATTTTTCTGATCTTTTGATCATAGATCTGATTCATACCTTGTATCATTGATCCATATTCCATATATTTAGATTATGGCCTACCTCTTAGTTAGGTTCTCCCTCATAATCTAATCAATTCTTTCTATTTTATCCATTCTGTGGATTATCATTAGATTATTGGTTCTTTATCCATGATCTATTCCTTGATCTATTTGTTTTAAAATTGATCCGTGTTGTTCATTATTAGATTAGGGTTTACCTCTTAGTTAGGTTTTCATTCCTAATCTAATCAATTATCTCTATCTATTCATTCTTTTAGATTATGATCAGATCGATGGCTTCTAATCATTATTCTTATGGTCACGATCTATCCTTAGATCTTTTGGTTGCAAATTCAAGCCATCTCTAAATGTCGTCATTCATGGTCAGTCCCTCACATCCCTCCGATGACCATATTCTGTTTTTCACTCATGAGCCTATCTTGCCACCATCATTTGAGTGCAAGTATCCTTGCTGGGAGTTCTATACTACAGAGATTATTCATATACCCTTGAGATG
Organism: Tasmannia lanceolata; assembly: GCF_043159265.1. Lineage (NCBI taxonomy): Eukaryota > Viridiplantae > Streptophyta > Magnoliopsida > Canellales > Winteraceae > Tasmannia > Tasmannia lanceolata. The sequence continues at coordinate 10,096,854 of NW_027518696.1, read as the reverse complement.
ACTTGTAGGGTCCCTTTGTGTGGCCGTTATGCTGCCAATTTTTACCCAACACATTTTCAGTGTGATCGCCATCTTTTGGGATTGTTGATGAGTCATGTGTTTATCTTACCATAATCCTTCTTCCAATTGTTATGCTGTTGGTTCTTACCCAAGGGAGAGATGTGTTTGTATTATCTTTTGTTTCAACTTGTGTATAACATTCAACGAGATTGTCTCACACTAAAATTAGTGTTTGTCATTTCCATGACAGGAGTCAGACCTAATTGACTTCACCCATTTGTTGAACCAATTTCCTTTCATTTCACCCAACCAGGTCAACAGAACCTAACCAGGGTTGAACCCCCAATTATGGACATTATGGAGAGAGGAGTGCCACCCATTAAACTTTCAGTGTCAGTGCATTACTGAAGAAGAAGTGTCCTGTTTTGTTAGGTTTTTCTTTCGTTAAGTGTACACCAACTTTCTTCTCTCAAAGTTGGTAAGTCTTATTGTGTCAATGTTAAAAAAAAAGAAAAGTGTCACGTTTGTTAGTCGTGTTCATTCAGAGCCTGTTGTTTCCGTCCTTTGTCAAGTCTAATGTAGAGCCCATTGAGGCGCGTCGGAAAAAAAGAGAAAGAGAAAAAGAGTGTTACCGTTGTACATACAGTTTTCAATTCAATAAAGTTGTTGATTTCATATCTTTGATATTCTATGATTCACTCTTAGATCTAATGTTTAAAATAACTAAAGACACCCTTCTCGGATGAGAATGCAGACGAAATTCCCCTCGAGATCTGAAAGATGGTCAAACGAGAGGAAGAGCATCGAGCATAGCCACTCAAAGAAGAAATCAAAGCTGTTGATAGTGGTATCGAAATCCGAAACTCGGGAAAGATGGATTGGCAAAACTTTATCTCCCGATGAGAGCGAGGAATTGATAAACCTGTTTATAGGGGTTTGAGGTAGTCTTGCTTGATCCTATAAGGATAAACCAAGTGAACGCCCTGTTGTTGTGAAAAGCAAGACTCCTTCCGCTTTAGACATCAAGTCAGAAACTAAAATGCTCGAGAAATGAGCATCAGACATCCAGTCGAGCTGATGAGAAGACATTGAGAGATGACTTTCAAAAAAGAAAGTCATAGACTTGATCCCCATGAAGAGCATTTATGTTGTAAATCTTGGTGGGATTTGAAGTCATTGTATTCAGAGAGTGGGACAGTTCTTATATCCAAAGAAAGGAAATATTTAAGAGAAAGAAAGAGCACATCTAAAAGAAACAAGAGCTTGAGAAAGATAAGAAGGAGAAGGGAATGTGTCACTAAGACAACATCTTGGAAAAATCAAAGACCCAAGTGATGGAGTCTATGAGATAGATTGAATATCAGAATTGTCTCTAACATTTAGAGACTATCGAGAGCGGTATAATCTTGAGCATAAATTCAAGATATTCGAGAAGCGCATGAATTTAAGTAGAGCACTGTGGTTGAAGTCTTGCTTGCAAGAGTACTGCCAGGCTCCTCGAAAAAAAAAAAAAATTTTCAAAGTCTTGAACCTTATTCCTCAAAAGCTTGTACATCAAAACACCAGGAGGCCATCCTTGGACGTTTGAGCCTTTGTAGCCAAAATCCTAACGTTTAAAAAATCCTTTTGTGAGCCCTTTGAGCCAACATTTTAAAACCAAACAATTCTTTTAACTGCATTATAAACCAGGGGCATTTTATGCACCCGAACTACGCGGACCTGATCCCCAACTCTTCGGGGGTATGTAGGCAACCTGAATCAATTCAGGTTCGGTCAAACCTTTGGGATAAAAGCTAAATCATCCATCTTTCAAAATTTTGAAGCTAAAAAGCTAAACCATTCTTTGTTAAACCCCAGAGCGAACTACGCGGATCTGATCCTCCATTTTTGGGGTACGTAGGTAGTCTGGCAAGACCAGATTCGATCCAAATCGTTTGAACTTTTGATATCTAACCCTTTTGAACCCGAGCCTACCTATAAAGTTCTTCTGGTGAAACGAGCAAAGGTTCAAGGCAATTGAAAACAAAAACAGAAAGAAATGAAAAGAACGAGAGTCTGAAGACCTACTAGGTTGAAAACCCGAAAGGGCGGCCTAGAGTCATGCGTTCGCTAAAGTCAACAACCAAAAGGGTTGGCTTATGTGAAAGTGAGGGTAGTGGTCTGATGGGTTGAAAATTGAAGAGGCAATCCAGTTAGAGGCAAAGACTTCCCATAAAAAGTGAGCTGATAAGACATGGAAGGAGTTCATCGGTTATGAAGAACTCTGACGTTTGAATAGTGCGAGAATTTCAGGCAAAAGCTGAGCCAAATGGTTTGCTAGACCAGAAACTTGGAATGCAATAATCATGAGTTCCCACTAGAGGAAATTCGAAGAGATGGAGAAGCAATCACTACACATGGCAGGATCTTGGAATCCAAGTTGTGTCAGTGAGATTTACTTTGACACCTTTTTAAACTAGGGGCATTGAAACTGAGCAATCCAAAGGGGGTAATAACCATGACAAAAATCCTGATGGAGGAAATTAGTGCCTCTTGACATGGTTTTTGAAATTATTCTGAGAGCGGCTAGCCTTACCATTTAAAAATATACATCAGGTCTAAGGGTGAATCAACAGTGAGTCAAGTCCCTTGAATAATGTACATCTTATTTGATAGAGTCTTGGAAGTCTGTTCCTCATTCTTATCCATTTTCTTTTCAAGGTCCAAGTCGTCTGGCACTGGAAGAATGGGTGTATATCTTCCGAAAAAAAAAAATGAAAGATCCTGGTTTAGGTATCCTGTTCAGACAGGTTGAATATCTCAAGTTTCAAGCAGATGGTGGTGGAAAGAACGACCCTCAAATAGTGGTCAATGAAAGGAGAAGTCTTTGAGCTTAGCCATTATCCCATCTTTATTCCAAAGAAAGAACCTATGCAAACCCAAATTTTCTTACCTATCCTGGTTTTACTTTCCTTGGGACTCTTGTCATGGAAGTATAATACACTAGGGGCATCTTTTATGACTTCCGTCATAAAAGATATCAAGCACACAAAAGGCAATCAGTGTCAATGTCTTCAGTAAGTTGAGATAAGAGATGTACGAGTATATCTCGAACCAAGCTTCTAAACTCCTCAGACGAGTCCACTCTCCTGAAGAGTCAACCTACCAAGAAAATTAGTTTCCCCAGTGGAATCTAGAATTTGCTCCCCAGCCTTCAATCTCCAGCAGAATGCAGTTCTCTTGGTAAAAACAAAGAGAGAAGAGGTCGATACCCAAAATCTAACATGTTATCTGAGTCCGGTTTTCAGCAAAGAACTCGCACTCGCAATGGTTCTCGGCAAGAAACAATCAATTTCTCAGTGGAATCGATCAAAATTTTCGCATCTAAAAGCAAAATTATTGTTTGTACCTCCTAGCAGTTAGTATGGAGAACAGCCTTTCCATAGGTCCATCTAACTGCTATTCCGGTGAAAGCCTTTCCACAGGCCCGTCATACCTTTGATTCCTGTACTGTCTCATGTAGACTTCGGCTTGATCAAGGTATCCTCGACTTTTCGGTTCATTCACAACCAAGTCGATCCTGTGAGCCTTTGACTCATTCGCAGTCCAGCTCGTATCCTTGACCTTTCAGTTCATTCGCAATCAGGTCAATCCTTTGAGCCTTTGACTCATTCGCAGTCTAGCTCGTATCCTCGACTTTCTGGTTCATTCGCAACCGAGTCGATCTCTGAACTTTTTGACTTTCGCAGTCAAGTTTTTTCGGTTAATCTGTGACCGAATTAATCCTCTAACTTTTGACTTTGTCAGGTTATTACCTTTTTGGTTCATTCGCAACCAAGTCATCATTTCAACATTTTCGGTTCATTCGCTACCGGGTCAAATCTCGGCCTTTTGGTTCATTCGCAACCAAGCCAAAATCTTAGGCTTCCGACTCATTCGCAGTCAGGCCTATCTTCTAATTTCTTGACTCATTCGCAGTCAAGTTAATTTCTTTGACTTCGATTCGTTCGCAACCAAGTCATCATTCCGGTTTTTTTGGTTCATTCGCAACCGGGTCAAAATCTTAGACTCTTCGGCACGTTCGCTGCCAAGTTTCTCGCTGATTTCTTGATTCATTCGCAATCAAGCTAATCTCCCCGACTTGGACTCACTCGCAGTCGAGTCAATCTTCCAATTCTTAGCTCATTCGCAGCTAAAATCAAATTTCTGACTTTCTGGTTCATTCGCAACCAAGTCAATTATCCGGTCTCATAGTTCATTCGCAACTAGGCCAGTATCCCTGACTTTGGCTCCTTCGCAGTCAAGTCAACCCTTTGCTTTTCGGTTCGTTCGCAACCAAGCAAATTTCTGACCTTCTGACTCATTCGTAGTCAAGTCCGTTTTCACACGGCATTCAAGTTATTTAAGTCCGTTTTCACACTGCATTCAAGTCCATTTCCACACAGCATTCTAAGTCCATTTTCACATGGCATTCAAGTCCGTTTTCATACGGCATTCAAGGCATTCTAAGTCCATTTCCACATGGCATTCAAGTCCGTTTTCACACGGCATTCATGGCATTTAAGCCCATTTTCACATGGCATTCAAGTCCATTTCCACACAGCATTCTAAGTCCATTTTCACATGGCATTCAAGTCCGTTTTCACACGGCATTCAAGGCATTCTAGGTCCATTTCCACATGGCATTCAAGTCCGTTTTCACACGGCATTCATGGCATTTAAGCCCATTTTCACATGGCATTCAAGTCCATTTCCACACAGCATTCTAAGTCCATTTTCACATGGCATTCAAGTCCGTTTTCACACGGCATTCAAGGCATTATAAGTCCATTTCCACATGGCATTCAAGTCCGTTTTCACACGGCATTCATGGCATTTAAGCCCATTTTCACATGGCATTCAAGTCCATTTCCACACAGCATTCTAAGTCCATTTTCACATGGCATTCAAGTCCGTTTTCACACGGCATTCAAGGCATTCTAAGTCCATTTCCACATGGCATTCAAGTCCGTTTTCACACGGCATTCATGGCATTTAAGCCCATTTTCACATGGCATTTAAGTCCATTTTCACATGACATTCTAAGTCCGTTTTCACACGGCATTCAAGTCATTCAAAGACCGTTTTCACACGGCATCCAGATTCATTTTATCTTCAAATTTCAAGATCATTCACAATCAAATCTATCCTTTAATGTTTGGCAAGAGAGGCTATCTCGTCAATATGTACTGAGTTAAGAGTTGGAGAGAGGCTATCTCACCAGCGTTTGCAGAGTCCGAGTCCGGTGAAAAGCTATTTCACTCATTTACTTTGTGAATATCATTAAAAAAAAATCAAATTCTCCCTGAGAGCATTCACCCCGAGTGAAAATACCAAATTCTTCATGAGAGCATCCACTCCGAGTGAAAATACCATATTCTCCCTGAGAGTATTCACCCCGAGTGAAGAAACCGAATTATCCCAGAAAGCATTCGCTCCAAGCGTAAAATCAATTTGTCTATATTGAAAAAGCATTCGCTCTAAGCGTAAAACCAAAATTCTTCCTGAAATCATTCGCTCCAAGCGTAGAACCAAAATTCTTTCTGAAAGTATTCGCTCCAAGCGTAGAATCCAAATTCTTCCTGAAAACATTCGCTCCAAGCGTAAGATCAATTTTGTCTCCTAGAAAGCTTTCGCTCCAAGCGTAAGATCAATTTCTTCCTGAAAGCATTCGCTCAAAGCGTAAGATCGATTCATCTCTTTGAAAAGCATTCGCTCTAAGCGTAGAACCCAATTTTTCCTGAGAATTTTCATCCTGAACGTAAAATCAAATTTCTTCTTGCGATCATTCGCCCCGAGCATAGAAAAAAGCTAAAGTCTCTCTGAGAGCATCAAGCAAATAATCAAAATCCTTTTCATTCAAGACCCCTGAGGCATCCTTTCCATCTGAAGACCCCTGAGGCAACCCTTCCATTTCAAGACCCCTGAGGCAACCTTTCCAAATGAAGACCCCTGAGGCATCTCTTCCATTTAAAACCCCTGAGGCATCTCTTCCATTTAAAACCCCTGAAACATCCATTCCATTTTCAGCCCCCTGAAACATCTATTCCATATCACAACCAAAAGTCCAATATTCGCAAAATCATCTCCTTCATTCTTCCTTCTCTCCAATCAATTTTGGGCCAGTCAAAATGTGTTGTCTGTTCAGCTTTGACATTCGCGCGACAAGCACGCTCTGCCAAAGAGGGGCATCTGTAGACACCCCATTTTGACCGGGCCCTAAAACCCCAAAATTCAATAAAATTCTCGAAATTTGAGTTCCGAAATATCCGAAATCCCCAAAGAATTGAGCTCAAAAATGCAAAAGAACCTGAAAATGCCCGTTTGCAGATCATTGTTCAAACTTTTGTGGAGCCGGAATGATCCTGAACCCCGTCGATATCCCCCGTTCAATTGCCTTGATTCCTTTCTTTATGCCCCAAAAATCTAAAAAAAAAAGAAAAAATAGTCATCAATATACCTCATGGGGCTGTACGGGAGAAGAAAATGGGAGTCCTTGTTATTCACCCTGTTTTTACCCGGACCACCCTCTTGTGCATAAAGAGCTAACAAAATACACATGAGAGGGCTGTCCAGAGAGGGAATGGGGCCGAATATATCATTTCCCCTAGGATTCGTTCCTTACCCAGGCACCCCCTGATGGGTAATTAGTAGTTGAAAATTCACTTGAAGTGGCTGTCCTTGGGAACAATAGGGTATGAAAAATTTGTCATTTTTTAGTATAAAAAAAAGAAGAAGCAAAGCTCGTAAACAAAAAAGGGGGATGGATTTTTTTCTAAAAAAAATCGCAGAGAGGGAGAGAGAAAGAGAGCGAAAACCCATTTTCCAATCATCTTCTTCCTCGACCTAGCTCCGGCCGGATTCCGATCCAAGCGAGGACTCTTTCATTTTCGTTCAATCAGAGCGAGAGAGAGAGAGGAGCTAGGGTTCCTAAGCAAGGCTCATCTTCTCCGGGCGGCTAGTACGGGAACCAGATCAGAGCCAAGTTTCAGGAGGTGATCTGTGCAGAGCATGGCATAGATGCTGCATGGAGAAGAGGATTTTTCTCATTTTCGTTTGCAGAAAGAATAAGGGCGAAAATCCGAAACCTTATTTCCGATCCTTCTTCTCCGCTCAAGCTCCGGTTGAGCTCAGATCCTTTTCCTCTCTAGCTTCAGAACCTCTAAACCCTGGATCTGAACCTTACCGGAGCTCCGGCCGGCATCAACATCAACAGATCTAGACTCGGGTTTCTTCTCTGGTTCTGATGGCCGATCCTCCAACGGTGCCCGGCGATCCGTCCTCGCTTTTAAATCCGATCCTCTGCAAGCTCTGGCAACATCTGCAACATCCGATCATATCCTTCTTTCTTCTTCTTCTCCGATCTGAGTAAAATAGCTAAGAAAGAGAGCGAGAGATCTGTAGAGAAGAAAGTTGAGGAAAAGAAGGGGTTTGATTTAGGAGATTTGATTCAGATCAAGGGTTATAATAATGAAATTGCAAGGGGAGAAGAAGGAAGCACAATCGCTTTCTTTAAGAATTTCGGTCATTTATCTTCAGCTCCGGTGACTTCGCCGGAATCCGTTGACTCCGGCAATTTCACCTATACACCTTCCATCAATTCAAACCCTAGCTCTAATCATCTTAAACTCAAGGTAGCTTTGTTTAAATCTGAGCCATTCTATTGGAGATCTCCAATTTTGAAAAGAGAAGATCATCATTTCCGGTTGGGATCCGTTTAATTTCGTCGGCTCCGGGCGAAAATTCAGAAAAGCTGAAAGAGAAGAAATCTCTGCAAATCCTCGGTCGATCTAATCAATACAGGTTCGATGATTTCTATTAGAATCAGAACATCAAGTAATATGGATGGATACAAGAATGATGGATTCGTAGAAGTTCTAGCTGTTCAGCAAAGCCCTGAGAATCCTAACTGGTTCCAGGGAACAGTTGATGCTGTAAGACAGTATTTGTGGTTATTTGAAGAACAAAATGTTATGGAATTCCTCGTTCTTGCTGGAGATCATTTATATCGAATGGAATATGAGAGGTTTATTCGAGTACATAGAGAAACTGATGCAGATATCACTGTGGTTGCTCTGCCAATGGATGAAAAACATGCCACTGCATTTGGTCTGATGAAAATCGATGAAGAAGGTCGCATAATTGAATTTGTAGAGAAACCAAAAGGGGAGCATTTGAAAGCAATGAAGGTTGATATTACCATTTTAGGCCTTGATGATGCGAGAGCAAAAGAAATACCTTATATCGCTAGTATGGGATAAGGAGAATAACACTCTGATTTGAAGGTCAAAGGTGATCCAAACAATCCGGATTCAGGTAAGTTTAATTTTGCCTTTGTTGTTCATGAATACCTTAGAATTTATATAATCTATTAAAGATTCCAAGTAAACCAATTTACCCACGGTGTGTATAATTTTATTAGCATTTTGATATCTTCTCCAATTCAGTTTCCAATAAAAGAAAATTGTGGTTAAAATGGTAATGCCTTAGGGTATAAATTCCAGTTATTGGTCATTGCTATTCAACCAAGATAACCGTGGCCAGTCATGTACATTTTAATGCATTTCTTAGTCATTAAGAGATTATGGTTGCTAATAATGTATGTTTGGTTGTTGTTTTATTCTTGTGTACCTTCTTTTATTCATCTATTTGCATAAGGAAATGATATTAGTTGTGTCACATTTTTCAAATGGTATATAATTAGTTGATTTTATTTTTTTTGGGGGGAACATGGAATTTAGGATAATTTTTCTTTAGCTGCATGTTAAATGGTCCAGATGCAGCAGTTTTGAATTTAAAGTTTTTTGTTATCACTAGAACAGGTTGTTATGGTTGTCATTTATGTTGAAAATTTGTTTAGCCCTTGACATGTTTTTAATTGTCTATCCCCTTTCTCATTATGAAGGGGCGATGAAGGCGATAGCCCAAGCCCATCTTTAGAGGGATTTACCCGATCGTGATAGTCCCCCCTTCTTTCTTCTTTTCTTTTTATAAACTTGCATAGTCTTTAGAAACCTTTAGAATTTGTCCTTTCATTGCAAGGGCGATGAAGGAGTTATCCCAAGCCCATCTTTTAGGGTGATGTAAATATCATTTAATGTGTTTCTATAATCTGTTGGAAATTTAATATTTCTCTTTCATCTTATAGTTTTGAGTTAGATTCTGAAGATAAATGGATTATTCAGGTGTGATTATCTCAAAGCTTCTCATACTCATTCCTATTTATTTAAATAAATTGTTAATAGGAAGAAGGAGATCAGATGACTACTCTGTTCGATATTATCGACATGAGTATTGTCTGATCTGAAGGCGGGATTAGAAATATTATCATGTGTATTTGATATCAGATGATTACTTTGGCATCATCTGATTTCATTGGAGTCCCCGTATTGGGGTTTGTGGTTGGTTTTGAAGTGTTTGATATTGTTTTTACTTTATTAGGCTATCCAGCAGCTGGTCTTGACTAATTAATGTTGTTTATCATTTTATAATTGCTATAGATCGTGTATTGTTTTATTGAAATTTTTTCTTTGTTTAGTACTGATTCATTTTTATAAGAATAGAATGTAATTTGTGATTATCTGGTAGACTTTCCTTCTCTCTTTGATAGACTAACACAGTCGTTTAGATTTTTGTTAAATTCTTTAGATATTAAAATTCCCTCTCGTTGCAAGGGCGATGAAAGTGATAGCTCAAGCCCATCCTAGGAGACTTGCTCAGTCTTGCTAGCATTTTTCTTTATCCTACCTCTATGTCTAAGAGACTTATCCGGTCTCATTTTCTTGCTAAACCTCCTCTTTGTGCGTCGTTTGGTTTTGGGAGAACACCTTACTCGGCTTGGCATCATACCCCTACCCTTATGGGTATTGGGTTGCACATTTGTTGCACCCTAGGGCTAGGTAGCTGTCTGGCCTGGCTGGGTGTTTTACCTTTGCCAAATATACACAAGGTCTCTTTTTCCTTATTACTTGTGAGCTTTATCTTAGCTTGATAGTCCACTAGCATAGGAATCCGTCCTTAGTCTAGAGAGTCAGTCCTCTTGTTCAGGAATCAAATTCTATCATCATAGGGGTTAGGATTCTTTCCAACCTCTCATCAAATCATGTGATTTTTATCCGCTCCTGCAAGGTATAGGAAGCTGTCCAACCCTTGCAGAGCTGTGTTTCTGTTCTTTTTCCTCGCAAAGCATAGGATGCTGTCCAACCTTTGCGGGATATCAGGAGTCTATCCTCCCCTTATGATGATAGGATTTGTCCCCCTTGAGTCAAAAACCCTTAAAAACAACAAAAACATCTGAAAAACAAAAAAAAATTTAAAAATCTTGAGTCATTATGAGTAGTTAGGGAATTCTGTTTCCGAACTACGTTGGCTTGATCCCTTTCCACAGGGTACGTAGTGCAGCTTGGGATCCACGTCCCAAGTCCAGCCAAACCTTTAAAAATAAACATTTCAAACTTTCCAAAATTACAAAAATATTCAAAACCTTTTTCAAAAGGATCTTCCTCTAGAGTTAGGATTATGTCCTAGACATTTAGAGTGTTTTAGAGTTAGGAGTCTGTCCTGATTTGTTGATATGGTGTGTCCTGTCGTGTGAGTGTCCCTGGAGTTAGGAGGCCTCAAGTCGATCGGTTAGACACCTAGTCGAACCGATGGCTAGACTAGGAAGCATATAGTCAGCCCATGGTTTTCATTAGGCTGCACAGCCTAGATACACATAGGATGTAGGGCCCACCTGCATTAGCTTAAGGCTAATCAACTTGCATTAGTTAGAACATATAAAGAGTCCTAAAAATTACAATTCACCTGAACTTAAGCAATCGTACAAAAAAGCTTTAAAAATCAGTCGAGTCTAGTGGATCGAGTCTAGGATAGCAGTTCTAGATGGTTAGGCATCGTAGTTTAGAATAGGGCATCGAACTACGTTGACTCCGATTCTTCCCGAGGCTGGGATACGTAGAGCAGCTGGGATGGACGGCCATCTTGGTCCGAGTCAGGTCGCATTAGAGTTAGGACTCATTTTGTCCAGTCAGGTATAGAGTTGATTTGTGTTGTATGTTTTTGCTGTGTTTTCTTACTTTCATGTACAGATCCTATACATTTAGCTGTAACATGCATGTGTTTGCACACCAGAACTTAGACACCTATTAGGCATGTCACTTATAACCTAGTTTTGCTTAGGTGACACATCTTTCATTTATTTTGTGTATGTGTTTAATTTTCATCTCTGAGACATGCATGATTAGGCAGACGTCTTCTCGGAGATATTAGTTCCCATTTCATATGACTTTCGCCCAAAACTCTTCAAAATTATTAAGTAAATGTCTTTAGAGACCAGGTGTTTGCACTTGGGCGGATGAGGTGCTCTTTAGACCTTCCGAATTTGTAACCAGGCACGAATCCTATCTTTTTATAATCTCTGGTTATCCGTTGCAACAGAGCATAGTATGGGATCCTTGGCCCACTTCCTTGGATGGCGACTCTTCTTTGATTAAGGTACGCCTCGAATCTGGGCTAGTCCCCGAATCGAGAGGTATCTCACCTTTTATATTGCCACTCATGCTGTGAGGGGCATTCTTCTTTCGAGAGTTCCTTGGTAGAGCTCTCCATTCACGTGGATGATCCATAGAGACCTTAGCGCGTGGGGCTCGTCCCTCACCGCCGCTTCTCTCTCGGATCGGGGTCCACAACACCCTGAAAAGAATACTAATAAGAATAAGAAAAGAAAGGGTGCTTGTTTCAACTGTGGCAAACCAGGCCATTACAAGAGTGAGTGCCGACTTCTTAAGGATAAGAAGTCGGGTGCACCAACAGACAAAGAAAAGTTTGTCGCCATGATTTCAGAGGCAAATATGCTTGAAGATGGCAATGATTGGTGGATTGACTCTGGTGCGACGATGCATGTCTGTAAAGACAGGAACCTGTTTTCAACTTATGAAACAGTTGAAGATGGAAGCGTGTTATACATGGGAAATTCGTCGACAGCAGAAGTCAAAGGGAAGGGCAAGGTGGAACTTGAGTTCACATCCGGCAAGCGACTCACTCTAACCGGTGTCTACCATGTACCAGAAGTTAGAAAGAACTTAGTGTCTGGAAGCATTCTCAACAAGAATGGCTTCAAACTTGTATTTGAATCTGACAAGTTCATTCTTTCTAAGGGGGGTACTTTTGTTGGGAAGGGATATATGTATGAAGGGATGTTCAAACTTAATATCAATAAAGTGAATGTCTTTGCTTATGTTTTGGATTCTTCTTTATCTTTATGGCATAATCGTTTAGGACATGTAAATACTAGGAAAATGAATGATATGGTTAAGTTAACCTTAATTCCTAAATATGAAAATGACTTAGTAGATAGATGTAAAACATGCATGCAAACCAAGATAATCACTAAGTCATTTCCTAAAGTAGATAGAACTTCTAACTTGTTAGATTTAATTCATAGTGATGTATGTGACATACATAGTGTTCCCACAAAGGGAGGTAAAAAGTATTTTGTTACATTTATTGATGATTATTCTAAGTACTGTTATGTTTATCTACTTAGTCATAAAGATGAGGTTTTAGAAAAATTTAAGATTTATAAAACTGAAGTAGAAAACCAATGTATAACAAGCATTAAATGTCTCAGATCAGATAGATGTGGTGAATATCACTTTCCTCATTTCTGTGAATCAGTAGGCATAGTCCATGAAACTTCTGCCCCTTATACACCACAACAAAATGGTGTAGCAGAAAGGAAGAATAGGACACTTCTGAAATGATTAATGCTATGCTTGTTAATTCTGGTTTAAATAAAAGTTTTTGGGGTGAAGCCTTACTTACAGCTTGTCACATTTTGAATAGGGTACCAAGTAAGAAATCTGATATAACCCCTTATGAATTGTGGAAGAAAAGGAAACCAAACTTAAGTTACCTTAAAGTTTGGGGTTGTAGATCTATAGTTAAAGTCCCTAAACCTAAGTTAAGAAAATTAGGTGAAAGGGGTATTGAGTGTATCTTTTTGGGATATGCTAGTCACAGTAAGGCCTATAGGTTCTTAGTTATAGAACCTAATGATTTCATAGATGTCAATACCATAATTGAATCTAGAGATGCCTTTTTCTATGAAAATAGATTCACTGCAATTCCTAAAGAAATTGAACCTACAACTTCTGTAGATCATCCTTTAGAATCACAAACAGAAGTTGGTGAACCTAGTGTACAACCTAGTAAAATAAGAAGAAGTTCAAGAGATAGAAGGGATAGGAGTTTTGGCCCTGACTTTGTAACCTACCTGGTAGAAGGGACAAGGGAAAAACTCCAAGGTTCTGTCTTGTTAAACTTTAGCATAGAAAGTGACCCTCAAACCTATGGAGAAGCCATAAAGTCATAAGATGTTGCTTTTTGGAAAGAAGCAATTAATGACGAAATGGATTCTATCATGGGTAATAAAACTTGGATTTTGGTTGATCTACCACCTGGGTCTAAACCTATAGGATGTAAATGGATCTTCAAGAAGAAGATCAATGTAGATGGGACCATAGAAAAGTTTAAGGCAAGGTTAGTTGCCAAAGGGCTTACTCAAAAACCCGGTATTGATTTCTTTGACACATATGCACCTGTTGCTAGGATTTCTACCATTAGAGTGTTGATTGCCCTTGCTTCCATATACAAACTTCACATTCACCAGATGGATGTTAAAACCGCATTCTTAAATGGTGAACTTGATGAAGAAGTGTATATGGAACAACCTGAGGGATTTATTCTGCCAGGCCAAGAGCATAAAGTATGTAAGCTTATCAAATCTTTGTATGGGCTTAAGCAAGCCCCTAAACAATGGCATGAAAGATTTGATAAAGTCTTAGTGTCAAATGGTTATAAGATACATGAATCAGATAAATGTATATACAGTAAATTTAAGGGCGGCAAAGGTGTTGTTATTTGTTTATATGTTGATGACATGTTAATTTTTGGTACTGATATTGCAAGCATTCAAAGTACTAAATCATATCTTTCTCAAAACTTTGATATGAAAGATATGGGTGAAGCTGATGTGATTTTGGGTATTAGAATCATAAGACAGGACAATGGTCTTATTCTAACACATTATATTGAGAAAGTTCTTAAAAAGTTTAACCATTTTGAATGTTCACCCATTTCAACACCTTTTGACCCAAATATAAAGTTGTATCTTAATACTGGCAGGACTATCTCTCAACTAGGGTATGCTAGTGTAATTGGTAGTCTTATGTATGCTATGACTTGTACTAGGCCAGACATAGCATATGCTGTAGGTAAACTTAGTAGGTTTACCAGTAATCCTAGTTTTTCTCATTGGAATGCAGTCTATAGAGTTTTAAAATATTTAAAGAAAACTATAGACTATGGTTTATGTTATAGTGGGTATCCAACTGTAATAGAAGGATACTCTGATGCTAGTTGGATAACTGAGCGTATAGACCATTTATCAACCAGTGGGTGGATTTTCACCCTTGGTGGGGGAGCAGTCTCCTGGGCCTCTAAGAAACAGACATGCATAACAACTTCAACTATGGAAGCAGAGTTTATAGCTCTGGCAGCATGCTGTAAAGAGGCGGAATGGCTTCGGAATTTGTTATTGGAAATTCCGTTATGGTCTAAACCAATGCCATCGATTTATGTCCATTGTGATAGTCAGGCCACACTATCAAGGGCATATAATCATGTTTATAATGGTAAGTCCAGACATATAGGACTTAGACATAGTGCTATAAGAGAGTTACTTACTAATGGAGTAGTAACTATTGATTTTGTGAGATCGAGCCAAAACTTGGCCGATCCATTCACTAAAGCTCTTGCAAGAGATCTGGTGTGTAAAACATCATTAGGGATGGGGTTAAAGCCATTAACCAATAGTCATCAATGATGGAACATCAACTCAACACTTGAATAAACATCAAGTCTTGAGTTCAATGAGTCCAAGTACATCATATGGAGTGATTGCAAGCACTATAATCTGTATTATTTGCCATCCCAAGGTAAAGTGCTTGGTACCTGTAATGTTTAAAAGGAGAAGGCTGAGTATTTAAACTCTTAATAGGCTTATAACATAGTGTTGGAGTGTTTTAGTTACAGGGGCACTCTTGATAAGCCTACCTATGTGAGTGTGGAAGTGGTGCCGCTTCCTATGAGACCTGGCTAGTCTCTAGAGCGCTCATGAAACCAAGATATAGACACAAGGCCAGTACATGTGTCGGTTTTAGAAATTGCCCAAAGAGGTGAAATCTTGTGTGTGAGACGTATCCGGTTGTAGACACCCCATTTTGACCGTACCCTGAACCTCTCGTGTTTGAACAAAAACCCAACCAAATCAATGAGTTAGCACCCGAAACTTCACCCTAAGCTAGCTTAGGGTCCCATCTGGCTCCCCGTAAAATTTCGTTGAAAACCGAGTGCGTTTGCCTAGCAAACGAACCCAGGCGAAGCCGTAGTGTAAAACAGAAAAGGGGGGTGTGTTTATCCTGAGAGGGGGGCGATTTTATTCTGGAATGGTGTAAATTTTATCCGAATGGGACGCGCAAAATCGCGCGCTCATCAAATGGTAGTGCCATTATCAGCCCCTTTTTTTCCATATAAAAATGAAGAAAATTCGTTTACAACGGGGGATGATTTTTTGAGATCTGGGTTTTCCTTAATCAAGAGAGAGAGAGATCGAGAGAAAACCCCAAACCCATTTCTTCCGATCATCGCTTCATCTTCTCCGACTAAGCCATTGCCGGATTCCGGTTGGATTCCGACTACTCCTCGTTGGCAGCAAGCATCTTCTCCGACTAAGCCATTGCCGGATTCCGACTACTCCTCGTTGGCAGCAAGATCATCTCTTTCCTCTTCTATTAAATCTATACTCGTTGACACTTCCTCTTCTCCGATCTCCATCTTCCGGCAAGGTCAAAGCTCATCTTCTCCGAGATCTGATCTTCAATCGGAGAGCCGCAATCCAAAGCTCTAATGGCGGCAACGCTAAGCACGATAATCTGAAGAATTGCAGAGAGAAAAACAGATCTGAGATTTCAAACCTTAATCCATTCAATCCTTCTTCTCCGGCCAAGCTCCGATCATCTTCTCTGGGTATTTTCGTTTTGATTCCGATTCCAGTGGAATTCCGAGCTCCGGCCGGTGAGTTAAGCTCAGTGTCATGTCATCTTCCTCTTTGTCAATCTTTCTCTTCTTTTCTCTGTGCTATTAAACTTCCGAAGCCCTAGCTCATTCTAAAGCTTGGATCTGAATTTTTGAATCTTGGATTTTCATTTTCTATTTCTATTTCCCTTAAATCCATATCATCTCTTTTTGAAATCTTAGTTTCATTTCTATAGAGTTTAAATTTGTGGGATC
The DNA here is from genome assembly GCF_043159265.1 of Tasmannia lanceolata. Lineage (NCBI taxonomy): Eukaryota > Viridiplantae > Streptophyta > Magnoliopsida > Canellales > Winteraceae > Tasmannia > Tasmannia lanceolata. The sequence goes on along the minus strand of NW_027518696.1, from coordinate 10,080,486 downwards.
TAAGCTCAAATTTGTCATTTTAAGCTCAAATTCCCAGAATGAAAGATCAGATCTGAGCTTTGAGTGCTAAAAATTTTGATCATTTGCTCCTAACCAGAAGATCTGTGTTTTGCTTGTGGTTTTTTGTTTGATTGTGTGTTTACGATAGTTTCTATCATCCTTTACTAAAATTCGATTCAAGCAAAATTAATTAAGAGAAAGAAGAAAGCATTTCGGAGACTTAGAACAGTTGAAGGTTTAGAAATCTATCTAAAGAAGGAATTGGAGCTGACAAGAGGTAGGTCCTTTCGTCATTTTTTTTTTTATGTAGTTCTGTCTGTGATTTTGTGTAAGTTCATTTTTTTATATATATAGCTTAGTCTCATATTCAGGTTTAGTTTATGGCTAGGAATATCGAATGGTCAAGAGTTTCATATAATGTTCATATGCATTTGAAGTTTAGCATAAACTCTTTGGAACAATTTCATGATGTACTAATGACATGAGTATGGATAAGCTTTGAAACAAAATGGAAGTAATCTCAATATCATAATCTGTTGACATTGGTTGTGCATATGTCTTGTTTCTATATAACAAATGATTGCCATAGTTTACATGAGGATTCATTAATCTGTATATCTGGTTTGAATATCATGAACTTTCCTAGCTATTTGTATTCAACTGGTCCTTCTCATACTCTATTTCTGCCAATCTGCACAAGTTGATGCCTTGTTATGTATTAAAATTTGTACAAATTGAAAACATCATTTAATATGTTTCTATAATCTGTTGGAAATTTAATACTTCTTTTTCATACTAAGCTTTGAGTTAGGGTTCGAAGACGGTAATAAATGGATTGTTCAGGTGAGATTATCTCAAAGCTTATTATACTCATTCCTTATTATTTAAATGAATTGTTAATAGGAAGAAGGAGATCAGATGACTACTCTATTCGATATTATCGACATGAGTACTGTCTGATCTCAAGGCGGGATTAGAAATATTATCATGTGTATTTGATATCAGATGATTACTTTGGCATCATCTGATTTCATTGGAGTCCCCGTATTGGGGTTTGTGGTTGGTTTTGAAGTGTTTGATATTGTTTTTACTTTATTAGGCTATCCAGCGGCTGGTCTGGACTAATTGATGTTATTTATCATTTTATGATTGCTATTAGATTGTATATTCTTCTTTGCTTAGCACTTGATTTATTTTTAGAATAAAATTTGCGATTATCTGGTAGCATTTTCTCCTCTTTTTGATAGACTAACACAGTCTTTTAGATTTTTGTTAAATTCTTTAGATATTAAAATTCCCTCTCGTTGCAAGGGCGATGAAAGTGATAGCTCAAGCCCATCCTTAGGGGACTCTCTTAGTCCGAGTAGCCCTCCTCTCGTTTGTCTTTTAAGATGTGCCCAGTCTTTTGAGATACCCTTAAACTTTGTCATTTAGAGCCTCAATTTAGAGAGACAGGCTATGTCTCATGTAAGAAAAGTTATACCCTTTAGAGACAAGCTTTGTCTCATTAGTGGGTTCACCTTTAGGAGACATGCCATGTCTCATCAGCACCTCTCTTGGAGACCATCCTTGTGCTTAGGAGACTTGCCCAGTCTTGCTAGCATTTTTCTTTATCCTACCTATGTGTCTAAGAGACTTACCCAGTCTCATTCTCTTGCTAAAACCTCCTCTTTGTGCGTCGTTTGGTTTTGGGAGAACACCTTACTCGGCTTGGCAACATACCCCTTACCCTTATGGGTATTGGGTTGCACATTTGTTGCACCCTAGGGCTAGGTAGCTGTCCGGCCCGGCTGGGTGTTTTTACCTTTGCCAAATATGCACAAGGTCTCTTTTTCCTTATTACTTGTTGAGCTTTATCTTAGTTTGATAGCCCACTAGCATAGGAATCCGTCCTTAGTCTAGAGAGTCAGTCCTCTTGTTTAGGAATCAAATTCTATCATCATAGGGGTTAGGATTTTATCCAACCTCTCATCGTATCATGTGTTTTTTCTATCCGCTCCTGCAAGGTATAGGATGCTGTCCAACCCTTGCAGAGCTGTGTTTCTGTTCTTTTTCCCGCAAAGCATAGGATGCTGTCCAACCTTTGCTGGATATCAGGAGTCTGTCCTCCCCTTATGATGATAGGATTTGTCCCCCTTGAGTCAAAGACACTTAAAAACAACAAAAACATCTGAAAAACCAAAAATCTCAAAAATCTTGAGTCATTAGAAGTAGTTAGGAAATCTGTTCCGAACTACGTTGGCTTGATCCCTTTCAACAGGGTACGTAGTGCAGCTTGGGATCCACATCCCAAGTCCAGCAAAACCTTTAAAAATAAGCATTTTAAATCTTTCAAAATTACAAAAATCTTTCAAAATATTATTTTTTCGAAAGGATCTTCCTCTAGAGTTAGGAGGTTGTCTTAGTTAGAGAGTTTTTGAGTCGAGAGTTGCTCCCTCGTTCGTTGTTTGTTTGTTGTGTGTTTTATTTGTTTGTGCTAGAGTTAGGAGTGAGTCATAGCTAGGAGTTTTACGCCTCCGTCCGATCAGTTGGCGATCCACATCGCCAATTGATGACTAGGTCTAAGATGCAATGGATCCTACTGTTTTTCTTAGGATATACAGCCTAGCTACACATAGATTATAGGAACCACCTGCATTAGCTTAGGGCTAACCTGCATTTAGTTAGGGCATATAGGGTGTCCTAAAATCTACAATCCATTGGAATTTAAATAATCACACAAGAAGCTTTAAGAACTAGTCCGGTCTTTTAGATCGAGTCTAAGATAGAGGTCTATATGTCTTAGGCATCATAGCTTAGAATATGTGCGAAGAACTACGTTGCCTTGATTCTCGTGGAGGCGGGGATACGTAGGCTTCTTTAGATGAACATCAGATCATCTAAAGACTCGGGCCTAGGTATTAGATTAGAGTCTTAGGGTTGTATGGTATCGAGTCATTTTCTATGTTTTGCAGTGTTTTTCTTACTTTATTGCGCAGACCTTATGCTTTTAGCTGTAGCATGCATGTGTTTGCACACCGGAACTTAGACACCCATTAGGCATGTCACTTATAACCTAGCTATGCTTAGGTGACACATGTTTCTTTTATTTTATCTTGTGTGCCTTTGATTTCATCTCCGAGACATGCATGATTAGATAGACGTCTTCTCGGAGATATTCATTCCCATTTCATATGATTTTTGCCCAAAACTCTTCAAAATTATTAAGTAAATGGCATAAGAGACCAGGTGTTTACACTTGGGCGGATGAGGTGCTCTTTAGACCTTCCGAATTCGTAACCAGGCACGAACCCTCTTTTTATAATCTCTGGTTATCCGTTGCAACAGAGCATAGTATGGGATCCTTGGCCCACTTCCTTGGATGGCGACTCTTCTTTGTTTAAGGTACGCCTCGAATCTGGGCTAGTCCCCGAATCGAGATGTATCTCATCTTTTATATCGCCACTCATGCTGTGAGAGGCATTTCTTCTTTCGAGAGTTCCTTGGTAGAGCTCTCCATTCACGTGGATGATCCTGAGACTGACTCGCGTGGGGGCACACGTCCCTCACCGCCTACCTCTCTCGGATCGGGGTCCACACCGGTTAACCAAAAAGAATAGCTAGTTCAAAGATACGTCTACTATGCAATTCTGGTTAACTTTGATATGTCCTCACTAAGTGAAGGTTCAAATCGAGAGATACCTTCATCTATGCATAAGATTTCCAAGCCTGATGAGAAAATTTTCTTTGATTTTGAAAATGGTGGGGGATTGTTAGTGATTTTGCATTTTCAAAATCATGTATATTACATGTTTTAGTGTTTTGGAAAATGTTTTATCAAAAGCGTTTGGGAAAAAGAAAATGTTTTCTTGGAAATATTTGCTTTTACAAAAGGATGTAGAAGTGTAGTTGAAAAAGATAGTTCCACATCGGATGAGAGAAAAGAAAGAGAAGGGCTTATAAAGCACTACCTTTTCTAACTCTTGTTGATTGCACATTGGGTTGAACCCATGGTTGGACCCGCGGGACGGTGCAACGCACCGTTCGCACACGCGCACGCGCATGCGCGCGCGGCGTGGGCAATGGGCTATAGGGCGCATAGTGGCGCTTTATTGGCGCTTTTTTAGGCGCACTTTGCACTTCGCACGTACGCAACGTCGCGAGGAGCGATTGGAGCTTTTAATTTTTCCAGATTTGATCTGCACCGTTGGATCAAGATGAAGGTGGACCGGTCGGATGGGTGGGTCAAATGGCTCGCAGGCCCATCAAGCCGAATGGTTCAGTTGGGTTGGGCTTCGGTTCGGGCCTAACGGTGGGCCCGTTTCGGTTCGGGCCTAACGGTCGGCCCAACGGGCCCATGACTCCAACGGTCAAAGGGTGTGATCAAATGGGTTGTGTCCCTTTCCCCAACGGTCATGTGCCAAGGGGGTGCGATCCACACCATAGATGGTTGATCTAACGATGACTGGGTTGGAGAGAGGTTTTACTCAAGCCAACAGTCACATCTAGGATCGATCAGGACCGTTCAATATCAATGGGTGCGATCTAACGGTCAGATTTCAAACATTCTGGAAAGGTGCCCTGTAGAGGTGTTTTTCACACTGAAAAGACACCAGATGGTCTATAAAAATGTGCAAACTTCAGTCATTTCATATAGAAATCGAATTGGCAATTCTGACTGATTTTTACACTCTCTTCTACACTCCTACAAAAATCCCCAAGTATTTCTACATACTGTTTTTTTCTTTTGTTTACTGTTCTAGATACTGTTTTTCTGCAGAAACAGAATCTAGAGATTTCTCTAAGGCTTGAAATTTCGGAAGGGCATTTCAGGTTTGATTCCGCTAGTGCTACGCGTCATCAAACATTAGTAGGGCTTTCCTACTAGGCTTCATTGTATCTTGGAGGCAATTCGCGGATCCCCTTTGCACACTACTAGTGGGGGCGAATCTTGTCTTAAGGAAAGTGATATCACGCCTTGAAGCAACAAGTTTCTGTTTTCTATCATCAACAGTACCCTCAACAAATTTTTTCAACAGGTACAACGTAACCAAGTCTTGGTAACAAGATACATGCAACATAATGTATATCACATTGGCCCACACGGACCCGAACAACATAATCATGCTTTGATTCACAAACTAGTAAACATGCTTTCATATCGCACATCAAAGCTATATACATAGCTACAACATTATCATGATCAACAAGTGCAACTAGCTATCACCTGCAAACATACTTGATCCTATTTTTTAAATCAATGTACAATACATGTTCTTTCATCAAGCTACTAAGCTTGCTCTTGCCGTCTTCAACTTTAAACCTACTCTCGTTATCAGCCCGCATCACGAGTTCATTGAACACCCTCCATCTTCCTTATTGAGTGCGAGCCAAAGCACGAACAACATATGCATATTTCTTAATTTTCTATGACTCTGTCCAAATATCTTTTTTTCCTTCTTCGATGTCAAATTTCTTTGAATATTTCGTAAGAGACTTCTTTGACTTGGCCCATCAGAGAACTCATTTAAGCATTCAGAAAGCCTTTGGCTCTAGTACCAAAGGGGCCTTTCCTTTTTCGCGCAGGCAAACCCGTGCGGCGCCCCCAACATAATATATTTTTTATGAAATCCTTATTTACCTAAATTAGGAATTTTTTACTGTGTCGCAATCTGAGCCGTTGGATCGTCTTCTTCATTAAAATCAAGTGATCAATCATTGTTTCAACGACAAGTCATACTTGTAGTTCTCTACTGTTGTTGAACTCTGCTTCACATGTTACTACCTGTTCAAATGTGGTACCTACTTACCACGTACAAAGGAGGCTTCACTAACGTATACTAAGAGCCAAGGAAAGCGAGACTTCCACAGAGCCCTCCACAGAAGTAGGACCCACTTGCTTTGTCCCTGTTTGTTTTGGATTTTGGGAACCATTTGTGAGTCGAGAATTGATTATTGCACTCAAATTTATATTTAGGCCCTCTTTGTTTTAGATTTTGAGAATCAGTTGTCAATTGAGTCCCAAACTAATTATTGAATCCATAATTAAACGTAAATTTTAGTCCAATAATCAGTTATGGACTCACAATCTGTTCTCAAAATCCAAAATAAATAGGGGCTTAATTTTGAGCCCAAGAATCACTTTTAGACTCATAACTGATTCTAAAAATCCAAATGTCCTGTTCGTTTTGGATTTTGAGAATCGATTGCGACCAAAACTGATTATTGGACTCAAATTTAACAAACAGGGGCTTTGTCACGTCCTTCTCACAAATCTTTAACATATATGTGGATATTACACTACGCAGATTGGAAAAAAAAAAAAAAAAAAAAAAGAAGTTACTACTATATTTTCCTGATGGGTCGAGAGGAGTCCAAAAATTTTAGTGACGTCTTTTCTAACTTTTTTTCTATACAAGGAAAATGATAAGAAGGTGGTCGTTGTTAGGCTCCTTTCCACATAGACACTCAATGGGCCTCACTTATGCGAGTCTATGTGACTGGATCCAGAATTGTCCAACCCAATGACCCCCAGTGTTGAGAATACCTTCATCGATGATCCTTGGCCCTCATCCATTGAGCATTTTTTAGGCCCACTTTTCTTATGGATTTTGAGAATCGATTCTGTCTAAAATTGATTATTGGACTGAAAAATTGCATTTAATTTTGACTCCGATAAGAAGTTTTGGACTCAAAATTGATTCTCGAAATCCAAAACAAACAGGGTGTTGGCGTTCTACCAATGCAAAGAATGATTTTGTAGTGTTTTTAATTTTTTATCTTACATAAGAGTATAAGACCACGTGGGTCACGATTTTCTTTCTTAAAGTTAAACAGTCTTGGTTGTACAAACATGTCTATGTAGGACCTTAGAATCTAATGTCAATACGATGGTTCTATAGCCTTACTCGTTTTCTTTTTCTAATGGTATAATATGCCATGGTAGATGGCAACTCTTTTGTATTTTCTAGTTAATAAGTGAATCACGTTGATTGAGTGATGATCTTGATAGAAAATGATATCAACAGACAACAGTGGATGATATGATCCTATATTATCTTTATTCTATACTTTATGTCACACCTCCCCACCTGCTTTATTCTATACTTTAGGCTCTGTTCACTCGCCTTCTTGAGAAAGGAAAGGAGAAGAAAGTAAGCCGAATTTTCCCGTGATTGGACATGATTTGACATTTTCCGCCGTTCACTTGTTTTCTCGGAAAAGCGGAATTACACAGGTGGAACATATAAATAATGACATGGAAAACCAACTTTCTTGCACTTTCTCTCTAAATTTTCTCACCAAAAGGATGGGAAAATCACTTTCTTGAGAAAATTACTTTGCCTGCATACTTTCTTTTCTTTTCTCGGCCAAGTGAACAACGGAATTTTCTCACAGTTTTTTTTCCTTTCTTTTCCAGTTTTTTGCGTCAGATTCTTTTCCTTTCTTTTCTTTTCCTGCAGCTAGAAAGCAAGTGAACAGAGCTTTAGGGAATGTGATTGGAGAATTGTTTTTGGAAAAGTTTGGGAATGAAAAACATTTCTAGAGTTTCCTACTATTCTTACCCACAAAAAAGATAGGGATATTTGCAAAAGAAATCTTCTAATTTGCTTTATTTACAAAAAGAGACCTCTAGTTGGACAATTTGCAAATAGAGACATCACATTTGAGTCAAATTTGTAAATCAGGTTATGCCATAAATTTGAATGTTTTGACTCGTAAAAAGACCGAAATATCCATATCGTTTAAAAGATGAAAATTACCTTCTAGAAAGATCAAAATACTCGTGACGCTCCCATCAAAGCATGAGGTGTAAAATAGTGGTCCGGCCCTATTCATAGACTTGGGTGGATGTCGTGGGACCTATCCCATCAAACATTGGGACCTACCCCATCAATTCATGGTGTAAAATTGTGGACCTCGCCCTATGCATGGTTTGAGTTCAGTTGGTGGGATCCAACCTACCAAACACATATTGTTGAGTGTCACGAGCATTTTGGTCTATTTACAAGGTAATTTTCGTCTTTTCACTTGTCTTTTAGAAGTAAAAAAAGAAAAAAAAAATCTAGCATGGGTATTTTGGTTATAAAATTATGGCATGACCTGATTTGTAAAATCCACTTAAACATAATGACTCTATTTGCAAATTGTCAAACTAGAAGACCCATTTTACAAATAAAGCAAAGTAGAAGATTTTTCTTGCAAAACAACCAAAAAGTTAACTTCAACCGGACTATTTAATTTTTACTTGGAGGGACACTCAATTTGTAATAATATCTCTCTAAATTAACTATAAGCCTATCATATCCTCTAAATCATGGAAGGAACAAAATTTCCGTCGGAAATGTTTTTCTTGCAATCCAAACAGGGCTTTATTTTAGAGTGTTTAGGAGTGGAACACCTCTCTCTCTCTCTCAATTGTCTGCTTCACTCGCCAACCCTCGCTTTCAATTTCTTTATTTTAACTTTTTTTTAGATGGTGAGGACGAAACAAGCCAGCAATTTTTCATTGCCAACCGAATCTTGTTTCGATGGAAGAAGAAAATTCTGATAATGTTTTGTAAAATTTATTTTGGTTGTTTAGATTTTATTAGAGAACCAATTCTTTTCCTGCAACTCTTGGAACTCAATTCTCCCAAGCCTTTCTATTAGTTATAAATAATGGAAATGATACATTCAACCCCTTTTTTACACTTGGGACAACCCCCTCTATTGCACTTCAGTGGGCTGTCCCAAGTAAAAAAAATAAGCGGCGAATATTTCACTTCCCTATATAATGGGAAAACTTGTCTGGCCTATAGTTATTTAAAGTTCCCTTTAACTTCTAAAATTAAAATATTAAAATTTTCTATAACTACTGGATACATTGTAAATGTAAATTTATTTATAACTATTTAATACCTCAGTTTTAAACTCGAGCTTTATTTTTACCTCATAATTTTTTGCTCATATATAAAGATTGTCCTAAAATAGGGTTAGGCCTGTAGCTCAATGGTTGAGGCTTTGTTTCTCAACCTTGAGGTCTCATGTTCGATTCTAGCTCAAATCAAATCAACTCAATAAAGCCTTTGTCCCAAACTAGTTGGGGTCGGCTAAATGAATCCTTAAAAAAATTTCATGAATTGAAGAGGGTGAAATGAATCTACCCAGCTCTAATCCTTTCTCTATTTGGGTTCTTCTACATTGATCATTTTCTTCCATTCTATCCTATCCAAGGTCATATTCTCTGTTATGTTCCTAGCTATCAAGTCTTTCCTCACTAATTTTACCCAAGTTGTTTTTGGTCTACCCCAACCTCTTTTTACTCCATCAACCAGATAATTGCAAAAAAAAAAAAACATTTTTATTTTACAACATAAAGCTTTCCATCTTCCTCCGCTAGTAGGCATGTAAACATTGAATGAGATAACTAAGATGTGGCTGCAAGCCTGCAACTACCCCAAAACTCAATATTGGGCTATACAACCTTATCTGTACTAAAAAAAGAAAGAAAAAAGGCTATGAAACCTTGTCAAAGTCATCTTGTTCTTAGTTCCAATTGCAAGGTCCATGACTGCCTCTTCTTTCCAAGGTTCCTTAACCGAATTTCGGCCGAAATTTCAGGATTCAAAGGCCTACGTTGGATATTTTCAAATAAGCGGTGCTCTCTCATCTTCTCCTCAATTGGTGCCACATGTCTTCATTTTTAATTCTATCCAACCTTGAGAGTATAGGTGACTAAATGAACCGACAATCAATCCTTGCTTAATCTAGCACTAAATGAACCAACAATCACATCTCAATGGTCCTCTAAACGTGGAAAGATATTAATTAATTAAGATAAGTTTAGAAATAAGTAAATAAAGATTATCCTAATCTAATCTAGTATCCTAAGCAATCCTAATTGCTTAATCTGGCACTAAATGATCCAATAATCACATCTCAAAGGGCCTGATATATTCTAACAATGTGCACATAGCACATGCTATTATTTTGTGGAGAGAACATTAGGAGTGCAACTTGGGTCAATTTTTGGGAATTAGAGTTGAGCTTTTATCATAAAACCGGGTAGGCTTTAGGTTGATTCCATTTCATCTTTTTAGCGAAAACTCAGCCCGACCACACCCGACCCAAATTGCACCCCTAGATAATGTGTCATATTAGAACTTAAAAATTCACCTAATTTAGTTATTAAGAAAAACAAGGGAAGCTCAACCTGAGCCCACCTACGTGTTTATATGTCCTTTCATCATATAATTTCTCATGCTCCAATTCATTAATAGACCAGAATAACTTAATGCTACATTATCTACAAGGTAGGAGATATTGATCTAATGATTTAGATCATGTTGATATCATGAGGTTGGGCCCAACTCAAGTTTCAAGAATAGGTGATAAAAGAGGGTGATAACTCGAAATTTAACTGTTGATGTGCTTTAAGAAGAAAAATACGTTTTTTCCTTGGATAAGCTATTTTAAAACTAGGGGTGCAAGTTTGGCCCTGTGAGCCCTGACCCGTCCTGAACCCGAACAGGGTCAGGACTGGATTTTCCAACCCTAAGGGCGGATCAGGGTTCATTTTTGTAGATCCTGACTCAGGTCGGGTCGGGTTCTGGGTTAATGCCTCTGGTACCTTGACCCGGCCCGACCCTAAGTTTTCTATTACATAATTGAACCATCTGTGCATGTTTCTTTTGCTTATGTTTTCTATTATCTTGGATTGATGTTTCTTTAGATTATTATTATTAATTGTCTCTGTTGCCCATCATGTTGTTGAATTCATATTGTATTATTTTGTTCCCTTTCTCTGTTTATTGATCATTTTGTTCTATATGATAAGTGGTTGCTTTATTTTTGCCACTCTTAACAGGTATTTGCACTAGGGTCAATTAGGCCCAGCCCGGCCCAATCAGGGTGGGCTAGGGCCAGCACTGAGCCCTGTAGGGCGGGCAATGGGTTGAAGTTTTGTCAGGGCTGAGATAATGGGATCCAGGGTTGAGCTAGGGTTTTGAAAAACCCGACCCGACCCAACCCTGTTGCAGCCCTATTTAAAATTATTTTAAATCATATAATCCAGATTTTAGCTTTAGCTCCCGGGATTTGCCAGGGACCATCGCAGAAGGCATTTCGCGGGCCAGCTGTTGCATGAGAGAGAAGCCACATAGGCTCACTTTTCAACAGATTTTGTCTTTATCATTTAATTCATGTTAGGTGGCTGCTCTCTCATGCAACAGCCAGCTCGCGAAATGTCTTCTGCAATGGTCCCTAGCAAATCCCCTCCCTGCACTAAAGTTTTCTTATATTGCAAGGTTAAAGTGAGATCTTCTATTGTTTACAACTTTAGGGTGTACATGTAGAAATTAAATTTTACTGTAATAAGATCCGCCCTGCGAAATTGATTCCCTGCAAGTTAGCTAGGTTATTGCTATAAATGGTGAGGACATCACAATTAGAATTAAAGTCCACCACCATAATTCTGATTAAGTATATAAGTTAGAAATTGACAAGAATAGTCTATCCTTCCACTATCCAAAATTCTTATATAGAACATTAGGATGTGGAAAAAATGTTGTTACCCACCCTCTGCCTATGAAACTATCACAGTTCCATCACAAGAGGCCTATATTGCATATACATCCTACACGCTTATTGCCTTTCAACTTCACATGAATCCTTAATAGGGAAATGATAAATTTGCCCCTTTTCTTTTATGGTTGCAACTCAGGTCGATTCTTGAGAATTTGGGTTGAGCTTTTACCTTAAATTCGGTCGGGGTTCAGGTTAATTCCTATTCATTTTTTAGCAAAAGCTCATCCCAACCCGACCCAAGTTGCACCTAGGGCTGGCAACGGGGCCGGGCCGGGCCGGATGTTGCATTCCCCATCCCCTCCCCGGCCGGAAGGACCATTCACTGTCCCCGCTTCGGGGATGAAGGGGAATCCCCGCCCCCGCCCCTACGGGGAATTCCTAATCCCCATCCCCGCCTCACGCAAAAATCCTCACCTCAAAAAAAACTTTGTTAACACCCGAAAAAAAAAAAGACAAGCCGTGTTTGTGCACTTATCGAAATCTGGTAGTGCCAATATCACTGGCATAAAAAAATATTTACTGTTAACTTAAAAAACACGGATATTAATAATGGCTTGCATATTAAAACGGGTCAGGTCGGGGCGGGGCGGGTCCATCTCCATCCCTATCCCCGCCCCCGTCCCCCGCTTCGGGGAATTTTTCAAGTCCCCCGTCCCCGCTCCAAGTAGGGGAATCCCCCCTCCCCCCTCCCGCCCGCCCGCTCCAAGTTGGGGAATCCCCGCCCTGAACGGCGGGGCGGGGTGGATCCCCGTTTTAACAGGTGAAATTGCCAGCCCTTGCACCCCTATTTTCTTTACATGGGACACCCAGCTCCACTATCCATGGCAATCAAACCCGTTGAATCCTTCCCACGTGAAGTACATCAGCCACTCTGCAATCATAGATACATTGGAGGGGCTGTCCCAAGTAAATAAAGGGGCGGATATTTCACTTCCTTTCTTAATCTTCATTCTTTTCGTCTTCAAACTACATATAAAGCATAAAGGCTTATTATCCCCATGATGAACAGCCCAATTAATTACGGGTCGTTTTAGGTCACTTTCAAATTTCTACCATGCATGTGACTCTAGGGTTTGATGATCTAGATCGTCCACATCACACTATCCTAATCATCCACCTGTATTTAGGATGAAGAAAATCCCCAAAGGAGAGGGTCTTTTTTTTTTTTTTTTTGAAATGGCAGGAGAGGGTCTTAATACGAACAAACCTATCCATCTTTTTCTTTATTGTGGGCTAGTGGGCCACAGCCTAAATAGGCTGTGCCTCAAAAATCATTTCCATAGGTTGATCCTAACCCTCCGATCTATAGAAGGTTAGGATCAGCCCTCTAACATTCAGATTGGAGGGTTAAAGGGCTGATCCTAACCCTCGATATATCTGAATGTTAGAGGGCTGATCCCAACCCTCGAGAGATCTGAATGTTAGAGATCTGAACAAATCATGACCAAGCGATAGGTGGAACTGATCTCAAGTAGATCCCTAGACACCCCCAATAATTTTCATCTCTCTCTTCAATACCTACTTCTCTCCTCCCATGTATTTAGGAATTTGGTAGAGTTTGAATGCATACCAAACAAGTGCGTACAAGTGAACCATACCAAACAAGTGCGTACAAGTGAACCAAAAACAGCCCACGCATGATGAATTCGGTTTGTGTAAAAGTTATGAACTGCAAACCCGAACCCGAAACCGAACCCGAACCCAAACAAAGGGATGAGTATTTTGTATTTAGTTTGTATGAGGTTACCCATATGGTCTTGGTCCTATGTCAGCCGAAAGAGAGAGGCTACAAAATTCAACAATTTGAATTTTCTTAGTGGAGCTTTAGGGCTAAGATCAATCGGTGAAAACAACGTGTACGCACTTGTTTGGTATGTAGGGATACTTTGTCATTTTTGCCGATTAAATGACTCAATTATTTTCTGCTTATATTTCTAAGTCTAGGGATTTGCTAGCGTCCATCGCAAAAGGCATTTCTCGGACGGTCAGTTGCATCTGACAGTAGTCACCAGGGGCGGAGGCACATGGCCCTCCCAATGAATTGGAAAATCCCTTTTATGGTTTAAGGCCTTACATGCATGCTTATCTAGTTTAGTGGTTTTACATGCATGCTCAGTGGCCATGGCCCCCCCCAATAACCAATTCAGGCAAGTGTAAATTAGTCTGGCCCCCCAAGTGTAAATTCCTGTCTCCGCCCCGGGTAATCACCTCTGAGCATCCCCCAAAACTAGTCTTAGGAAAAAGAAAAGTTTGCATTTCACGGACTGTCTGTTGCATGACAGTAGTCACCTCTAAGTATCCCCCAAAACTAGTCTTAGGAAAAAGCAAAGTTTCAACATTAGGGTTATGCTAAGGCCACATGCGTCCGAAACCAATTTTTTGTTTGTTGCAGGCAAGGTGCCGAAATTTCTGAAATTTGGTATGTTTCGTCAATATCGGTTTCGGTCTTGACTGAAATCCGGATTTGGGACAAAATTTAAAACCTCAGTCGTGGGCCCTATTATACATGTAACACACATGGTGATTCGATCTATTAGGTCCAGCCTAGCTTTATTCTTTTGCTCCCCACAAAAACATACCTGCTCTGTAATGATTTGAGGAAATATATTCTAATGGGGGAGCACATGTCTTAAAGGTCTTTTTAAGCTATTGATTTTCGCATGCCTCGATCTTGCCAATGAGATCTCTGCTCAGTACGTGTAGCTCTGTTGTGCCCCAATTAGATCAACGGTCCAGATTCCCAAGCACATATACCACACGTGCGTTGGATCACGTCCATCAAGACAAGATTGTCCTCCGAGTCGATCTCAATTGAATAACCCTTCTGATGGAAGAGATCAAATCATACAAATCCTGATGTGGGGCCGACCCTGGTGTGTCATATGCAAGGTTTCAAATTTCGGCCGAAATCCGAAATTTAGTACCTCGGTCAGCCCCGAAACCGAAATTGCCGAAATTTAAAGGTCAAAATGTCAGAAATTTCAGCGAATTTTTTATAAAATATTAATTTTTAATTTCTTTACAGAATTTCAGCCAAATTACCGAAATTTTGGCCAAAAATTCCGACATATCGAGCACACCTGCCGGCCAAAATTTTTGGATTTCGGCTAAAATTTTGGTTTCGGTGAGGACCGAAATTACCCCCGAAACCGAAATTTAAAACCTTGGTCATATGTAGAGGGCCCAGGCACAAAAATAAAAGTAACACTTGTGAATTGCGAGTCTCCTTAGCATTTAAGATTTTAGTATGCGGGTATGAGGTGCATCTGCAGAGCTAGCGTCTGCCACTAGCATTCATGGCTATTATTTGAAACTTCTCCTTCATTGCAATCAATCGTCGAGTACCTGCAGCAACAAATGTTGGAAAATGTTTTAAAAAGGGGCTGCACCTATCAACACAGAAGGGGTAAATATCAGTTTTACTCAACATTATTTTTTCGTTATCGTTAAGTTTAATTCCGCATTCTTTTATGGGTATATACTTAAACCGCGTATATTAAATATAAAACCCTTCTCTGCAATTTTTTTCCGGTCCCGTTCTCATATTTCTGGACAAATGCGTTGGGTTTCTTCCTTTTTTCCATGTCTCAACACGTTTTCAGTCTTCAAATACTTCTAGATAGGACTTCCTTCTTGCCGACAATTTCCCTTTTTAGCCACTATTTGACCACTCAAGGACTTTTTTTTTTTAATCTCTACTGCAACTCCCTTTAGTTTTAGGCTCTCTATTGGGTTAGTTTTGTTGGTGATTTGTGTCTCCTTTGTGGGTTTTTGAGATTTTTGTGCCTTTACTTGGGTGGAATTTTACATGGGTTTTGTTCTTGAATTCTTGTTTGATTACTGAGGTATTTTGATTCTGTGGAATTGAGAAGTTATCTCTATGGAAATTAGCATTCCTGGGCATCTTGCTGGATGGGATATTCATGGGTTTCATACCTTGGAAGGTGAAACTAAACCCTAAATCAGTTTTTGGGTTTTGCTTGTTTTTTCTTTTACTAAATTGTTAATGTTTCAGTTCTAATAGGGTGTCTTTGGATGCCACCAAAATTGTTTCTTATTTGCATATAAGATAAAGATTATTTACAACTAAAATTGGGACAATAAGCCATTTAGTTTATCATTTCTAAAACTATTATGACCATTATTTGTGAATAATCAATCATGTGTGACTTCAAAACCATCTGAAGGTTATATCCAAGGAGGCCCTTTCTCTATGAATTGGGTATTTTCTGTTTTTTAGAGTATATAGTAAACGGGGTTTTGTACAAAAGGTTGATTTCTTAGATTTTTGTTGGGTTTCTTGATTTGTTGGAAAACTTGTTTGGGAGAGGAAAGACAAGAGTACTGTACTGAGTACCCTCCATTAGCCCGATTTTCTTGTTCTTGTTCTTGTTCTTTTCTTTTTCTTTGAGTAGATGATTTAGGCGACAAAGAAAGCCTGTAACAAAGAAATCATTATTGTTGTTAGCTTATGTACGGAGATGTTCTCTCAATGTTTGAATGTGATCTAGCTTTTACAAGTTTAAGATATAGTCGATGAGATATGTTTCTGTTTGGATTCTTCTTGGTTCCTAACTTTTTTTATTTTTTTAATTTTTGAATGATTCTTGGTTCCAAACTTTTAGGCATATTTGGCCTAGGGTTCGTAAAACTGGATCTGCTTTTTAGAATTGGTGCCTCCTCTGGCTGTATGTGTGTTCTTTTTAGTTCCTTAAAGTATCGTTGAAACAAGTTAACATGATATTCTTCAAAATTGCACTGTACACATATATCTGTTATATGATATCTGTGTTTGTATTTATGTATATGCGCACACGATAATTCTGTACCTCTATTGGATTCCAATGCTTAGGCCTGTACCCTCTCAACATTGCTTACAATTGCATGAGTTGACTCAGCATGTAATGTAGCATGTTATTCATATGCATGTGTATTGAAAATCCAGACCATTGTATTTGTAATTGTAACATATTGTACTGTAATTTCATTGTCCTTCGACCGTATAGTTCATTGAAAGCTATGGTAAAACAGCCATGGCTTGCTGCTTTTGGTATGTAATTATAGCATCATTTGTTTCTCATGAATGGATTTTGGATTTCCAAACTGATATATTCCATTGTCAGTAGGGTTACTGGTTTGAAAACTATGGTAAAACACCCATGGCTTGCTGCTTTTGGTATGTAATTATAGCATCATTTGATTCTCATGAATGGATTTTGGATTTCCAAACTGATCTATTCCATTGTGGTTTAATAAAGATGGTTTGGAACTTTGAATAATGAGGAGTCTTGCTCCCTAGGTTAGGGTGCATCACTTGGATGCATATGATTGGGTTGATGAATTTTGGAAAATTTTGTAGTTTAAAAAGTTGGGTCCATTTTCTGACTGTATGCCACTCAGCTTCACAGGAATAGGTGATAGCCTCAATCTTGTTATGCATCTGAGGAGTCCCTGATCTCCACTTGCTGAAATGGCTTTGGCATATGAGAACAGCAGATAACACACAGATAATGAATTTTGTCCATCATCTCATTAATCTTCTCTGATTTTCGGAGAACTTAAATACTGTAACACTATTATTCTTCTTCATGCTTAAGGGAGTAAAAAGGAAACATCAGCTATGTCACCTAATTTTTTTTTACATTATCAAATTCCTATTGATAACCAAATGCATCTGTGCTGTATATATGCTATGAAAACAAAATTAATAACCAGAGTTCTATAGTTATTTAACCTTAAAATGGTACAATTCTTGACTTTTCTAACGGTAGCTTTCAAAGACTTCCTCCTCGTTTTGTATAATCCGTTCCGTGTCTTGAGCTTGCTTATTATTCCCGAATCCTGATCTATTTATAAATATTGTTAGCTTGATTATTATTTCTGATCTATTTATAAACATTGTTAAGTCATCGGGTTTTATGTATACATTTATCCGTATTTTATCAATATATTATGTTCAGATGCTCATTGCTCTTTTGCTTCCTTCGCCTTATATGCAGATTTGGATATTGAGAAAATAAAGGAGGAATCAATGACAAGGTGGCTGCGGTCAAACGAGATTTATGCAATATTATGTAACTATTCCTACTTTAACATCAAAGTCAAACCGGTTGACTTGCCAACAGGTCAATACTTGTTTCTCTTTTTCATTGGAAATTCTTTCACTTGAAACTACTACTAATGTTTTTTGTTACCTGTTCATCTAATATGCATTTATGCTTAAAAACTTACTGCTTGCAATGAGGCGATAGTTGAAAAATGATGATTTTATTATTCTGATGCCTTTTTTTTCTTATTTTATTGCAACCTAGGTGGCACAATTGTTTTGTTCGACCGTAAAATGCTAAGGAACTTCCGGAAAGATGGACATAACTGGAAGAAGAAGAAAGATGGGAAGACTGTGAAAGAAGCTCATGAGCATTTAAAAGTGAGATAACTTCATTTAGTATGATGCATCACATTATGGATTTTCACATATATCTTGCTGACTTTTGTTCACGACTTATGTTTAGTTAAATGGACTGAGGTTGTCGTTGATTTTATCCTTCTAGATGTCTTTTTCTTTGTTATTTTTCTCATGGAATGTGTTTCATTGTGTATATTACATCATTCAAATGCCATTAAAAAAAAATTACATCATTCAAATGTTTCATATCTCTGCATAAGGGTTGCAACTGTCTGACCACCTATACCGTTTCAGTTGTCTAGTTTAAGTTCTGTTTTATAGCATATTTTGGAATTGGAACTTCAAGTCATGACAAAATAAGATTAAGGTCTAATTTATGGGCTTGGTGGATTGGGTTTCGTTAGCTAGAGATAACTTTTGGTTTTCTTATCCTTTTACTGGGATGTATACAGAAAAACCCTGAACTTATTGAGTTGCTTTCTTTTGTTTTGTCTTGCATTTGTTTTTTTAACTCATAAATTATCTTGGGCTCGAGCTGGACCTTGAAATTTCATTGATATCGAAGATCTGCAGGCCATGATAGGGCAAGTCACAACATTGCAACCCATCATTTTCATGCAAGATGCACCAACAATTAGAATTGAGAAGTGGCACACAAGACGGCACTGATTGTATCTGCAAATCCAACAGATTACAGACACTATAGGTACACCTTGGGGGTGATCCTGGCACCTTAAGTGAAAGGTAGGTGATCTTCCTTTCCCTTGCTAGAAATAGCAAAATGCAATGAAGATTGTTATGTGGACGTATTTAGTTCAACTGGCTCGGTAAACTGTACTGAGGCGATGTCTCCATATCTGATACAAGATTTGATCAAGGTGTCTCCATATCTGTTCTACAGTATTCATATAGGAGTGGCCTCCTCCCATATTAAGTAGTTCTGAGGGGCCGGATGATTCAGAGGAGTTAGCTTATTGTCTATTGCTTGTTCAGCCTCCTTCGTCTAGTTGTGAAGGGAGAAAGCAGCAAGCAACAAGTGAGCTGACTAATTGGGAGTGGGCACTGCGCACTGCAAAGTGTTGCCGTTGCGCATTACCATGATTATGGGGTTGACAAAGGAGAACACACCCCCATCCCCACTCCACCACACACACACACACACAACAATGCCCTTCTCCTTCTATTCTCTAAAAAGGCGAACATCTCATCTAGGCTCAGTTGCCCTTCTATGAAGGAGAGCATCCCTCTGTGTGGTTCGTCTTTGCCCAGTGAGTTACTCACCAAATGTACGCTTCTAACCTACTCTAGTTCAGTCATTGGTGGTGTTCTCTCTCTCTCTCTCTCTCTCTCTCTCTCTGCAGGAGAAAGGGTTAAATGCAGATGTGGTAGCTGATAGGAGTAGTTGTAGCGAAGACAGTATTTCAGATCCAAACACAAGTAACTTCTGGCTAAGAAGAGAGAGTGTTGAGGCTGAGGGGGATTAGAAGAGATGCCCGAGGAGATTAAAAAGGAAAGTTTTGGAGAATGAACAGGGTAACAAGAAGGGAGAAATACATTTAGCTAACATTTTTGCTGCATAGAATGATTGCTGCCCGATCGCCTGGCAAGTTCTTGTGGATGAATTGAGTGAGCTGCTTGTGAATCATATTCTTGAGACTAGTACGGTCCTAGGATTATCCTATTCTCGGATGGAAGGAGGCTTGAGCAGATTGTTTCATCAGGCAGAACTAAGAGATCTTCAGATGAGAGATCCATTGGAAGAAGTTAGACTTGAGAATTCGATAACGATGATCAGAGAAATGGTTCATCTTGAAAAGCCCTCATCAAGTAAACCTAGAGACAGAGGCAGAGGCAAAATTGGAGTAATGCACTAGGGGGAGCTCTCATCACCTTGTTTCATCACCTTGTTAAACAAATGTTCGTTACGTATAAGCCCGATATGCCTTGTATTCAGAAAACTAAGATGGACTCCATGAGTAGGTGGACTTTAAAGGAGATGGGTTGCAGGGCTAGTTGGGGGTTGTCGCTTTAGATGCTCTGGGGGCAGCTAGATGGATTCTTGTCTCTTGCGATAGTTCAATATTCGGGTTGGTTGAACAGATGGAAGGTCAATTTTCTGTGACGGTGGTAATTAGAAAGGTAGCAGATAATTCTATGTGGACTTTTATGGGGGGTTTTACGACCCTAACCTGTTGGCCGACCGAAGATCCCTTCGGGAAGAGTTAGAGGGGTATAAAAAACAGGTGGTCGCACCCTTGGTGCATCGGAGCCGACTTTAACGTTACCAGCTATATTGAGGATAAGGCTGGGAGTAGTAGGAGCTTGGCAAGCATGGTGGCTTTCTCGGATTTTATCAATAGATATGAGCTTATTGATCTTCCGCCGAGTGGGTCCCATTTCACTTGGTCAAGAAACTCTAGTAGGAGCAGGATTGATCGGTTCCTCATCTATCTTGGTTGGATCTCTTTTATTCTTGATATTTGTCAGACTGCTTTACCTTAGACCATATCTGATCATAGCCCCATTTATTGGATCCAAGACTGGAATCGTGGGGACAACTGCCTTTTCTCTTTGAGTTAGCCTGACTCAAAAGTTTTGAGACTGAAGGAGCGTCTCTTTAATTGGTGGATGGAAGAGATTAGCTCTGGACTAGCAGCCATAATGATTTGTTGAAAATTGCGTCATGTGAAAAGCAAGCTTAAAGAGTGGAATATGGACAAACATCGTACCAGGGTGGAAAGGAAAGCTTGGTTGCTCGACAAGATTCGAGAGATCAAATGGGCAGAAGAGTTTGGGTCCGCCAATAGGGAGGGAGCAGATAGGAACCTTTAAGGAGGAATATAATCGTCTAGTGTTATAGGAAGAAATTTTCTGGAGACAGAGATCCAGTGCCTCGTGACCATGGTTTTAAGTTTCGGTTTCGGCATCCATTTTGGCCTTGGCCGAAACCAAAATTTCGGCCGAAATCCGGTCTCAACTCAACTAAGCCTTTGTCCCAAACTAGTTGGGGTCGGCTAATGAATCCTTTAGAAAATTTTCATGAAGAAGGTTCATTTTATAGAAGAGTGGCAAAGTTTACGGCCGGCTGCCAACCTGATGCCAACCCTTCTTCTTGACGGCCGAAATCTGGTAATTAAAAATTATTATTTAATCTAGTTCAAAAAACAAAAAATTATTGTTTAATTATTTACTAAATTTCGGCTGAAATTTTGGAAATTTTCTATATTAAAAAAAAAATCAATTTCTCGAAATTTCGGCTGAAATTTGGTAAAACCCTATATTTCGGATTTCACCAAATTTCGGTTTTGGTCTCAACCGAAATCCGAAATTTCGGATTTCGGCTGAAATTTATAACCATGCTTGTGACTTACGGACGGGGATAAGAATACACTATTTTTTCACGGGGATAGTTAGCGCCAACGTTTTAAATTTCGGTTTCGGGGGTAATTTCAAGCCTCACCGAAACCGAAAGTTCAGCCGAAATCCGGTAGAAGGGCTCGAAATGTCATTTTTTTGGGCCGAAATTTTCGATTTGATAAATTTCAGCAATTTCGGTTTCTGAACATTTCGTTTCGGTCCTTACCGAAATCCGAAATTTTGGATTTCGGCCGAAATTTAAAACCTTGGTTAGTACAACACAAGAAGAGGAAATTGGATTAGCGCTTTGATGGTTGATGGTTGCCTGAGAGATGAAGTGAGTACTTAAAAAATTGTGGAATTTTACAAAACTTTATATTCTTTAGTGAGAGGAGAGCACCCTAGACCGGATGGACTTGGCTTTTCCAGTATTGATGAGTTGGATCAAGGCTTTTTTGGAACAACCCTTTGCCGAGGAGATCATAATTGGACCTTTCGCTCTTGAGTATGGACCGAGCCCCTAGTCTGGATGATTTCTGCATGGTCTTTTTCCAGTGTTGCTGGGATTGGGGAAGAGCGAATATTATACGGTTCTTTACGGAGTTTTATGATGGTTTGGTGCTAGATAGAAGTATGGATGTGTGGACCCCGATCCCGAGGACGGTTGGCGAGGATACGAGATCCCCGTCAATCCTCTGAGATTTTCACACGTGAAGGAGAGCTCTACTAAGGAACTCTCGAAAGAGTGCCCTCACAGCATGAGTGGCGATGTAAAATGAGATACTTTTTGATTCGGGGACTAGCCCGGAACCGAGACGTACCTGAAACAAAGAAGGGTCACCACCCAAGGAAGTAGGCCCTAGATCCCATACTATACTCTGTCGTAACGGATAACCAGAGATACAAAAGTCCGTGCCTGATGACGAATGGGGAAGGTGTTAGGCGCCCCCAATTCACCCAAGTGCAAGCACCTGGTCTCTTATGCCATTTATTTATTAACTTTGAAGAATTTTGGGCGAAAATCATGTGAAATGGGAACAGATATCCCCGAGAAAACGTCTACCCAAACATGCATGACTCGGGGATGAAAATAATAAGCACACACAAAAGATAAATGAAAGAAGTGTCTCCTAAGCATAGCTAGGTTATGAGTGTCATGCCTAATTGGTGTCTAAGTTCTGGTGGATAAACACATGCATGCTACAACTAAAGGTATAAGGTATGTACATGAAAGTAAGAAAATACAACAAAACACACAACACAACTCGACTCCACACACGACTCAACACGACAAACCCTAGACTCTAATGTGATACTTGACTCGGACCAGGATGGCCATCCTGGCTGCTCTACGTATCCCGGCCTTGGGAAGAATCAGAGTCAACGTAGTTCGGTGGCCTATTCTAAACTACGATGCCTAACCATCTAAGACCACTATCATAGACTCTATTAACTAGACCTGACTAGTTTTTAAACCTTCTTGTGCGATTGCTTAAGTTCAAGTGAATTGTAATTTTTAGGACTCCCTATATGCCTTAACTAATGCAAGTTAGCCATAAACTATTGCAGGTGAGCCCTACATCCTGTGTGTAACTAGGCTGTATGACCTAAGGAAAACCATGGGCTAATTAAGTGCATCCTAGTCTAGCCATCGGCTCGACTAAGTGCCTGACCGACCACGACTCGAGGCCTCCTAACTTTAGGGACACTCACACGACAAGACACACAAAGCTTCAACATAACCAGGACAGACTCCTAACTCTGAGACACCCCAAATATCTAGGACAGACTCCTAACTCTAGGGGAAGATCTTTTCGAAAACTAGTGTAAAAGATTTGTTTGAAGAATTCTTGTGTTTTTGAATGATTTGAACATGTTTATTTTGAAAGTTTTGACTGGACTTGGGATATGGATCCCAAGCTGCCTACGTACCTCGTGGAAGAGGATCAAGCCAATGTAGTTCGGAAACAGACTCTCCTAACTACTCTCCTAATGACTCAAGACTTTTCTGATGCTTTTGGATTTTCAGATGTTTTAAGTGTTTTTGTGTTGTTTTGAAATGTTTTCAAGTGTTTTTGAATTTTTAAAGTGATTTCACCCTTTCAGCCAAAGGGAACCCATATGTCTGCACCCCGTGATCCACAGCATGGAAGAGTATCAGTGCTAAGGGTTGAATCCCTATAGCTAAAAAAGGAACTCCAATCTAATGACAGACTCACAAAAGGAATGTACAGACTCCTAAACATCTATAAGGGCAGGATAGACTCAGAAGATTTGCAAGGGTTGGACAGAATCCTATACCTCGCAAGGGTTGGACAGAATCCCATGACTTGATGAAAGGTTGGACAAAATCCTAGCTCCTTATGACGATAGGACAGACCCCAAAAAGACCGGATCCTATGCTAAAAACTGACTCTCTAGCTAAGGATAGACTCATATACTAAAGGACTTATTCCTTATGCATAACCCTAAGAGAGGAGTGCTAATGAGACTAGGCTAGTCTCCTAAAATAAAGAAATAACTGGGGTAAATGAGACAAAGCTTGTCTCCTATGGGGGAAACAACTAACTCTAGTGAGACACTGAATGTCTCCTATGGAAGGCTCGCAACTATAAGACTAGATTAGTCTTTATCCTAGATGTATATTTTACTTGAGACTTGGATAGTCTCCTATGGGTGACTCACTGATGAGACAAAGCCTGTCTCTAAAGGGTATGACTTTTACTGCATGAGACATAGCTTGTCTCCTAAAGGGGCTCTAGATGACTCTTTCATTGCCCTTGCAATGAGAGAAGGGATCTAATGTCTAAAAGGTGTTTAAAGACTAGGCTAATCTATTAAATAAAGAGGGGAGTGCTACTTGGACTAAGTGAGTCCCCTAAGAATGGGCTTGGGCTAACGCCTTCTTCGCCATTTGCAATGAAGGAAGGATTCTATGGTTTAAACACGTCTAAAAGACTTAACAAGTCTTCTA
This sequence comes from Tasmannia lanceolata, assembly GCF_043159265.1. Lineage (NCBI taxonomy): Eukaryota > Viridiplantae > Streptophyta > Magnoliopsida > Canellales > Winteraceae > Tasmannia > Tasmannia lanceolata. The sequence continues at coordinate 10,056,202 of NW_027518696.1, read as the reverse complement.
AATGAGAGAGGGGAGAGCTACTCGGACTAAACAAGTCCCCTAAGGATGGGCTTGGGCTAACGCCTTCATCGCCCACTAGGCTAAGCATGAATTAAGCATCAAAAGCACGCATTTGCATTCTACATGGAAGCTGAGAATTTGTATTTAAAATTACACTCTCCAAATGGCAAAACTAGCAAAAGTGATACACATAAAAGTTGTAGGGGACACATCAGAGAACATTAGATTACTCATGCATTTCGCGGTTCTCGCCGGAAGTGGCCGGAAAACGGTCATCTTTGGGCTGATTTCAGATTTCATTTATGCAGTTTTGTTTTTCAAAAGTTCTGATTTGGTTTTGCAAAATAGAGGATCAAAAATACATTTTCAAGAGAAGTGTTCAACTACAAAGTTTTAGGAAATTGATCAAATAAACTTTTCTCCGTTGACAATTTCGGCTGGATCTTGCCGGAAGTGGCCAGAAAACGACCATCTCCGGGCAAATTCAAATCTGAAAATGTAGTGTTTCTTGGCTGACATCTTAAAAGAAGCATAACTTTTGCATTTTTCATTGTTACGAGGCCCGTAAGATGCCAAATCGAAGATCTCGGAAAGATCTACAACTTCCGTGTGTATCACTTTGCTAGATCTAATCGGATTTTAGTGAAAATTGAAAATAAAATATGGACAACATGTAATTCAACACAATTTCATGACATTTCACATCAAAACTTCATTCAAACACAAAATCTATGGGAATTTGATACAAATATATGACAATACATCCTGATTAGGCTTAGATCTAACCATGTCAATTTCAGTTTTCAAGATCTTTAAGGAATTCTCACAAAAATGCATAGATTCACCATTTTAACCTAAATTTTCAGCTGAAATCTTAAAATTGGCATAACTTCTTTGTTTCTGGCCAATTTGGGCTATTATATGCCAAATGGAAGATCTCAACAAGCTATACAACTCTTATGTGAAGTACAACACTCAGTCGTAACCGGATTTTAGTGAAAAACTCAAAAAAAAAAATCTGGATAGCATATATTGTTGAAGTTTTTCAACATTTTACAAGAGCATTTCACATCAAAATCCTAGATCTATCATGGATTTCACTAGATATTCACATCACACACATATTTTTTTTTGAAATGGACACATCACACTCATATTAAGACATACATTTTTGAATTCCAAAGGCTAATACATCAGATCTAAAGATTTTCACAAAAATCATCCAAGAATTCACCATTTTAACCCTAATTTTCAGCTGAAATCTTAAAATTGGCATAACTTCTTCGTTTCTTTGCCAATTTTGGGCCATTATACGCCAAATCGAAGATATCAACGAGCTCTACACCTTCCCGCGAGAAATTTTCACGAATTTTAGCCGAAAATTGATGAAAAATGGCAAAAACAAACATGGACAACACTTTATTTTGTCATTTTCACATCGAAATTCAACTAGAACTCAAAATCTAAGGTAAATTGCTTTAGATATTTATATGAGACATGTTTTTAAACCAAGGTTTTAAATCTCGGTTTCGGTACGAAATTTCGGACGAAATCTTGTAAAAATTTCACCGAAATTTCGGTGAAATTTTGTACTTCACCGAAACGTTTCACCGAAATTTTACCGAAACGAAACGTTTCGGCCGAAATTTCCGAAACGTTTCGGCGAAGTTTGGTACTTTTCCGACTCACAGTGAATTTCGTTTCGGTTTCCACCGAAACCGAAATTTAAAACCATGTTTCGTTTCGGCCGAAATTTAAAACCATGTTTTAAACATATTTTGGTAGATTTTAGCCCTAGGTTGCTAGATCTAACAATTTTTAAGCATTTTCCACTTAGATTTCCCATTTTAGGTTAGATTTTTAAAGAAAACTCAAAATCTACTAACCTTGTGCCCTTCTCTTGGATCTCTCCTTGAAATCTTCTTCTCCTCCTTTCTCTCTCTAGATTTCAATCTCTCTCTCTCTAGAATCTTCTCTCTCTAGAATCTTCTCTCTCTAGAAAGCTCTCTCTCTCTCTAGAAAGCTCTCTCTCTCTCTAGAATCTTCTCTCTCTAGAAAGCTCTCTCTCTTCCTCTCTAAAATTAGATTAAGAACCCTAATTTTTTTCAAATGAGAGCCAAAATGCTTTATTTATAGAGTTTTCCCTTCATTTTTGTCCCCCATTAGTTTATAGGACAACCCATTTTTCAAAAATTTTGCTTTGATTTTGGTTGCAAAAGGATGGTCTAAAGAGAAAAAATTAAGTAAAAAGTTAATATAATTTTATCCTCTTCTATTACTCTAAGACACCCCCTCCTATGTGTTTTATATTTGATTTTGCTGAAAATGGGTGGTCTCGGGAAGAAATTAGGTAAAAAATTAGAGTGGGATAATTCACCCTCCTTCTGCTACACTATCTCACGAACTACGCTCGTTTGCTAGGCAAACCTTGACGGATTTCGACGAAATTTTGCAGGGACCTAGCCGGGACCCTAACCTACCCTAGGGTACAATTTGGGGTCCTAACTCACTGATTTGATGGGGTTTTGCACAAACAAATGGGATATAGGGGTTCGGTCAAAATGGGGTGTCTACAGGATGCGACTTTCATATCTTTAATTCCTAAAATTGAAGGGACGGTCATTATATTGGATGTCATGCCGATTAGCCTTGTTGATTGCTTGTATAAGGCCCTTGCTAAAGTCTTGGCAGAACACCTAAAAAAGGTTCTTCACAAGGTAAATTCTCGATAGTGCGTTGATAGCTAATGAGATGTGTTGGATATATATATGTGTGTTTATGTGTATGTAATGTCATAAGGGCATAGTAGTCTTTTCCTTTGTTCCATCTTAATATAAATACTTGAGTGAAAGGGGTAGACCCTAACTCATTCCATTCTCTCATTTCTTTCTCTTTTAACATGGTATCAGAGCCCTAGGGTTTTTCTGCCCTAGGGACCCTCCTTGGGGTGCCTCTCGAACTTCTTCTTCCTCATCCACCTTCTCCTTCCTCATCCATTGCCTAGCTTTCCCCTCCCACTTCTCTCTTGCCTCTCCTCTCTCTAAACCCTCTCCCAACCCCGTCCAGCCACCTCTACCTCCCGCCCCTGCCCCTTCCCTCTCCTCTGTCCCCCCCCCTCCCTGCCTCTGCAACTCCCTCCCTCCCCCCTCCGCCTCTCTCCAGCCCCCTTCCCCACTCGCCCCACTCTCTCTCACTCTCCCGCCCCCCCTCACCCTCCCACCTCCTAACAGCCCCTCTCTTTTAACAAGATGGATCATTACTACTCTAACACAAGAGGGTAAGGGGTGGTGTGCAAGCTAGATATGGAAAAGGCCGACAATAGAGTAGAATGAGATTATTTGGATTATCTCATGAGAAGGATGGGGTTAGATGTTAGACGACGAGCTTAGATTATGAGGTGTGTGTCCTCTCCTTGGTTCTCTATTTTGGTGAATGTGTCTCCCAAAGGTTTTTTTAAAATCCTCTCATGGTTTGAGGCAGGGAGATCCCCTTTCCCTCTTCTTATTTTTGATAGTGGCTGAATCTAGAATGATTGAGAAAGGCATAAGTTATGGCCTCCTTGCTGGTTTCAGATTTGTCCCCATGAATTGGAAGTGTAGCACCTTTAATTCACTGATGATACCTTAGTTTTCAGTGTGGCTGATGAAGAGAAAGTCTTGAAGCTAAAAGTGGTAGTCCGATTCCATCTTAACTCATTTAATTACTCACTAAAACATAACCAATAAAAACCAGATTCTAATCTCAATAAGGGTTATGGATTTAGGATTTCTGATACAAACAAAAAGAATGGAGAAAAAGGACATTAACTACTTGTTATGCATGTTTGAATCACAACAATAAGTGAAGATGTTTGTTTTCTTGACCGTGGAGAGCTAATGGAAAATATATTGTAATTTGTAACATTTTTTAAAGCCATTGTAGGGTGCCATTTGATTTGCAAATCTTAGATTGATTCAAGCAGAGGGTGGACAATAGTTTATGAGCACAAAACCTTGGGTGTAACTCTCTTTTAAGGAATTTGATGAGTGTGGTTAGGTCATTCTGTGATGCTTAGAGAGTATTTATATCAGAAACTTGTTTTGATGATTGTTGCCCTAATCTTCTATAATTTAAGTTTTAATTCAAAAGTTCCTCATGTACAACAATATTAGATTTTTTATTTCTTGAGATTTTAGTTGCATAGTTGAACTTTGTGATGGTTCATTAAGAAGAAAATCTACTCAGAATATATAATCCTTTTATCTCTTTATCTCACAATCAAAGTTCTTAAAACTTTAGGGAATGGTTTGGGATTTTTTTAAGTTACGAAAACCAGCTACCATTAAACATGGAGAACTGCTAATGTGGTCATTTTTGTTGCAAATGGTGTATTTAGTTTTGTTATTCCTCTTTATTCGTCTCTCAATCTTTTGTGTACCTAAAGCACATTTTTATCTCCGTAATTCTTTCCTTGTATGCATGAGTAAGAACTTCCATTATTTTTTCATTATTTGGATATTGGTTTTCACGTTGTTTTATTAATTTTATTTTGTGGCAGTTTTGGACTATAAGAGTTGAAGATTTTCATGATTTTACTATCTTGAATATTTGAGATTTTCTTAGGCCTTGAGATATCTTGTTTTGTCTTGGTACTTATTACAGTGATTTGATTCTCCATTATTCTTTTATTCTTAATTCTATTGTTGGCTTGAGTACTATCTATTTATGAGTAATAAAATCTAGCCACTTGATACCAACACATAATGCATTATTTTTGTTTACTGTACAGGTTGGGGATCGAGATAGAGTCCACGTCTATTATGCGCATGGCCAGGATAACCCCAAATTTGTTCGCAGGATTTACTGGCTGCTTGATAAGTACGTGACAGTTTATGCATATAGCTATTGTAAGATCTATCAAATCATCTACTATCTAAATTGAAAAGCTGTGGGATCAGGTGTATCTTTGTGATTGTGGTCCAACATTATATTTGGATGGTTCTAAAGGCTTTAGTTTATAATGACCATTAATGTGAAAGAATTCTTAGGTGAACCACCCAGATTATCGAATATCCGGATTGTCTATTTGAAATAAAACTTTCTAATTGGAATGAAGATGGCTCAAGTGTACTCGTAACTTTTCAAAAGATAAACCAATATATCATGAATCCTTCATATCAATGTTTCAATTTTTCTGTAGATCTTTTTTCAAAGTATTCTTATAACATTGCTTGACACATCATAAACCGAGTAAATATAGCTAATGCCCATTGTAACTGAGTGGCACGGAACACCTTTTGTAGTGAAGGAGTTCATGGGACCAAGTCATGTTGGGCATATTTTTATCAGGTCCTAGGCTTCTTCAACCTACTTTACCTTTAAAACCAAGGAAATACAAGTTCCTGTTTAGGTAAAGGACTTTTAGCATTCTTGAGAGATAATACAAGTCCCGATCAGGCAAGTGACTTTTAGCACTTTGAGAAAAAAGCAAAAATTTATTAGAGGAGAAAGATATAGAATGAAAGGAAACGAGATGATACCAACAAAGGGAAAGAAATTAAAAAAAAGCCTGAAAGAATCCGCTGCAGGAGAAGTAATTCAAGCCCAGTATACAAATCAGCCCTACAACTTTCCTGGCTAGAGGGTTGCCACATCATTAGCACTCCAAGGGATATGCTTGTTGATAGGAGAAATTTCCCAGGTCATGAACCTCTTGAGATAAAATTAGTTAATCTCCATATGCCCATGTTCGATCTCGATGGCCAAGGATCCCATTAGTTGTCACCCTCAACACAGTGAAATTGATAATCCAATTTGAAAATGGGGAGGCTGGTGCGTGGAACACGACTTCCATTTTGTTAGAATTTGTTATGCTGTTGGAGCTAGAAAGCACCTTGATGATTGACCCTCATCGTCTTTAAAGATCCACCAATATCACTGGACCCTGATTTCCCTTTGAATCCCATCAAAGATTAAGTTAATTAGAAATGGGAGAAATCCGTGTCGGCACGGATAGTCCTAGGAAAGCTAAAAGAAACTTACATGTATTTCCAAAATAACTCTTCGACAAAGGCCTCCAAAATTCCATTCTAACAAGAACCCATAAAATAATGGAGAACTTGATATCCATTGCCAAAATCCAAGGTTTAGTACAACCATCAATAATCCTTCTATGTTGTTTGGCTAAAAACCCTAAAAAATTACAAATGGAGTGATACTCTAGAGGACATTTACATTCTATTAATTCTTACCGTAGGATGGGGGTGTAAAAGAGATACTTTATAGAAGTTGTCTTGTGAAGCCACTAATAAAAAATTATTACTAATGTTGATGACAAATGGATCAAACACAAGATACTGACTGAATGGTGAGCGTTTTGTTGCAATTGTTTTTTCGAGTTAGCAATACCAAATTTTGTGCCCATTTTAAGGAGTGAATTATTTTTGTGGATTTGAATTGTTTGAATTGATGAAGTATAAAAGATTTTTTTTTTTTGAAACGGATAAAGTATAAAAGATAAATAACGCCTTTCTCCAACAGCTTAAGCTTTTGAAGAAGTTGGTAAGTTAACATGGTATCAGAGCCAAAGGTCTCGAGTTCAAACCTCCCCGATGTCAAAACAAATTCACATGCAATGGTCGGCCCAAGGTGGGACCACATGTGCCACGTGTTTGCCAAGTGGGCCACACGTGAGGGGGAGTGTTACCGTATACAAGATTAAAAACTGCCCTTCTCCAACAGCTTAAGCTTTTGGAGTAACTGGTAGTTTCACATGATATCGGAGAAAGGTCTCGAGTTCAAACCTCCCGGATATCAAAAATCCACATGCGATGGTCGGCCCAAAGTGGGACCACATGTGCCACGTGTTTGCCAAGTGGGACACACGTGCGGGGGAGTGTTAAATTATAAAAGATAAATAACGCCTTTCTCCAACAGCTTAAGCTTTTGGAGAAGTTGGTAAGTTAACATGAATATTAGTGAGTTTGATTTGGGCATATGTTAGGTGTTTGTGTTGCGTTTGATGTTATCTGCCAAAACTCGATGGACCCCAAGAGGGACAGTTCACTTGCTTATTTGGATCACATGAATGCTAATCGTTGTTGGTCTTTAACTAGCTCATGGTAATGCCCATTGTGGATTGGTAAGAGGGGCTGCTCACACCACAGTTACTAGAAACTTCCTAGATGGAGGGGAAGCTCACTTCAGAAGCTAAGTTCTTCTTGTTTGATGTATTCAGAGTTCCATGGGAGAAAGAGAAGAGAAGATGCGAAGTAGAGGGGAAAGAGAGAGAGAGAGAAGTATCATCTCCCCTTCATAAGATTTGTTATATGTGTCATTAGGGTTACATGTGAAAAGTCAAGAACACCCCTAACCGGGTATGTAAATTACACCGCTTCTTCTAACAGTCTCCCTTAAGCTGTAGTGTATTTGGCATACAACCTCAGCTTGGCACATATATCATTTAACTTCGCTCTGCCTAGTGATTCGGTAAATATGTGAGGTGCCTAGTCTCCTGATCTAATGAAAACGGAACATATTTCTCCTTTTTTGAATCTTCTCATGAATAAAATGGCAATCCACCTCAATATGCTTCATCCTCTCATGGAAAACTGGATTTGAAGCAATATGAACAACCGCCTTATTATCACAATACAGTGATACTGGAGACGAGGAAGGTATGCCAATCTCTGTTAGAAAAGACTTTAGCCATAGCTCAATATTCTACTTCGGCATTGGATCTGGCCACCACATCGTGCTTTTTACTTTTCTAAGACACCAAGTTCCCTCCAATAAAAGTGCAATATCCTGTAGTTGACCTCATATCTGCATCAGTGAACCCTTCCAAGTTCATGTGATTGTGCCTTTTGAAGAATAAGCCTTTACCACGGGCCCTCTTCAAGTACCTGATTATCTAAAGAACTGCTGCCCAATGAGAGGTACGTAGGGAGCTCATGAACTAACTCACTACACTCACTGCAAACGAGATGTCTGGACTAGTCACGTTCAAATAAGTTAGCTTACCAATCTTTTGTACCTGCCTTGGTCCTCTAACAAATCCCCTTGAACAGGATAAGGCTTGACAAAGGGATCCATGGGAACCTCAGCCGGTTTCACCCCCAGGACCCCGTGTCTTCTAATATATCCAAAGACATATTTTCTTTAGGATAATGACAGTCCCCCAAATTAATAGGCTACCTCAACTCCAAGGATGTATCTGAGGCGACCAAAATCTTAAGTACAAAATTCTTTCTAAAGGAAGTCCTTTAGCTTCTGTATACCTTCCCTATTACTCCCAATGATAATGATGTCATCTACATAGATTACTAGGAACCAGGTGATTGCATGCATTCATAGGGATTAGTCCCCCCCTAAAATGGGGTGGGGATAACCTATGTCATAAAAAAAATATAGATTAATAGGAAGATGTACCCATCATCAGACTGCGAGCTGAAAACTGAGTGCTCTACTGTTACTAGTTCACGCCTGTTAGAATAAGCCTATATGCCTATGGGCATTTTAGTAATTGTACATCTCTTTATTATATTCTAAATAAATGAGTGAGGGGGAGAAGCCCTAACTCACTTCCTCCCTGAGATTTGTCTTTCTTGTTATTGTTGTTTTATTTTCTTGTAATTTTGGTTGAGGCCCACCTCTCCCCTTCCTTTTTAATGAATTCATCTTGCCATTTCAAAAGAAAAGAAGCAGCCCTAACTCACTTTTTCTCTTTTCTCACTTTTCTCTCTCAACATGGTATCAAAGCCAAAGGTCTCGAGTTCAAACCTCCCGGATAGCAGAAATCCACATGCGATGGTCGGCCCAAAGTGGGACCACATGTGCCACGTGATTTGCCAAGTGGGCCACACGTGTGGGGGAGTGTTAAAGTATAAATGATAAATAACGCCTTTCTCCAACAGCTTAAGCTTTTGGAGAAGTTGGTAAGTTAACCTTTTTCTCTTTTCTCACTTTTCTCTCTCAACAATGCCGAAGCGCATAATCACCTAACTGGGTCTTCCAAACCAAGCTCTAGGAGACTGCTTAAGCCCATATAATGGTTTATGCATAAGGCATACAGATAGCTGCATCTCCCCCTGAGCAACATACCCCGGAGGTTGCTCCATGTAGACTTAATCGCTAAGGTCACCATCCAGAAACACATTTTCACATCCAATTGATATAATGGCCTGCCCATCTTCACAACCAAGGTTATCAACACAGGGATAGAGGGGATCTTTGCAACCGGTGAAAAAGTCTTAGTGTAATCGACACCGAAGGTCTGAGTGTACCCCTTGGCAACTAATTGTGCCTTCAAACGTCCTATCTGGTAGGTATTTAACTGAGAATACCCAACGACATCCAACAGGCTAAGCACTAGGAGGTAGCGAAACCAACTACCAAGTACCATTTGAGTGTAGTGCAGCTATCTCAGCTTCCATGTCAGCATGCCATGCCAACCTGGGTGAGCTAGGGCATCTGCAACAGACCAAGGCAAAGGAACCAAAGACAAGGCAGATAGAAATGTAAAATAAACAAGGAAAATCCGATCATATGAAATAAAGTCAGAGATCGGATTTGCCACAGTATGTGATCAAGTGCGAGATACAACATGAGAATCAACATGAATAGGAGGAACATCATATAACTGGGGACCTGATGTGGAGCTGTCAAATCGGGGATGCAGATAATCAGGTGGAGTGCTCGCTTCATCATGAGTCTGCACGATCCGCCGAGGGCCATGCCTGTACACATGCAGAGAAGCGGAAGGATCCATAGAGGTAGATGAAAGAGGGAGAGGCAATCCAGGGTCCTGTAGGGAATCAGTTGTAGAACCAAAGAAGTAAGGTGTAGTCTGAAAGAAACTGACATCCGTAGAAACATAGATCTTCCTCAAGTGAGGAATGTAGCACCAATACCCCTTCGAGGTTCGAGAATAACCAAGGAACACACACTTCTCTACACGAGGATCTAATTTATCTAAGCCAGGGGACAGATTATGAACAAAACAAACACATCCAAAGATGCGTGGGAGAAGTGGAAATGGATTCTCAGAGGGGTGTAAGATAGAGAATGGGGTCTGATTATGCAAAATAGAAGAAGGAAGACGATTGGCCAAGAAGCAAGCAATGAGGACAACATTATCCCAATAAGGCTTAGGCATCCTCATCTGGAACATGAGCGTTCGAGCCATATCTAGAAAGGTATCGAAGATATTCTCTCGGCTATACCTATACCATTTTGTTGAGAGTTGTACGCACAAGAGGATATGTTACCACGACTCCAAAAAAGTTTGAAATTCATTACATGCTGAAAAATACTCATGTGCATTATTAGTGCGCAAACAACCAAGAGATTAGAGATTTCAGAATAAAATGCGTGAAAGGAAAAAAAAACTTCTGATCGGTCTTTTATTGAAAATAGCCACGTCATCAGTGAATAATCATCACAAATACAATGAAGTACTTAAACTGAACTAATTCCAAAGGACCCACGATTAACAACTCGTTGTATAACAACACTTTGGTTGGTTTTTTTTTTTTTTTTTTGGGGGGGTGGGGGGGGGCAAAGAGAGGGTTGGGATGGAGCGGCGGCAAAGAGGGGTGGGAGGGGGCTGCGGCAAAAAGGGATGGGGCTCCAAACAAAAACCCAAAAGCTGGGTTTTTGAAATTTTTTGTTGCTTCACTTCTTCGGCGCTACCTGCACCCTAGGGATCGGAACCTATAGCTCTGATTATGGTTTTAAATTTCGACCGAAATCTGAAATTTCGGATTTCGGTCGAGACCGAAACGGAATTCTACAATACACGAAACGTTACAAAATTTCGACCGAAATTTCATTTTTTCCTAAATTTAAGGAATTTCAACCCAAAAATTTCGATTTTGTTAATTACTTAATTGGAAAAAGGATTCTGATCTGGTCAATACTCTAGCTTTTTCCGCACAAAAAAGGCAATACCTCTTGTTCTCCTCTTCAACAAAAAAAAAAAAAAAAAACCAAACCCTAGTTAGTCTTCTCCTCTGGGTTTTTCTAGAAATTGAGTAGATAGAATAGCTCCAATACCAGAAATTGCAAGACAAACAGAATCTGTTGAATGGGGTTTTTTAGGCGCAAGGGTTCCACCGGATTAGGAAGAATCCCAGATCCTACCTGCACATGCAGAAACCCTAGGTTTTCTGTGATTTTCGTATTCGAAATCTGAACGAGGGGAAGAATACGAGATCGAGGACGCACTTGATGGAGATTTTCGTTTCAGGGAAGGAGGGGAAGAAGCAGTGTTTAAAAACTCCTTGACTCGACAAGGAACTCGCCCGAGTCGACTCCTTTTTGCCTTGGCCGCGTTCCACGTTGCACCACATCCGCATTTTGCCCTACAGAGTCAATAAACTCCTTTGACTCTCTCGAGTCACGACCTTATCAACCGCGTTCTTGGCCGCGTTCCGCTCTGAGTGGACAAGGATTTGTCTTGGCCGCGTTCCACGTCACATCCGCGTTTTTAAACACTGGGAAGAAGACCAAGATCGAAATCGATTTGCTTTTTTAGAGATTTAGGGCTTTCTGATATGTTCTTGGGAAGAAGAAGAAGATGCAAGTGGAGTTTGGGTTTTCCGATATGTTATGTGATTTCTCTGCTTGTTTGATGTCGAAATCGAGTTTGGGATTTCTTTTGCCGATAAGTGTATGTGGGCCCTACGGTAAACCGACCAATGAGAGAAAATATAAGGTTGATCTACCAGATAAGTCGGAATCCTTTTTCCATTATTTAATATTTTCCCGGAATTTTGACTGAGATTACCGAAATTTCGGTACGAAATAAAATATTATTTTTAATGGTTTCATTGGATTTCAGCCGAAATTTCGGCTGAAATTTCGGTTTCGGTGAGGACCGAAACACATTCTGAAACCGAAATTTGAAACCATGGCTCTGATACCATGTTCAATGTATTCGGAGTTCCACGGGAGAATAGAAGGGAAAATGAGAAGTAGAGGAGAAAGAGAGAGAGTGAAGAAGTATCATCACTCTGCTCCTTGCCAACATATGGCCCCTTTTTCACTATGTTGGCCAACTTTTTTTATTGAAATATTATTGTCTTGTGTATTACCCATGATTGTGATTCCATTATTTTACTCGAGAAATCTCTCAACTGTTCCCAGTTCATTGCTTAGGATTAATCCACTGATATTCAATTTTTTCACATTTCCAAGACACGTCTACCTTTATTCATGTTGAGCATAAGAACTGTTTCCTAGGTCACTGATTTCTAATGTATTTATATTTGGTTTGCATGTGGGAGAATATTCTTGTCTTTATCAGTAAAATACTTAGGTAACATGATTCTGTGTTTTGTTGTTTTTTCAGGAAACATGAGCACATAGTAGTTGTGCATTATCGTGAAGTTTTAGAGGTTTGGTCATCCTGGTGTCCCTACATCATCTCATTATGAATAATTCATATCTAGCACAGTTATCTGCACAACAAAATCTAACTATGCCATACATGAGAATATATCTTGGTTTCCTCGTTATTTACACAATAAAATCAACCTATGCAATGCTATATATGTTGCTTTTTATAGAACCTTTTTATGTTTGGTGTTAGAATATATCAAATCTCACTAAATCTGATCGTTGGATTGTCTTGGTAGTAGATTAGGCAGCTAAGCTAAATGTGGTTGTTAAGTTAGGTTAGATTAGGATGCTTCTATCTTCACTATCTTATATATTTATCTTCTTTTATCTTTCTATGTTTATCTTTAAGTGCTCTATATAAGCGCACATATTAGGGTTTATTTTTAAGCATCTATGATTAGTGAAATCTTAGTTTATGACATGGTATCAGAAAGCGTTTTTAATTTCGGTTTCGGTTTCGATTTCGGTCGGCTTGGAAACTGAACCATTTATGTTTTGGTGGAAATCTTGTAAAATCACGGAAATGTATAGAAACATATGCAAAGGATGAAATTTTAATATAAAACTTTGGGAAATGCTAGAATAAGCACAAACACGTACTTAGAAACCATTACATAAGCAAGAAAGTCATCCATAATGGCTTATTCACACCGAACACCTAGTGAAATGCGTTATCACACATGTCTGGAACAATAAAGTCAATAAAGAAGTACAATGCAATGAAGTAGAATCCCATTCATCCTTTAAAAAATATGTAATGAAGTAGAAGAAAGTACAATAACCGGTCTCCCGTCCAAGGACCCCAACTCTATGTCAATATGACGTAAATAGCTTTATACGATGTAAATCATACCACCTTTCCATTTTCTGTCATTCCGATCATTTTGGTTGAATTTTGTGAATTTCAGTCGATTTTTGGGAATTCCGGTCAGAAATAATGATGTGGGAGGAATTTATTGAGATTACGTTTTGGTGGGGATGGAAACAAAAATACTTCGTTCGTTTTGGGGAAATTTAAAACCATGGTATCAGAGAGGGTCAATCAAACCCTGCCTTGAAGACAACGAGTAGGTTATGATTGGACTTGGTTGATTTTACACTTTGTTTAGTAATGGTTCCCACGCTCTAGGTGATTGTTTTAAGCCCATAAATGGATTTTTGCAATTTACATACCATATTCTTCCCTTGAGCAACAAACTTCATGGGATGCTCCATGTAAATTTCCCAATTTACTTACCATTTTCTCCCCCCTGAGCAACAAACTCCGGGGGATGCTCCATGTAAACTTCCTCATGAAGGTCTCCACACAGGAAGGTGTTTTTTACTCCAAGTTGAAACAATGGTCAGCTATAGTGGACAACAACAATAACGATAAAACATGGACATAATTAAGTGGCAATTAAGCCTTGCCATTGGAGAGAAAGTCTTAAAATATTCGACACCATATATTTGAGTGTAGCCTTGGGCAACCAGGCATATCAGTAGGGGTGTTCGTTCGGTTATAACCGAACCGAATAGACCGAAATTTTATAACCGAAATATTGTCAAATTTCAATAACCGAAACCGAACCGAAATTTCTAAAAACCGAACCGTAACCGAACCGATTAAAAATTCGGTTATTCGGTTATAATAACTGAATAGTGGGAGAAAACGAGGGAAAAAAGCAAAATCTCGGTTTGGATTAGGGCTGCAACTCGGGTTGGGTTGGGTCCAACCGTCCAACCCGACCCAACCCGAGGAACCCATTTTTCCAACCCAACCCGATTTCCAACCCGGCTAGGCTCAACCTGACCCAACCCAACCCGATTTGCAATCGGGCCAACCCGATTTCCAATTCGTGCACATGTTTTTGTTGGGTCCCACTATTTTTTTTTGCTCACATTCCTACACAGGCATCCACCATATAAAAACTCTTTGTAACTGAACTGAAGGATAAATTTATGTTGAAATTTAAGCACATTTCTAGCTTCAATGGGAAATGTGTTCAGTTGAAATCGGGTTTTAAGCACATTTAAGCACATATCGGAATTGGAAATCGGGTTTTGGGTCGGGTCGGGTTGCCTGACACCCCAACCCGATTTCCAATTCGGGTTGATTTTTCCCAACCCAACCCAACCCAACCCAAATTCGGGTTCAACCCAACCTGAGTTGCACCCCTAGTTTGGATCGGAGGGCTAGGATCATCCTATCGAAATTATTTTTTGAGCACAACCAAATTAAGTTGTGATCAATCAAATGGACGGTTTTGATCATCCTACGGAGTGCCCATATAGCACTTTTTTTTGAAAAAATAATGGTTTTTATCAGAATTTTGGTTATTCGGTTAACCGAATTTTTTTTTTGAGATAACCAAACCTGAACCCGAATAACCGAATTTCCAAAAAAAATAACCGAGACCGAACCGAACCGACCAACCCAATTCGGTTCAGTTCGGTTATTCGGTTATAACCGAATAATGAACACCCCTACATGAGTTCTGACACTACGTCACGAGATCAAGAAGAGGGGGAAAAGAGAGAATGGAGAAAGAGAAGTCACAGACATGGTTTAGGGTGGAAAATGATTGTCAGTCGACCTAATTGAGTTGGCTAACACTAACACACACACACACACACACACAAATATATATATATATATATATATATATATATATATATATATATATATATATATATGATTATTATTAAAAGGAAAAGACAAAAGTAACCCTAGGTACTTGATACTATAAAATACACATTATACTTTGACATTCATCAACAGTGGTAAGACACAGCACAAAACAATGATGTGCAGACTTGTGAGTTGATAATGCTTGAATCGATGTCCTGATGTGCACACTCGACAATTGTGTGAGTACTTTCAGGCTTCAGTAACTGTTCCCAAAACATGAGCAAGGGAAGGAATGAGTAGTGGGTAGATTATGATTGGAGTTGGTTGATTTTTACTCTTTGGTTAGGTCAACTTCTGTCCATTTATTTTTTATTCTTCTTTTTTATGAAAGGTATACTAATAATTATGACAATATCTGAATAGTTGCCAATAAAATATGTATCAGAGAAGGCTGCTGATAAAAATTATCTCCTGTGTTTCCGATGACATAATCATGTACCTCACCAAGTAATAATCCATGTATAACGAAGATGAACAAACTGGTAGAAAACCAGCCACAATATGCCATTTTTTTCTAAAGGAAGATGAACCAACTGGTAGATCTATCTGTACTCTGTTGCAGTCTTATTCTATAAATAATAATGGCACTAATGGGCCTTTGACTATATGATTAAGCTATCGTATTATTTTATCAACCAACTGGTAGAAAACCAGTCAAAATTATGCCATTTTTTCTTGGACTATATGATTAAGCTATCATATTATAAATAATAATGACACTAATGGAGCTTTGACTATATGATTAAGCTATCATATTATTTTCTTGTTGTAGTTGTACATGTTTAGCCGACCCCAACTAGTTTGGGACAAAGGCTTGTTGAGTTGAGTTGAGTTGAGTTGAGTTGTACATGTTTACTGGTATTCTGTCTTTCCTGTTTTAATACCATGTGTGTTGATTCTCTATCAATGAATCACCTTTTTGGGTAGTGGTGTTTGGGGTGCTGTACTGAAATCTCTGATAATTAAAGGTGGATGGATACCCATGCAATATCTGATTGTTATTTAATTGTTTTGGTTTGTCTGACGTATCAGGACAATGCAACTCAGTGCCTTGCTCCACCTATGGAATGTAAAGAGACTCTGACCTTGTCAAATAGGATGCAATTTGGTTCTCCATTCACACCTGTGAATTCAGTTTCTGGTTCGCTTCATTCAGAGACATCTGGTTCTAGAATTCTAGGTGAAGAAACTGACTCGGCGACAGATGGTGCATTCTATGCTGGTGAGGAGACTTGCCCGTGGTCTTAATGTTACTGGATGCATGTATATTGACTTCTCAGTTCTGTCATGGTTTGATATCCTTATCAAGACACAGTGCAAGATATTCTTTTAGTTCACCATTCAAGTCATCACAATGTTTGCCTTCGAAGTTTCAGTTTTATACAAATATAGCTTGGGATATGTACACTTCCAATTTTAATCATTCTTGAACATGAATATTTCAGTCGCTTTTCATGACAAATCTTTGCTTTTACTTGGCGACATAGTAGGTTCTGGCACTTCTCCGCTCAGTGAAACAACTGAACTTGGGAACCCCATTGAATCAACTGAACTCGGGAACGAGCTTGATGAAAGTTCGATTTTAAGACTTCATGAAATTAACACACTTGAATGGGCGGATCTGTTAGCAAATCAGAATAACATTGATTATGGCGCACCTATAAGAAGTAACTTCCTAGAAGCTGTGTTTATTATAGTTGATAACATCTCTTCTTCTTCTTTTTTTAATGGTAGTTGATAACACCTCTTACGAAGCCATTCAATGGGTGTTTCTGTTTTGCAGATGAAGCTTCATGCTTTGACCAACAGAGTGGATACATGTTAAGGGACTCGAAAAGTAATGTAAGTAACATGCTATTAACAATCATTGACAGGAGTAGAGTCATCCTTTAAGTGTGGGTTCAACGCTTTATTACCTATACTTCCTCATATTATATGTTTAGTTGGCTCTTAGTCTTCTCCACGATATTTGATGTTTAGAGTTGTCTTGGACTTCTAAACAACGTCTAAGTAGGCATTATTGTGGAGTTTATAGTTTAGAGATGAGGAGCATGATTGGTGTTCCATGATCTCTTGTATAATGTGCGAGAAGTCTCTATTAGTCCCAAGTGTAAGATATCTAGTTGGCTTTTTGGTTGCTGCTAGGTCTCCCACCCTACACCCCGGTTGCCACACCCTATACTCTTAATAGCCTTTTAGCTTTTTGTCAGTTTAGTAGTTTTATCCTTCTAATTAGGATTTTTGTTTTATCATGTCTTATTCATGATTCAACTTAAATTTATCATTTGTGCTTTTCTATCCTCAAGTTACAGTTCACCTGCTTTACAATCGGTGAATTGTCAATAAATTATTTGTAGTGGGTAATGTGGAGTTCAAACAGAAAATATATTTAAAATACTTTGAGCCATTATCTCTGTCTTGTCCCTCTCAAAATTATTGGGAATGGAAGAAAATAAACAGACTTCAAAGTTTGGATCCCCTACTCTGTCTCTTTTTCTCCTCTTCACTATTCTTGGTCCGTGTTGCAGGGTAGCCTTCTTCAATCTCATAATTTATCTGGAGGGATATCTTCTTTTGTGAATCCAACCAACATAACTACCAGTAGTGATTCCGTCGGCAGTAACCAAACATCCAGTTCTTACTTTCCAGTGGGAGATCAATATATTCAGCTACCAGTGGGAACCGATGAAACCTTGGACATGTTTGAGAATAATGAGTTGCAAACTCAGGACAGTTTTGGAAGGTGGATGACTTCTGTCGTAAATGAGTCCGCAGGTTCATTAGACAATCTACCAAATGAGCATCCAGTTTTCGCCAATAATGAAATGTCCGCAGATTCATTAAATGATCTACCAAATGAGCATCCAGTTTTCGCCAATCATGAATCAGGTGCACCTTCTGTGATGGAACATTCGTCTCTTCAAGAGCCAGTTTTCAGTATAACTGACATTTCACCGGGATGCGCCTTTTCAACCGAGGAGACAAAGGTTTTTTTCTTACAAGCACTGGTTTCTAGTAGTGTGCATAGGATCATAATTAGCTTGTAATCTTCTTTTCATTTACATGATTGCTTGAAATCAAAGTGGATGCAGTTGAAGAGAACCATATCCTTATTGCTGAGTCGGTGCAATTAAGATCTAGGACACAAAATTAAGATTTTTGATACTAAAGGAAAAATAGCAAAGTGCAATTATTAGTTTATAAAGTACAATACATTTGAAACTGAATTTTACTCAATCCCTTACTGAACCCATCACTAAGTTGGTATTTATACCATGGTTACCGGAAACTCCCTTGAATCGCTTTTCGGAAGCGGGAAAAGCGACGCTTCCCCAAAACTGGGGAAGCACATTTCTGATTCGTGGGAAGTTGTAAAGTGAGTTTCCCATTTCTTGGGAGGCGTGTTTCCCAATTTTGGGCAGTGATTTTCCATTTCTTGGGAAGCGCATTTTCCAATTTTGGGAAGCGAGTTCCCAAATTTTTATTTTCTTTTTTTTTTGTTTGTTTAGAATAAATATTTTTTTTCTTCACTTTTTTGCTTATTCTTTTGCCATTCTTTTTTATTTTAAAATTTTCTATTAAATCAATAATATTCATATGTGAAATTTGTTAATTTCGTAATTGATTAATTATAAGAAGAGGAAGATGAAAAAGTGTATATTTAAAGTTCCTTTATATTTTCCCCATATTCTTTATTTTTCTTTAATGATCCAATTGAGTCAAAACCTATCCATTTATCCCACTTCATTTTAGTGTATAAGCAATGTTGATGTGTACATTTAATTTTATTCAATTGACAAGTGAAGTTATGTTAGTTAATTTCTCCATTTAAGCAAGTAATCATTTAATTATTTAAGTTGATTAATCATTTAATTGTCCATTACATACTTGAGAAAATTTCCTATTATCTTTGGTATTTAATATTTTGATTAATGGTTGGTAATTGGATTCGCATGTAAATTAGTTATTGTAGTTGGAATTAATATTTAATGTCGGTTGAAATTTTGATTCGTTTATGGTGGTTGGATTCGATTTTCTTATCTTGCTTGAAAACTTGAATACACTTGCTTTTAAATTTTATAAATATTAAAATATTATTGAAACTTATTTCTAATTGTCACTAATTTTTTATAATTATTTATTTTTTATATTTTCATTATTTTTTTATTTTATGCGCCTCTTGTTCGCTTCCTTGGTGCTTCCCCAACCCTTGACGCTCCCCGCTTCCTTGCTTCCTGCTTTCGCTTCCCACAGTGGCAACTATGCTTCAGACTTAACAAATGTGATATTGATTTTCTTAGTCACAAACATCTTTATGAGGAAATGGCAATCAACTTCAACATGTTTGGTTCTTTCATGAATCACATGATTGTTGTTAAGATAGATGATTGCCTGATTATCACAATACATCTTCATAGGACTTGCAATAATAAAGCTCATCTCGTGTAGAGGAGACTTCGCCCACACCATCTCCCACGATGTATGGGAATGGCCCTATGCTTGGCTTCACCAATAGATTCAGCTACAATATTCTACTTCTTGCTCCTCCACCTTACCAAGTTGCCTATTACAACCATTCAATACCCAGCAATGGACCTCCAGTCATTTGATCTCCAACCCAATAAACATAAAAAAGCCTATAATGTTCAATATCTCAAAAGATCTATTTATAAGACATTTACCTGGACCACCTTTTAGGTATCTCAAAATTCTGCAAACTGCCTCCCAGTGTTGGTGAGTGCATGAACTGATTAATGACTCCGACTACAAAGGTTATGTCAGGTCGAGTGACAGGTCGAGTGATAGTCAAGGTGATCAACTTGCCAACCAATCTTTTATAATCCCCTTGATCACTACATGGTTCATCTTGATCAGCTTTGAGCTTTGCATTGGGATCCGTCCGTGTGTCGATAGGTTTAGTTCATACCATACTTGTCTCCTCTCGCATGTTGGTTACACACTTTCTTTGAGAGAGACTAATACCTGCTTTATATCTAGGCACTTCAATATCCAAGAAAAAACCTTAGATTTCTGATGACAAGTTACACTTCACATCAGCAATACCACCCTGACCATCTATGGGTATTTCTTATTGTAACCAATGTATTTAATGCAAGCATGCCTGTCAAAATGGAAACCCTTTTTTGAAACTGTCTTGGGTAATTTTGATGATGAAAATTTATTTTCTTAAAAAAACCATTTCAAGAAAAGAAAAAAAACTTTCATGGGTAACTTATGTATCATGTAAACTGCTCCAACTTTTCTAGAGCATGGAAAACTAATAAGGTACTTTGATCATGGAACTCCCCATATTCTGAATTCTTAATCTTAAGAACTACATAACTAGAATCACGATTATAAGCCATTGATGTCTGTGCAATGTCTTTTTGCAGGTCATAGTTATTGGATATTTTCATGAACCGCATGCACGTCTTGCGGAATCCAATTTATTTTTTGTCATTGGTGATACATGTGTTCCTGCAGAAATGCTTCAAGCTGGAGCATTCCGTTGTATCGCATTGCCACATAGACCTGGCTTAGTCAATCTTTATTTGACTTTGGATGGCCAGACACCCATTAGCCAAGTTCTGAACTTCGAGTACCGCTCAATTCCTAGCAATCCAACGAATAATGGGATGGCTGCACCAGAAAAAGACAATTCTAATTGGGAAGAGTTACAAGTTCAGTTAAGGCTTGCTCATTTACTCTTCTCTACAACTAACAGCATTTCCCTTCTGTCGAGCAAGATATCATCACATGCCATGGCGGCAGCGAAAAAATTTGCATCCATTACCCCTAACTATGAGAAAGATTGGATAAACTTTATGAAGTCATTTGGGAATAATCAGATGACATTTTCACAAGCTAATCACAATTTGTTTGAGCTGACTTTGAAAGAAAAGTTGCGGGAATGGCTCTTGGAGAAAGTGGTGGAAGGATGTAAAAGACCCACCCGTGACGATCATGGTCAAGGAGTAATCCATTTGTGTGCAATCTTGGGCTATGCATGGGCTGTGTATCCATTTTCACGTTCTGGCTTGTCCATAGATTTTCGGGATGCTTTTGGTTGGACAGCTCTACATTGGGCTGCATATTGTGGGAGGTATAAAATGCAGAATTCTCATGATTTTTGGTACATAGTTAATACACCTTGTTTGTTTCTTTTATCACTTTTGCATCAACATTTTCTCAACCATTCATTTCTACCAATGCTAATAAGAGTGAGATGTTTTTGTCTTCTTTTCTTTCTTTTTTTTTTCTTTTTTTTTTAAGTATACAATTTATAACTCTAAAAAAAATTTATAACACTGAGGGCGAGCCTTGGCACAACGGTAAGGTTGCTCCATTGTGACCTGGTGGTCACGGGTTCGAGTCATGAAAACAGCTTCTCTGCAAAGCAGGGGTAAGGCTGCGTACATCTAGCCCTCCCCAGACCCCGCAATGGCAGGAGCCTCGTGCATTGGGGCGCCCTTTTAGAATTTATAACTCTGCTTGACCCTGGTGATATTTATGTCAATCTGATATTTATAGAGCTTAAAGTGGAAACTCAGCTGCCCTTTGTATTGAAGTGAGTCTCACTTGGCTATTTAGTTTGCGTGAGCGTAGACATAGGTGTACTCAAATACGAACCTGAGGTCAAACCCCTTAGTTTGTCAGACTAAAAAACAGACGGCTGTTTCTTTTTTGTCCTTGTCCTTCTTGGCATAACCTCAACCCCTTTTTTAATTTTTTTTACTTATTTTGTTTTCTGTGTCTCTTTTTCGTATTAATAGTATTCTTTTTCATCTCTTTAGAAAAAGGATAAAGAAAATCCAGTGCCGTAGTAAATACTACAACATTATGTACAGGATATGTTTCCATATGTTTCCTAAAGTTTTTTAGTATGTATTTGTGCTTATTCTAGCACTTCCTAAAGTTTCATCTTAAATGCACATTATTTGTATATGTTTCCATACGTTTCCATAAATTTATAGGATTTCTACTGAAATTTCTATTCAAAACAGATTTGTTTTCATCTCTCCATCATGACTGAAATGCATATCAAAATCGAAACCTGAAACCTTGTACTTAAGTGACTAATGAAGCTTATCAAACCACACCTGGGAGCCTATTTTAACCCATAGATTGCCTTCTTGAGGTTATCATAAAACTGATCCCAGTTTCCAATCCAAAAACCTTTTGTTGCTTCACACCTACCTCTTGTTTTAGCAATCCATGAAGAAAAGAATTCTTCGCATCTGTCTGGGTAAGGGTCCTGCCAAAGGTATTGGCTAAAGCAAGGACAAGTCTCCATGTCGTACTTTAATTACTAGATTGAATGTTTCATCATAGACCATAGTCAACTCCTTTTTTTGTTATATCTCCTAGCATCCAACCTCCCTAGTCCCTGACTATTGCCCCATCCACCTTCCGACCTTAAATACCCTCTTGCAACATACCACGCTCTTACCTGCTAATCTGTGGACAATAATCCCATATGCCATTGTGATATAATATTGTTAAAATAAATTTTTTGTCAGACATAAATGGAAGGTAAGTTTTATGTTTAAAGAGTTTCTAGACTCAAAATGTTTTGTCTATTCAGGGAAGCCAGCTTCCAAAATGGTGCCAAAGAAATCTTTGTGGACTGGGGAGAATTAAGCGAACCTATAGAAATCCCTCCCAGTTAAGAAAATCTATTCATTAAAGGTTAAAAGACCTTAAAAGGTTTAATTTTTAAAGAATTTATCATAAAAGAGTTTAACCAAAGTTTAAAAAATCTGTAAGCGTACTTTACTATGGTTGTACACCTCTTTACAGGCTCAAATACATGTATAAAAAATAAGGAAATAAACTGCATGAAAATTAATGAATAATCTCACAAAATCCCAAATGTATCTTCCCAAGTCCAAGGAAATTCTAAAAGAGAAAGGACAGTACAAAAGGTTTTGTAAAAAATATAAAGTGGATAACCCGTGAACAAGATAAAGAAGAGTACTAGAGTGGAATAGAAAGTTAGTTTACTAGATTTACCCTCACTTCTAAGAAAGGGGTTAGTATACATTCCCGTGAAGGAAAAAAAGGGAGGACTCTGGAGCAAGAAAGGAAGGTGATAGTGATTTCCTAACCACGCTAAATATCTTTTATAAATGAGGAGAATAAACAAGAGGAAAGGATCGAATCATTTTTGAAAGATTATGCTCGACTCATACGAAAAAGGAAGAAGAAGAAAACAAAGGTAAAAAGATTTGCTTACTCTTTTCTTTTCTTTAATCTTTTCTTTTCTTTAATCGTAGGAAGAGGATTAGGAAGGGAAAAATTTAAAAGAATGAACAACAGCTACCTTGATCACTTGAAGGTGATGAATCATAAAAATAAAGTAGAGAAAAAGAGGTGAATAAGATGGAGTCTAAAGACCTAAACTCAATAATTTCGAAATTTTACACCCATATTTATACAGCATGAGGTCAAAAGACCAAAATACCCCTAGACTTATAGTTCAACCATTTTAAATCAAAAGTTTTTGTATCCGCACCTTTCCTAGCAAGACCACCTTCCGTGCCAGTGGCACTCTGTCAAATGTGAGTAAGATGGAGAAAGCTCTCTGCCCATGCCAACAATTTTCATAATGAAGTTTGCTAATCTCTAGGGGCCCAAAGACTCCCAGATCGAAAGAAATATAACCGTATTCATGTTTTCCTCAGAAATTTTTGACATGAATTAAAGTTTATTGATAACAACAACTGCACCAGAAGCAGTAGTAGAAGTGATATCTGATTTTAGGAGGATGATATTATAATAAAAGTAATAACATTCTACCATTCAAAAAATAAAGGTAATAACATTCAATATTTTAGGATAAGGTACTTAATATCCTTTTTTGAGACTGGACTAGAAAATTCTTTTTACACTTTCATTAATTGGAACACCATATATTTCTTTGTTTTGCATTGCTTTTGGAAATATGTTCTGGTCTTGATTAGTTTTTCAATATCTACCTTTCACACATTTAAATCTGCACATGCAGGGAGCAAATGGTCGCATTTCTCCTATCTGCAGGGGCGAACCCAAGCTTGGTCACTGACCCCAATGACGAATGCCTCGGCGGATACACGTCTGCTGACCTAGCATCAATAAAAGGTTATGATGGCTTAGCCGCTTATCTTGCAGAAAAGGGTTTAACAGCACATTTCCGGGATATGACACTATCCGGTAATGCAAGTGGGTCCCTGCAAGCCAATGGTCCAGATCCGATAAAGGATGTGAATCTTGATGAGGATGAACTGTGTTTGAAAGATTCTCTAGCAGCATATCGCACAGCTGCCAATGCAGCGGCTTGTATACAGAGTGCATTGAGAGAGCACTCTCTAAAGCTGCGAACCAAAGCAATTCAGACAGCCAATCCAGAAATAGAAGCCCTCGTTGAAATTTCTGCAATAAAGATTCAGCATGCGTTTCGCAACTACAAATCACGAAAGAGGATGGTGGCTGCTCTCCGAATTCAACATGGATTTCGTACTTGGAAGATTCGCAAAGATTTTCTCAATATGCGCCAGAAAGTTATCCGAGTTCAGGTACTGCTAAACTCATTCTTTCTTGAGTCTGACTCTATGGATGCTGACTTTATGGATGCAGTATCAAGGTTTGTTGATCTTTGAATAATTTTTGACCCTGGAATCATAATATCTTGATTTTGTTGTATGTTTTTAACTTGTGCTGGTGGCATGGTTTAAAATTTCGGTTTCGGTAACTGTTTCGGACCCCATCGAAAACCTTAATTTCGGCGAAATCCGAAATTTCAGTCTGAAATTTTGGTAATTCCGAAATTTGGTAAATGGCGAAAAATGAAATTTCGGAAAATTTCGGTTTTGGTCCCCACCGAAATTTCGGATTTCGGTCAAAATTTAAAACCATGGCTGGTGGTTACTGGTGCTTAAGGCAACCAAAAGGCCGAGTCAAGACAGGTTTACGAGCTATGACACAAATATCGTTGTCAGGAATTTCTCGGCAAAGGAAAATCTCAGGATATATTAAACTTTTTTTCGGGTATACATCTAGAAAAAACAATAAGAATAAAATTATTTGAAAAATATATAAAAATATAAAATTTAAGAAAAAAATATAAAATAAAAATATCGTATATATATCGGGATAATATCGTGATATGATCGCGATTTTTTTTTGAAATGGATATTATCACGATATTTTCTTATAAAAATGGAAATATTGCTATATTTTTTAAACCTCAGGATTATTTCTAGATTTTGTCGTTTTAGCAAAATGTCGCGATAAAAACACGATATTTTGAAAATTTGTGACATAGCTTACGAGTGCGTAGTATACTTCTAGCTGCTGGTGGCTAGCTTGAGGGGTTTTATAAACCCTCTAGTACGACCCTTGTGGCGCCTGAAAGACTGCCTTAAGACAGGCCAAAGGCATACTTCAAGACACTTAAAAGTTCAAACACAGTGCTTACAGACTTGCTTAAGAAAGCTAATGTTGGCTGTTGATGTTTGCTGACTTAATTATGTCTCTAATCAGGCGGCATTCCGAGGTCACCTGGTGAGGAGGCAGTACCGGAAAATACTTTGGTCCATTGGAGTGCTTGAGAAGGCAATTTTACGTTGGCGTCTGAAGAGAAAAGGCTTACGTGGGCTTCAGGTGGAAGAAACTGAAGCTCCTGTGGTAAAACAGGATCAAGAGAACAGTGTAGAGGAGGATTTCTATTTGATCGGTAGGAAGCACACTGAAGAGAGAGTTGAAAGGTCTGTCATACGAGTTCAATCTATGTTCCGATCACACCAAGCACAAAAAGAGTATCGGAGAATGAAGGTGGCCTTTGATCAGGCACAGGTAGGATGTTTTCTGGGGAAACTGAGTTCATTTTATCTGATGAAACCCTACATAATCCTCCTAAATATGGAAAAGTAAAAAAGAACATGATTTTCGTAAAACAGCCCAAATAACTGTTCAAGGTGGCAGAATAGTTCTCTTCTTTTCTGATGAAAAATATTATCTGCTTTTATAGTCATTTCATGTTAAGCATCATCAAAATGTACTGTAAATGGGAAAATGAGAAGAAAACATCTTGCAAGCATGTCCAATGATGTTTTACAATTAAAAAAAATGTTAGTTTCTCTTTTCAGGGCTAATCTGGTTATGGGAAATTGTAGAGTCCAGAAATACCCATTTTTCTTTTCATACATCACTAAACCATTTTTTCTGATAGCACATTATTACTTCTAGCAGGACATGAACCTTTTGTGAATTACTTACACTGTAAAGGTAAAGTAATTATGTTTGAGAGGAAAAAAAATTGTCAGTTCTTTTAAGCTTTCAGGGTTCTCTAATCTTTAGAGATTTTGCAGAAAAAAACCCGAAATACTATTTCTCATTCACTACAAATGACACTACTTAAAAGCACAGGATTGATCACTTCTAAAAGGGAATGGGCCTCTTTGGATGATTTATTGAGTCATGTGACATATCTAGGCAGTTTTGAGGGAAGTGAGTCTATTTTTATCTAATCTGTCATAGACTAGGTTGTTATTCTATTTTTGTTGTTTGGGATGATACCGTATTTTCATGGGGAAAAGGTATAAAACTTCAAAATTTCCTTGTTTTTTCGTCTTCACTTTTCATTGCATTCTGCCCTTTGCTTCTTTAAGCAACAGGCGTAGTGACCAGGTAACCTCAAAATTATTAAAGAATTAATATGACTGTTTTTTGCAATTTATTTTTGGTGTGCGCAGTTGGAATACGACGAGCTTCTTGGTCCCAGTCAGCCCTAGTAGGGGTGATGACATGCCAGTTGTGCCAGGCGCCGCCACTATTCTTTTTGGCAGTGGCCATTACAGTGCTGCAAATTGGTAGACATTTTTCCAAGCTAGGATGGTATGTTTCCTGTGCTTGTTTTTTTTTTCTTTTGTAAATATAAAACTTCATGTAATTAGTGTGATATCTGAAATCCAAGATAACATGTTTGTAATAGTCTTTAGAGCACTGATCCTTGTAATATCACAGGTAGTTTTTGTGGTGTTAGTTTTGAATGTTGGGTAGCTAAGTTTCTTGTAAATATTGTTGCAACTGCATGAAGAAATCATAACTGCTGAATGGATTAGTCCTATACTGCTGTAAAATACATAGATGTTTGTGAAACTTCCCTACCCATCTCTTCCATGCTAGTCAAGGTGGTCTCAGTCATTCATTTACAACTGTTTGTCTCTTCATTGCACTCTTTGGAATGTAGTCTTGCTGCAATCTACTTTGATATACGTGTTGAAGTTTTTGATTTCTTAGAATTGTACTCTTCTTGAGACCTAATGCTGATTAGGTTGTTTCTTTTCACTGACAACAATCAATAATCTCTTGAGATCTCAAGTTAAACAATGTTTCTTGTGTGGATTTTGTCGCAGACCTTTTCTTCCATCTCAAGAGATTTCCAAGGTGGTTTCTTATGAGGGATTATTGCTATCGATGGACAGATGATTGACCCATTTGAAGAGATTTTGTGCCGGCCCAAGTCTAGTCCCCGTTTGTTTTGGATTTTGAGAGCTGATTGTGAGACCAAAACTGATTATTGGGCTTAAAAATAAATGGGATTTTGAGTCCAATAATCAGGCCCTGTTCGTTTGAGATTGTGGCAACCGATTGCCAATCTGTTTTTAAAATCCAAAACAAAATTCGAAAGGGCAATGATATACACCCCCGCCCCCAATCTGCTCGTTTGAAATCGTTTACTTTTAAAGCATTTGGAGATACGGTTGCACCTCCCCCCTTCATATATCCTAACGGTATCCGTTAAAGGGAGGGAGGGAGGAGGATATCACTGTCCAATTCGAAATAAACGGCGTTAATTTTGAGTCTAATGATCAGTTTTGGACTTAACAATCGATTCTCAAAATCCAAAACAAACAGGGTCGACGAGCTTTCACTTCGCAATCGGTGGTAAAATCCGCTCGCTATTTTGCCATCAGTCCATTCACTACCGTTGGTAAGGGGGTTTGTATGTATATCTACGTTTTGGGAATTCTAATAGCTTTTAACATCTAATTAAATGAAGTATAAAATAAATAGAAGGGTGTCATTATTGAAATAAGAGTGTGGATATCATTTCCAAGGACACCACAAGAACTAGGAAACACTTGTCTTAAACACCGATGCTTACGTCTATTAGCAAACACTGCTCAACTCGAACTACAGAATTTAATCTTCAAGGATATGCTCTTCCATAACCAGCTATGGTTGCTTTTGGATTGCTGGATTTAATTTTGAGTACAATAATCAATTTTGGACTCACAACTAGTTCTCAAAATCCAAAACAAACAGGCCCTTATGTTTCATGCTAAGAGATTCAAGTTTGAAAATTCTAAGTTAATTTTAGAGAAGGGAACTCCATTGCAGAATCAAACAAGTAAACCAAGCCCTTTTCACTTTTACCACCTTGTACATGTTCATAGATCTATGCTTCTTCTTTTTTTATGAGCTAGATCTATGCTTTGTGGAATGCATACCTGTGGCACTATATCTACTATAGATTCTGACAGTTACAATCATTACCTTCCTAAAACATCCAATGAGAAGCCTTCTTCTCGACCACTTTCTCCTTGATGGTCTCTAGATTAGGCTTCCACCCCTTGCCGGAAAACTGCCTACTCAAAAATTCTGGCCTCTCGGCGAAATTTTCTAGCAGTGAACGTGGCCCATCACAATTCTCTACCAATCCATCTTTCCTCAATACAATTCCATCTCCCTTTCCAACTCCGGCCGGGCATATCTTGGCGAACCATGGAAGCATCTTCATGGAAGCCGAAAATGACCCGGATCGCAAAACGAACCGAACCTTTGCTAGGAGTCTATGTGATTCGCCGGCCGACAATGTGACCGCCTTTCCCCATTTCATTGGAAGCATTAAATAGACCTTCTTCATCTCTAGATTCTTGTCGGCGGGCAATGGGGCTGACCTTTTTCCGGCCATGAGGGACTGGAAGTCGACCACGAACTGTTGCGGGTGCTCGAGCATGAGCTCCGCAACCGATATCGGACGATCAATTATGTGAATTGTGCCGTCGGGAAGTATGACTTTTCCGTTGATATCGCAAGTCCGGTGAGAAACGTAGTTGCCCATTGAAGAAGGAAAATAGAAGAGAAAAAGAAAGAGGAGGATTTGAGTTTTGATGGTGAATTGAGAGTAAATAAGCTGAGAGAGAGAGAGAGAGAGAGAGAGAGAGAGAGAGAGAGAGAGAGAGTGATTGCACCGCCAGGAATTGAATTGAAGGGGTGTGAGTTGAATGAAATGCATGGATTTTTATTGTATTGGCAGGAAGAAGGAGGTGTTAGTTAAAACTACTCCATCGCTCTGGTGGATGTGTTGGACGTTAATGACTTTGAAATCTCAACTCCCACTCCCTTGATTTGTACCTGCTCCAAATAGAGAATCTTCATGTGACCCAGTTAAGTTATTTAGGAAAGCGTCATTAATGGTTTGCTAATTGAGAACTAATGATTAGTTTCATAATGTTTGTTAGGGCAAGTGGGTTAGTGGAAAATGAGAAAGGTAATAAGTCCCTTTTCTTCTCCTGCCACCCCCTCTAGTTTATTTATGAGCAGTTATTTTACACTACAAGGGGATGATCCAGGGAAGAAAGGGGGTTGAATATATCATTCCCTATTAAAAATAAGGGTTCTGACCAAGATCCTCATCATACATGTGGCACTATATAATTAACAATGAGCACTGTTGGTGGTAGTTCACTTGCACAAAGATGGACAACACAGATCATTGGATGCATCAGCCATGACTACACCAAAGGGACCTTAATAACTAAATAATTATTATCACCCACTACAAGAAAAAAGACATTCAGCGACGTTCTTTTAGCGACGTTCACAAAAAACGCCACTAATATTATATATATACCGATGTTTGTAAAACTACCGACGGTGAAGGATTGTTCCCGCGGGGAGTAACTTATCCCGCCCAAAACATGCGTAGTATTTCTTTACCGACGTTTAAGGAACGTCAATAAAAGTAATTATTTACCGATGTTTTATATGTTAAACGTCGGTAATTAATTGGATACATGCTTTCCTTTTTTTATGACGTTCACGACCGTCTCTGATTATTAGAATTACCGGCTTTTTTTCCCAAACGTCGGTGACGTGTTAAAAGATAAACTCGCGCCCTAGCTTTTCCCACCCCGCTCTTTCTAAAACGTTCTCTCCCTTGTCTCGGCAAGAAATCCTCTAGAAAAACCAATTTTCGCCCTTCTAAATCGAAACCCTTTCGTGCAAAAAAAAGCCTAATCTCCGTGGAGAAAAAACCATAATCTCCATCCTCTCCAAATCATCTTCATAGAATATATGGTCCTAACCCTTGATCTGAAACGGGTAGGGCATATCATATAGCAGCCACAAACAATAAGAGGAAAATTGACAATCATCTCAAAGTAGCTCTCCAGCTCTATCCAATCGCCTGTTAGGGTAAGTACGTTCTCTACATATTTTTTTTTCAACCTCTCCCTGTTTTTGGGCTTTTTTCATAGATCATTTACTTTCTGCTTATTGGGTTTCTGTGCATTTGTTTTCCCTATTCTTCTTTTTGAAACCCACATCGGCAATCATCTGAAAGGTGCGCTTCGGTTTATCCATTTTGTTAGCACATAACCCATGTAAATTTTTTTTTCATTGATTTTTATTTCCCAGTTTCTGGTATTTGTAGACTCCGGAGAGTTTACGTTGAAGCCCTAAGAATTTGTATAAAGGATTTACTCCTTTTATCTTCCCATTTTTTCATATTTTATATTTATTTATGATTTGAGTTTGTGTGATAGCAGGAAGTGCATCTGGAGGTTCATGATTTCTTCCTATTTTATATTTCTCCTTGCCCTAGGGCTTTGCTTTTGTTTGATTTTTTTCCATCTAGGCTTTTATTTATTATTGTTATTGTTGTGTTGTTATTACATGCCTTGGAGTTCCAACAGTGAGTATTTTTTTTAATTCCCCAAATTGTTGTCCAGATCTTGTGAAAGATCCATACTCAATCTGCCCTATTTTGTATCCCATCAGGTGTTTTTTTCTTTGGTTAAGAAAGCTTTCAAATAGACCTGAAATTCATGCCATTCAATTGCCATGGAAGCTGTCAATGAAGACCACTTTTATTCAAGTTGTAAACACCCTATTTACCCACCTAAACACCCGTTGAGTGTGTGCTCTTTGCCATGTTTCATCAGCCAATCAAATACTCTAATTAGTGAGCCCATGATTAAATAGTTGCTAGTCACATTTTGAATTTGTATTAATGTCAGTTTGTATGCCAAACAAGCTGTGAACCAAGGGCATTAATTCCATTCGCTTGGATACATTGATTTTGTAATCCAGGATATTGTAAAATCCTAGGTTTTACAAGCTAAAACCTGAATTTTATAAGCTAAAACCTAAATTTTATAAGTTAAAACCTAGATTTTATAAGCTGAAACCTAGATTTTACAATCCTGAAAATGGACATTCCAGGTTTTAGCTTATAAATTCCAGGTTTTAGCTTGTAAAATTCAGGATTTTACAATCCTAGATTACAAAATCCTTGTATCCATACGGCCAAAAAGGGTACAATTCTGGTGACTAATATCATATTGTGCCTACAAACTCCCTGCTTTTAATGCATCTTGCGCATCTCAACTGCTCATCACATTGCCCAGTTTTTCAGCGACATACATTTTTTTTTTTATCAATTGCCTGATACAGCACTATAAACTGTGAATTCTACTCTTTCACTGGCAAGTACTGTTTGAGTTTATCTTTATGATCTGGTTCTTCATATATGGGTATTTACTGGTTTTGAAGAACGTGAATTTTGATTTTCTTTTGCAGGTTATGCCATACAGCACCAGCCTTAAAACCCCACTTGCAAATTTTGAGGCTGGGTTGAACTATAAGGTAATGATGAAGATTTTCTTGATGTTCACTGCAACCCTCTATTAGAGCTCCCAATATTTTGTACCGAAGCATTTCCCCCTTTATCTCTAACCTTTTCAAATCTCATAGGATGTATCTGACCCTGCAATCATGGCGTCCTTTCCAATAGTTGGCGATCCACATAATGCAGCTCTAGTGGCCTGGACAACCACACCATGGACTCTTCCTAGTAACCTTGCTCTCTGTGTCAATGCAAATTTAGTCTATGTGAAGGTCAGTTAAGTTCAGTTGAGTCATTGCTATGGATAATGTGATTTGGCAAAAAGGCGAGTAGTATATTTATCCTTCTGAATTTTGATTTTTGTTTGACTGATTGATTTAAATAAACTTTGAAATTGATCACCAGTAGGACCCTTTTCATTCTAAAAGTAAACAGAGGAGAGCTGACTTGAACCAAAGCTTGATGGCTAGACCCATAAACATCGGAGAAATATAAGAAATGTCACATTTGCCAAGTTGGAAACTGAATTGTTGTGGGCTTTGAACACATCGAATGGGTAGGATACAAATTCTGTTTCTGAACAGAACAGATCCATAACTCACGGATCAATTGCAGCAGGAAAAAAAAGGTGAAACTCCATAACTCTCCTTGTTTTCTATTCTGTTTAATTTGCTTTTTTGTTTTTATATTTTTTGGGATTTTATTGTTTTGTATGATGGGGTTTTTGTGGGTTCTGAGGCTTTTGATAGTTCATGTTGCAGTGAATTGAAAAGTTTGGCATAAATTGGGTTTTCTACATGCATAAATTGTATCATAGAATTCATCCTATATAGTGCTGAATCGTGTTTTAAAATCTTTTGAAATCTTAATTAAGGGCCACAATCTTCTGCTTGTTTCTGCTAGGTTCTCTGATAAGGGCGGTCCAGTGCACAAGGCTCTAGCAGGGCTTCTGTGATACGTGCATATAATTATGGTGTTTCTGGGTTTTGACTAATTGGTGCATCTACAATGGCATTCATACTTGTAAGCATAGACTCAATGTTTGAGTCTGTGTTGCAATTCTTATACACATCTATTGTTGATTTTGATAAAGCTTCAAAAGGTTTTAGTGAATGGCTTACCCTGAGTATCTTGCTTGTGTAGCTAATACGACATTCATTTTTTTTTACTTTTGAAGGCTCTCTCGTAAGGCCGAAGGTTGTAAAAAGTGTTCATTACTGCCCTACAACAGGATCCTTCACAACCCGTGAATATCGGGACATTACATCAAATATGGGTCTTCCCACAGGGTCTGTGTATCCTACAAGGGTAATGTTGGGTTTCTTTATGCCATAACATGATATGCAATTGTTAATGTTCTTATATGTTAAGCAACAACATGTATCTTTTTTCCAAGACAATAGTATCTCAACGATTGAATAACGGGCCAGGATGACAATGGCAACTTGTTGGTTACTGAATATGGATTGTGCAAGTACAAGGACCACCAAACACTATCCATGCAAGAAGTGCCTGAGAATTCCGCCCCGGGTTAGCTTCCAAGAACAGTGGATGTCATTGTAGAGGATGACCTTGTTGATTCTTGCAAACCTGGAGATCGTGTAGCCATTGTGGGGGTATATAAAGCTCTTCCGGGGAAAAGCAAGGGCAGTGTGAATGGAGTATTCAGGTTGCTTTATTTGAATTTTGTTGGTTCTTTTCATAGCCTCTTTATAGCAAAGTTAATTTTTCTTATTTAAATCGTGATTTTGTATCATAGGACTGTGCTTATAGCCAATAATGTCTCTCTGCTCAATAAAGAGGCAAATGCACCAATCTACACTGCTGAAGACATAAAGAACATCAGAAAAATAGCAGAGAGAGATGACACATTTGATTTGCTTGGCAATTCACTTGCACCATCTATTTATGGGCATTCATGGATAAAGAAAGCAGTGGTTCTATTGATGCTTGGTGGCATGGAAAAGAACTTAAAAAATGGGACCCATCTAAGAGGGTAAGAATTCTTTTCTCTCTTGTATCACAATGATCCCATCTTACCTGCTATTAAAATCTTTTACCGTTTAATTTCTCTTATCTCTAGGGACATAAATATGATGATGGTTGGGGACCCTTCAGTTGCCAAATCGCAACTCTTAAGAGCAATTATGAATATTGCCCCTTTGGCTATATCAACCACAGGTCGTGGTTCCTCAGGTGTTGGTTTAACAGCTGCTGTTACCTCTGACCAAGAAACTGGTAATGCACCACTCCCTAATGGGTTCTGTAGGTTATTATTATCTTGCAATTTTTGTTGGGTTTCTCAGGGGACTTGTATGATCAGGTGAAAGGAGGCTAGAAGCCGGTGCAATGGTTCTTGCCGATCGAGGTGTTGTTTGTATCGATGAGTTTGACAAGATGAATGATATAGACCGTGTTGCCATACATGAAGTTATGGAGCAACAGACAGTAACAATTGCCAAAGCCAGTATTCACGCTTCACTAAACGCTAGATGCAGTGTAGTGGCTGCTGCAAATCCAATATATGGGACCGTAAGTTGTTATTTGTGTGTTTGAATTGGGCTCTCCTATAACCATTCATTTAACTCCAGCTTTGTCATATGACTATATAATATGATTATTACTTTGTTCTTCTCAGGAAGAGAATATAATATATTTAATAACCTAATTATATGTTGGCTATGACATATGCAGTATGATCGTTCACTGACTCCGACAAAGAATATCGGGCTTCCGGATTCGTTGCTTTCTCGTTTTGATTTGTTGTAGTGAAGGAAATGGTTTGTTTGATGACTCTGGATGCCTTTTTTAATGTTGTTTGGATGCCAATATATATATGTACATGTTACTTTCTAATGGGTAAATGCTTTGGTTAATTTTACATGGAAATGATTTGTTTGATGACTTTGGATGCCTTATTTTTCTCTTGTTTAGATGCCAACAGATTCATGTTATTTTCTAATGGGTACAGGATTTATACAGGTTCTAAGTCCCCCAATTTGTTGCTTTGTTTATATAAAAAAAAAAATAACTATTCACC
Organism: Tasmannia lanceolata; assembly: GCF_043159265.1. Taxonomy (NCBI): domain Eukaryota; kingdom Viridiplantae; phylum Streptophyta; class Magnoliopsida; order Canellales; family Winteraceae; genus Tasmannia; species Tasmannia lanceolata. The sequence goes on along the minus strand of NW_027518696.1, from coordinate 10,021,216 downwards.
GGCGGTCATAAAACCGTCGGTAAATCTAAAAACTATATGCCTCTATAACTTTTACCGACGGTTATAACCGTCGGTAAATGTCATAAATACCGACGGTACGAAATGCGCGTCGGCGGGAAAAGTTCACCCAATGCCATTTACCGCCATTTAGCGACGCTCAAGACCGCCGGTGTAAAATACATTTACCGACGGTTCCATCAACCGTCGGTGAATGTTTCTCCCGAGGCAAATTTTTCTGTCCCTTTACCGACGCTTTGAAACGTCGGTATAAATCCATACACCGACGGTTATTAAAAAACGTCGGTAAAAGGGTTTAGTCACGGTGAAATTACCGACGCTACGACAAACCGTCGGTGTTACGTAAAGCGACGTTTCTACGGGTTTTTACCGACGGTCGTGAACGTCGCTGAATGTCCTTTTTCTTGTAGTGACCCCTCATTTTGATAGACACACTGCCTTGTTTATTGTATGTGAGCATGTATTTTTCGAGATTGGGCAATCAGGATCATCTGATATATGGGGATTTTTTGGTTAATGGCCTATTTATGATACGAACCCCATGGGTGAAAAGTTTGGATTAGGCTCACGATAAATATGCACCCAATTTTAACCTAAAAACCCCAATTTTATTGATGAAACAAACCAGTATTCGAACAAATTAGCAGTAAGGACGAGCCTAATATTATGAAAACGGACATAACTACAATTGGCGCTCTTATATTTTAAATTCATGATGGCATCTTTTTATATAAAATATTAGAGCATATTAAGTATTAGAAAATAAGTCTATCTTCCGATTTTTTTTCCTGCAATCTCAACACCCCTTAAATATCATTTCTTTTTTAACATCTAATACTGAGAGAGATTATGAAATCGGAGATAACTACAATTCGGGCTCTTATATTTTAAATTCATGGTGGCATCGTTTTATATAAAATATTAGAACTTATTAAGTATTAGAAAATAAGTCTTATCTTCCGATTTTTTCCTGCAATCTCAACACCCCTTAAAAATCATTTCTTTTTTAACATCTAATACTGGGAGAGAGGAGGAATAGAAAGGCAGGGCTGCAACTCGAGCCGGGTTTTACCCGACCCGCATCGACCCGACCCGAAAATAGCCTGGGTTGTGTTCAGGTTTCATGGGTTTTGGGTCGAGCCGGGTTGAGCATTCAAAAGCCCGCATGAATCTCGGGTCGAGCCAGGTTTGAAGGGGCCCGACCCGACCCGACCCGACCCGAGTTACATAAGTTATAGTATGTACATTTTTTTCTATTGTTAGTTAAAAGTTAAAAGTGAAAACCTACGCACCCACTGTTACTGTATGTGAGTGTAATTTCTGCTTCTATGAGTTGAGTTGATTCAAGTGTTTGATTCAGCATTGTTTGATTGTAATTACAACATTGTTTGATTACAGCATTGTTTGATTCAAGGGTGATGTGAGTGTAATTACATCATTGTTTGATTCAAGTGTAATGTGAGTGTAATTTCTGCTTCTATGAGTTGAGTTGCCTTGCCAAACAAGAATTTTCCTTAAAAAATTGCGTCAAAGTGAAAAAAACCCGACCCGACCCGAACTGACCCGAGATTTATCATGGGTAGGGCCGGGTTTCGGAATCGTGGGTTTTCCGAAAAAAAACCCGACCCGAGTTGCAGCCCTATAGAGAGGTGAGGGATCTTACCCTTCTTATCATTTGATAGAGATGAATTGGAGAGATAAGCCAATGGTCTTACACTCTTTTGGTTAGAAACATACTGTATATACACACCCTCCAAACCTATCAGAATGTCAGTGGTATGAAATGTGATTAGGATTTATGAATTTTGACACTTGTTTTCTTTTCTATTTCCTTTTTCCTCTTCCGTCTCCTTTATTGTATCTACACATAGTATTGTATAGTATATGTACTTTGAACAATATTTTCCAATAAGGTACTCTCTTATATCTTATATCACTAGATCTTTTCTATTTTATTTAAGTATTATTAATAAAAGGGGATTGAGCCTCTAGCTCAATGTTCAAGGCTTTGGTATTTAACCTTGACGTCTGAAGTTCGATCCCAACTTACCTACCCAAAAATAAAGTATATTAGAAATAAGAGTCTATAAATTACCACCATAGGAAAGATGTTGGTTCTTGGTGTAGCAATAGTATATAAGACATTATAAATTTATGGAGCATTAATTATGAGAGCCCCATCTGCTAAATGGTAGGCTTCCCTCTTGCAAGAGCATTGCAATCGAGGTGAGAGTCAATGAAGGTAAATTCTTCTCTCCTTGTATGGACTAAATAAGAAATCCAATAAGAGAATAGACCCAAGATTCACAACCAATAAGCGGCCACATAACATGTTAAATTGGAACTGGTATTCATGAACTGTGCCCAAAATTATCGTCACGTTCAATTGGGCCAAACTCCAAACCATATGCCAAGAGTCTCGGTCAAGTCCCTACAAGACATAGGTTTATGTGTTTTGGTATCTTCCACCCCCAGTGTGTCCACCGTCACTCATAACTCCCTTCGTTGATGGTCTCAAGCACCGGTTTCCACTGCCGGCAATTACTCAACCTTTGGTGACCGGAAAAACCGGTATCCTCCTCTCCGCCATCATCTTTAAGTTCCAAAGCTTTAACCCTCTCTCTCTCCGGTAAAACCCTAGATGCACCACTCTTCCCTTTCTTCTTCCGACACGTGGCAGAATCAACGGCAGCTATCTCTCGCTCGGACACCCTACAATTCGCCCTCGCCACGGGGAACATCACGTGCAGCTTCCCGGCCCGCAATTGCTCATCGGCTTTCATCGCCGATATACGGCGAGTTCGCCGGAGCTCCTCCACCGGAGAGACCACGAAGCCGGGAAATTCAAGCATTAGGTCTGCGGCTTCTGCCGGAACTCCGACTAGCCGGAGTTTTCAAATTTGATTTGATGAATTTCGCAGGGGATTTTGTATTGAAAAGGCAGCCGGAAATATAATTCCCCATGGAATAGCGATGGGTAGGAAAAGTATGAGAAGTGATTAGTAGTAGAAATTTTTTATAGGGAAATGATATTTTTCGTTTAGGGGGGAAATATCAGCGCCCTTTTTGATAATTCAAAAATGTAGGACCTTTTCTTCAGGTTTTTTAGTAAGTAAGGAGTCTTTCTTGATTGGTTGTTTTTTTTAATGGCGGGAATTCTCTCCGTACGATAGTCGGAGTCTTGTCTAGGAGTTTTCTTGGAAAATCCTATTGCTATTAGGAGTTGTATTATGATTTATGAGTATGCTATCTATCTTCTATTATAATATTATAGAAAAAAAAAGGTCTTAGAAACCGTATTGGAGTTTGGTCTCTCTTAAATGTTAAAACCTCACCCTGCAAAAACTCCTTTTTCTTCTCTTTTTCAAGAGTTTTTATATGGTAATCCCTTATTTCTCAAGAAGTACAGTACGGACCACATCATAGGATGATCCAAACCGTCCATAAGATGGAACACAACGTAAATAGGTTGTTCCCCCAAAAGCATTTAAAATCCTTTTTCAAACAGATTCGTAATCTCTATCTACTTCTTCTACCCATGAGAAATATACTTCTCTTTCTAATAAAAAGAAGGGAAATGATAAATGCACCCATTTTCATTACTTGGGACATCCCGCTGCATTCCTACGTGACGATCAAGGCACTTCATTCCTTCAAAAGTGAATTACATCAGCTCCTTTGCAGTCATAGATACAGTGTAGCTGTGATGAAAAGGGGCGCATTTATCATTTCCCAAAAACAATCCTAAAGCGTACTTTGAAAAAAAAACGTTTTTTATTCTAGAATATTCCAGGCGGATTCATTTTCGTTACTGTGTTGTTACTCACTAATGAATATGTCCGCCCAAACATAGGCAAATTCTCAGAGAAAAAAACAACCTTATTATTTGTCTTCTATTCTGGTAGTTCTACCCATGGGTTTAAATTTCGGTTTCGGTACCGGTTTGGACCCCACCGAAATTGAAATTCCCAGGAAATCTGGTGAAACAATAAGACAATATTCTATTTGATAATAAATTTCAGCCGAAATTTCAGTAAAATATTAAATTATTTTTTTTAAAAACAGTTTTTTGGGTGAAATTTCGGGCAAAAACAAAATTTCGGATGAAATAAAATACCATTTCGAGTATTACAGATTTCGGTGTCGGACCGAAATTTCGGATTTCGGTCGAAATTTAAAACCATAGTTCTATCGTCGAATTCCGTTGTTTCGGTATTTTCAGAATATGAGTGTGTGACGTGTTATAATTGATCCTATTGATAGTATAAAGAATGGGTCTGTCATCTCCTCGGGAATAGGTTCCTTCCATAATTTTCTCTCTTTTTTTCTCATTAATTTTACTAATCGTTTGCCATACCTATGGCCCAGGGGCGGACAGCGGAAGCTGTTGATACCATGGTTTTAAATTTTGGTTCGGTACTGGTTTCAGACCCCACCAAAATCAGCCGAAACAATAAAAACACTATTTTATTGGATACCAAATTTTAGTCGAGTCGAAATTTCAGTAAAATATTAAATTAATTAAAAAAAACAGTTTTTTGGGTGAAATTTCAGGGAAAAATGAATTTCGACCGAAATTCCTAAATTTTGGACGAAATAAAATACCATTTCGGGTATTTGTGATTTCGGTATCGGTCTCCACTGAAATTTCGGTCGAAATTTAAAACCATGGTCGATACCAATGAATGTAGGGGTGGAAGGTTGTGGTTAAGAGGATTAAGGTTAATGGAAACAAGAATAAGAAAGGTTAGGCGTGAATTGGTTGAAGATCAAGGAAGTGGGAATATGTGGTTAAGCTAAAGGGTGAAGGATAAGTTGATTCGGTTACAAAAGAAAAGAATTGGCTGTGGTGGGTTTTGGATAGGAATGGTGAAGGCATCTAGGGTCAACCTGAACTCGTCGGGTTCAACTTGAAAAAATCATAGGTCGGATTGTGTTTGAGTCTGGTCGGGTTCGAGTTTGGGTTCGGTTGACCCGACCCGCATCAAAACATGATTCGGTTTTGTTTTTTAGAACATAAAAACCCATAACCGGCGGATCAACCTGACCCGCGAATTGGGAAATCAGGTTGGGTTCGAGTCGGTTTCGGGTTGAGAAAATAATTTTTCGGGTTGGGTTGGGTTGGGTCGGGTTAGCCTTTCATCACGTTGAGAGTCAAGTCGGGTTGGGTTCGGGTTGACGGTTTTGACTTTCAGATTGGGTTCAACCCGACCCTAGTTGTAATCCTACTGGGTATGCAACACAATCACTTTTGCATCCATTCAATTCAAGATGTTCTCATCAGAGAGATCATACTACTGTATGTTGCTAGTTCTAACTTAAGTATTGGAGAGCTTCCCCGGAGTCTAAACTCCGAGTGGTTTTCTAACTATTTGTTCGTGAGCACAGGTCATCTCCTCGGGAGTGCTTGCAGCTGGGACCCCATCCAATCTCAGGTCAGATTTTAGCAGCAACAAAGGTCTCCAGCTGGGACACCATCCAATATTAGGTCAGATTTCAACAACAATGAGGGGTATGGTTCACTTCGAGGGAAAATGATTCTTACTTTACCGTAGAGGAAACAGTTGTTTGAAGTTTCAGTTGAATTCTTTCGTTAGCCAATTCAAACGGTTTAAATGCATTACAAAGAAAATAAACGTACATCTACTTATTTAAATAATAAGTCTAATTAACCATTGAATATACCATGACATACTTGTTGGACCCTGGGCCGTTAACGGAAGGTGCTCAGATCCTTAGCTCTTCAAAGTCGAGAAGTTAAGTGGGAACTACAAGAGGGTGGGTGCACCACAGTTACTATGCCCCAACTATGATACCACTTGACGGGACCCGGGTAGAACTCACCCTTAAAAGCTACCTGTTAAAGGGCGAGTGGACAAGTCCTTATATAAGCCCTTCCACATTCATTCACTTTTCTATACGGGACCTTTGCTTTCGCGTAGAACCCCCAACAATACTCTCATAACATATTAATGCTAACATGTGCATTAGCTGACACTAATAATTGGAGAAAGAGCATTCCTTCATCATATTTGTGAAAGAATTTGAAAAAAAATCCGATCGAATATTTCATTCAACTGTTTATCAGACTGGACATGAGTTTTAATTAACTGTTAGGATAAATCCCAGCCTTAGGTGGCCTGGGCAAAGATCAACGGCCAGGATTAGTAGGCTCTTGGTATGAGAATCCTAACTTGTTAACTGCCAAAAAGAAACGTGGGCAAGTGGGATTGTGGGGAGAAGGGAAGTTGAGTATGATGGGAGTCTCTTTCTCTTTCTCCTATAAGGGCTATCTGTTTGAAAAACCCAGGTCCCTGCTCATACACGTCCTTAAGGTATAAGAGCAATTGATGTTTTTAATCCACGGCAAATGACCGTGCTCACGCCCGCATCGCCATAGGACGTGAAGTGAGGAGAAGACCATGTGTATAACGCTCTTCTTTGTGTTCCAGAACCGTCAATGGGAGGAGGACTAGCAGTGAACAACCCAATAACAAGCTATGGAGAGAGGTATGTGTTTTGGGTTTATTTGAAACTCAACCATGATAATTTCATGTGTTTTCTCAAAGCTAATCGCCCAAGATCCTTTGTAAAGTGTTCCTTTTTATTAGAACACTTACATTAACCCTTATCAAAATACATATTCTCCCCTTAGATCAATAGTCTTTTATAGATGATATGGAGTCTCTTTCTAAAATATAGATGGGTGTATTTATCATATCAAGATGTTGAAAATACACCTCGCGATAAATAAATAAAAAGAGCGCTGATATCCCCCCCCCCCCCCCCCCCCCCCCCCCCCCGACGGCTGGCAAACGTTAAATGTTAGGATTTAACGTATATGCCACTTTCCCACCATTTGACCGGTCTCTCTCTCCCCACACACACAACAGGAACAGTTGGTGGGCCCAACAGAAGCCATTGGTGGAATGGTGGGCCCATCTTTGAACAATGTAGGCCCCGCCCATACCACACCATAGGATAGTCCAAACCGTCCATTTGATGGGCCATAAACGTAAATAGGTTGCATCCCAAAATATCATTTCCATAGGCTGATCCTAACCCTCCGATCTAAATAGAAACTACATCTTATGCAACCTCTATAGATTGTAGGGTTGTGATCATCCTATGGAAATGATTTTTGGGGCGCAACCTATTTACATTGTGGCCGATCAAATGAATGGTTTGGATCATTCTATGGAGTTGGTCGTAAAGTAACATTAAGGCCCGTCCACAACATAGGACGATCCAAGCCATCCATGGTTTGGATAATCCTATGGAGTTAGTCGTACAGTAACATTAAGGCCCAATCGTAGGCCCCACCAATATTTTTTTCAAATTGAAGCGTACCGTCCACAACATAGGATGATCCAAGCCGTCCATGGTTTGGATCCTCCTATGGTGTGGTTCGTACAGTAACATTAAGGCCCAATTTAGGCCCCACCCATATTTTTGAAAATGAAGTGTACCGTCCAGACCATCGGATGATCCGAGCCTTCCATTTGATGGGCCATAACGTAAATGTGTTGTGCCCCCAAATGGGTTGGCCCATCAAATGAATGGTTTGGATCATCCTGTGGTCGTACAGGAACATTAAGGCCCGTCCACAACATAGGATGATCCAAGCCGTCCATGGTTTGGATAATTCTATGGAGTTGGTCGTACACTAACATTAAGGCCCAATCATAGGCCCCACCGATATTTTTCAAATTGAAGCGTACCGTCCACAACATAGGATGATCCAAGCCGTCCATGGTTTGGATCATCCTATGGTGTGGTTCGTAGCAATTTAGCCCCACCCATATTTTTGAAAATGAAGTGTACCGTTCAGATCATAGGATGATCCGAGCCGTCCATTTGATGGGCCACAATGTAAATAGGTTGTGTTCCAAAAATCATTCCCGTAGGATGATCACAAACCTACAATCTATAGAGGTTGCATAAGACGTAGTTTCTATTTAGATCGGAGGGCTACGATCAGCCTATGTAAATAATATTTTGGGATGCAACATATTTACGTTTATGGCCCATCAAATGGACGGTTTGGATTATCCTATGGTGTGGTATGGGCGGGGCCTACGTTGTTCAAAGATGGGCCCATCATTCCACCAATGGTTTCTGTTGGGCCCACCAACTGTTCCTGTTGTGTGTGGAGAGAGAGAGAGACCGGTCAAATGGTGGGAAAACGTCAGCCGTCACGGGGGGAGGGGAAATATCAGCGCCCAAAAAACAATTGCATCTGTGCATCATGTAAATTCCACTTTCTTCGAATTCAATTCGTTCACGTAAACTTTCATTTAAGCGGCTACATCTGAACACGTGAGCACACCGCTTTGGTATCTTCCACCCCACTACTGTGGGAAAAAAATAAAAGGGAAAAGAGAAGGAGCTGAAATTCCCTCCCCCGTGTTTTGGTATCTTCCACCCCAACTATATCCAACCTTAGTCATAACGTCCTTCGTTAATGGTCTCAAGCACAGGCTTCCAATGCGGTAATTACTCAACCGGTGACAGGAAAAACCGGTACCCTTTGGTGGTTCGGTTCTAGTTCTGGGATCCTAGAACCGTGAGAATTCGGTTCGATTGTGGGTTTTATCATAAGTTCTTAAAAACGAATAAAATCTCAATCGTTACATGGTGGTTTATTAAATATTGTTGAACAGGTTTATAAACTTTCATGGTGGTTTTATTAAACTCTCTCTTGAACAGCCCATGCATTCCATTCATTCATCTAATAATTGGGGAAAATTTTATAAAATAAAGGTTGGATAAACCCAGAACCGATCAACTTCGGTTCTGGTTCGGTTCGGTTTCAAAGATATATGGTTCATTTCTGGTTTCAAATTATGGGAACCAATTGAATATGGTTCGGTTCTGGGTATACCCCGGAACCAAACTGAACCGAACCATGTCCACCCCTAGTCTCTATCCGTCTCATAGTCAACAATTGCAATTAAGGTGAGGGATTAAGGTGAGGGTTGTCGTTTTCACTCCGTGAACAATTCTTATAACTTGTTCAATGGAGTAAAGAAGAAGACATATCCATGCTTAAGACATTAAACACCATTCCCTTCCCCCAAATTTTCTAGCATTCTTCTAGAATATCTTGTTGTCCACCATTTAAATTTTGAAGTACCCATCCCCTTGAAGGTAAATCCCTTATCTCCTTGTGTGGACTACATACCCATACATAAGAATTCTCATAAGAAGAGACCCAAGGTTCACAACCAATGAGTGGCCAACAATAAAACACACCAAGAAAACAGTAGGAGGTTGAAGTCAGTCATAACTGAGAATCCTTTAACGTTGAGGCTGAGATTAGAGCACTCTCTCTTCACGGACGAATCTCACCCGTACCGCTGTGGCTCAGCTTAAAGTCATGGGTATGCTCTCCATTGAGGAGAGTTCGAACCCTTGCACTCATCAGTAGGGAATAGTCCTGCCCTAAAAATTTGGGGTGGGGATAGCCTATGTCATTAAAAAAAAAAACAAGAAGTTCTCCTTCTTTTAATCACTGTCCGTGTATATCAATTAATTAGAGGTTAGGGAGTTTATAGCACAACATCTTATAAAGAGTCTCTTCAGCGGCATGAGTCCTCTATGCATGAAACATATGCACATTAAATTCATTCGGTTCTCATCACTCAACTCACACAAGAAACAACTAATAAGGAACGATATGAACAATCAATCATGTGTGAAGAGATTAAATTGGGACTGATATTCTTGAAAATTGTGCCTGTTTGGCATAGCTTGGCGACATTATCTTCACCTTCAATTGGGCCACCCTTCCCTTCTAAAATATAGATGGGTGTATTTATCAAATCAAGAGGTTGCAAATACTCCTCGTAAAAAATAAATTGCATTTGTACATCAAGTAAATTCCATTCTCCTAAAATTCAACTCATTCATGTAAACTTTCAATTAAGCGTCTACATGTGAAAACCTGACCACCAACCTCTCCTAAAATTCCATCCCCCCATGTTTTGGCATCTTCCACCCCCCACTGCATAAATCACTCGTCTTAACTTCCTTCCTTAATGGTCTCAAGCACCGGCTTCCAATTCCGGTAATTACTCAACCGGTGACCGGGAAAACCGGTCTCCTTCTCTCCCTCATCATCTTCAACTTCCAAAATCTTAACCCTCTCTTTCTCCGGGAAAACCCTAGATGCGCCACTCTTCACTTTCTTCTTCTGACACGTGGCGGTATCAACGGCTGCGATCTCTTTATCGGATACCCTACAATTCGCCCTCGCCACCGGGAACATCAGGTACAGTTTCCTGCCTCGCAATTTCTCTTCGGCTTTCATCGCCGATATCCGGCGAGTCCGCCGGAGCTCCTCTGCCGGAGCCACCACGTAGCCGGGAAATTCGAGCATGAGCTCGGCGGCTTCGGCCGGAGCTCCGACTCTCCGGAGATTTCCATCTGGATCGATGAATTTCGCGGGGGATTTTGTATTGAAAATGCATCCGGAAAAATAATTCCTCATCGGGATTTTTGTTTCCTTGTTTTTGGGATTTCAGATTTAGAGTTCGTTGAAGGGAACTTTAAGCTTAGAGAAGTATATATAAGAGTGATGGGGTAGGAAGGAGAAGAAGATAAGAAGGTATAACGGACCAATGTAAATGTGACACGTGGAGTGATTTGAAATTTTGACTGGGAAATTTAGTGCGTGTGGCCGTAAGTGTTAAGGACACGGTATTTTGTGCTGTCTCCACACGGAATGTCGGCCAAAATGGTGTGGTCTGAAATAGTAATGGTGGTTTTAGGTGGGTCCCACCAAGCCGACCAGTGGAGAGGTCACTCTCGCTACTTGGGAGTGTGGTTTGTCACGCGTCTTTATGATTTTCCAACAATTTGACGGGTTTGTGTTGTTGGGTGTGTGGGCCCTTTGAATTGGACCCTGGAAATGATACTCCCACCAAAACGTTCATCTGATGGGCCCAATGTAAATAAGTCTTTCCCTGTAAATCTATTTACATCTCCAGAAAATGATCCTAACTCTCCAATTAGCATAGGCTGATCGGAGGGTTTGGACCATCCTACGGAGTTGATTTTATGGGCATGGCCTATTTACATTGGTGCCCAACAAATGAACGGTTTGAATATTCGAATCAGGTGGGCCACAGTGATTTTTTTAAAAGTAATATAATTTTTATGATGTCCACATACTTCAAAGATTTCGACAGTTCATTTTAGATTTCAGTTTCAGGGGTAGTTTTGGTCCTCACCGAAACTGAAATTTTAGCTAAAATCCCAGAATTTCAGCTAAAATTCGGTAAAGGCGCTCGAAATGTCGTTTTTGGGCCAAAATTTCGGTAATTTCAGCTGAAATTCTGTAAAGGAATAAAAATTAATATTTTATCAAAAACTTTGCCGAAATTTCGACTGAAATTTGGTAAATTTTGGCAATTTCGGTTTCGAAACATTTTGGTTTCGGTCCTCACCGAACTTCGGCCAAAATTTAAGACCTTGGTTGTGAGAAGAAGTAACGGTGAGGCTTACCCGGTTCAAAGATCTAAACAATTCACTTGTTAGGCCCCACCAAAGGTTCATTTGAGAGAGAGAGAGAGAGAGAGAGAGAGGTACCTTGTGACTTCACAACCGGTAAAATGAGTGAATTTATTCAGGTCGGGGGTAAATTTATCACCGCCCTGAGTATTTTGTAGGCTGGAATAGGCCCACAAAATACTTGGACACATGGTGTTGTCTTAATAGACCACACTCTGTAGCCTGAAATGTCATCCAATTAATGGTTCACAGGGTGGACGATAAGGATTGTCTGTGCATAGCCACGGGAATCCTAAGTTGGTCCCCATCACAGTCTCTTCAGATCGATCAATGTCGGTACCTACATCTATAATAGGGGGTGTTCGTGGATCAGATTATGTTTCAATGTGTTGCATCTAGACAAACGGTTAGGTTTAATGGCGTGGTGTTTGTTGGGGACCATGGGGTAAAAATGCAGAGAGGAAAATGATAATCTAAACCCTCGTTCACACACACCCTTGTCTTTGCTTTTAACTTTCACCTTCTTCTACAAGGGCAGCTGAAAGTATTGGTGGAGACCACATGTGAGATGATCCAAGCCATTCATTTCTTGGGTCCATCAAAGTTAGGCTGATGTTCCAAAATGATGGGGGGAAATTGGACGAAGGAGGAGAATTTTCAGGCCATTAACTAGGAGGGTCCCACTGGAATCTAGGAACTTCTATCTTGGATCTCTGTGTTGCCAAACTCAAACCTTGTTTTGTGGCTTCAAAACCTTGCTTTTGGTTCAATGTGCTTTATTTTACACGTTTACTAAAAGAAAGGCAAATGGGACACGGAAATCAGTTTGTAGAACGTCAACTGGGTCGGATTCGGCCCATTTGGACGGTCTGCTCAGATCGTAATAGGAATTCATCAAATCCTTTCCCGAGGTATTTTATTCCAACTCCTAAGTCCTAGCAACAAAATAAAAACTAGGGGAATGATACCCACCCACGCCCTTCTTAAACGTTATTCGTTAAGTTTTAAAGGCATAGGAAAACATTAAAGGGGGTGAATTTATCCTCAAGCAGTGAGCCATTCTCACAGAAACAGTGTGTGGGGGGGTATTTTATCCATTTAGGGAGGGGATATCATTTTTCAAAAACTATTGGAAAACAGTTACGGTCCCATCCCGTAGCAGGGATGGGGAATTTTCCTTGAGATGAGATGGAGACGGGGACGGGAAGCCCCGCCCCGCCCCGCCCGTTCCCAGCCCTAAGACAAGTCAAGCCCATTGATTGTCTAAACAAATGAGGACCAAGGGTGTTTCTCATCATGGATTAGGTGTGATGCCATCAATCATTAATTTTCAACCCTAGTGGTTTCTTTTTTACTGCGCCCACTAAAGAACGAGAAGTAAGAAAATCACTTTTCCTATCAATGGTGGCCCCAATAAGGAAATACGTGTCTTTTAGGAACGAGCATAACACTCTCCTTTTATAGCAAATTTTTTGGAAAAAAAAAAAAGGTTTTTCCGGAGGTAAGCTAGGATTGAACATCCAACCCCTTTTGTTTTATGATTAAGCTGGGGTTAGGCAAGACCCCCACCAGATATATTAAAGAAGTAGGAACCAATAAGTACAAGAGGTCCCCATGGCACAGAATTAAACCCCGGGGATGGGCTCGGAGAGCTTACAGAGACAGAAAAAAGCAAAATACAACAAAAAAATCAGTCCAATATAAGAATACCCTGATAAACTACAGCCTTTGATAAATCTCGCCGGCTTGATCTCTGGATAGAATATCCATCAGAGGCAAAGGGATGCAATGGATGGGAATATTTTCGCCTTTGCATGTACAACTTCTTTTTGATAGATAGTCAGCAGCGGAGTTTGCTTCTCTCCAAATATGCGAGATTCTCCAATCAACACTATCAAGATAGCTCCATGCTTTCTTGATATCCGGGAGATTGTTCCAAGGTGGATGGGATGATTTATCCAAAGAAGCAACAGCAAAGGTGGAGTCAGCTTCAATCCACAGATTTGTGATCCCCAAAGCCATAGCAGCAGCGACCCCGGTACAGATAGCATGAATTTCCAGAGAATAAATTTCGCCTTTTGAAATTGACAGGGAGAAACAGTAGATCGCATCCCCGTTTGAGTCCCTGATGATTCCTCCTATGCCACCTCCTTCGTCGGACAGAGACGCATCAGAATTGAGCTTAAATTCTCCTGGGATTGGCGGAATCCATCTGCAGAATCTGTCGGTTTTACAATTCAGGAGAAATTTGTACCTGAAATTGTCAGCCATTAGAATATTTCTGTCAGCATAATCATCAGAGATATTGAGATTTCTCAATTTTATCTTGATATCATCCAGTATTTGACTGAGGGCCTTCTTTTATTGATCACAGTTTTAAGTCTTGCTGCCAAAATTTTTGTAATGGTTTTGTAGATAAAAGAGCAGAGCGAAATTGGCCTGATTTGCTGGGGGTAGAAGCATCGGGTCCCTTGGGAATGAGAGATATGAAGGTGGTGTTAACCTCCTTAAGTAGCTTACCTCTTGAGAAGAAATTTTGGATGGCAGCAGTGAAGTCGTCAGGACCAGGAGCTTTATTCCCATCAATAGAGAAGACCGCTTGCCTGATTTCCTCCCGAGAGACCTCTCTGGTCAAGAACTCAGCTTCCTCCAGTGTTAGCTTTTTATCAGGATTCGGAACAATGAATTCAGGGGGGGAGTCTTTTGTTCAGTAGGTTCTGATAAAAATTAACAAGAATACTCGAAATCTCATTTGGATCATAAGTGATAGTGTCATCTTCACGTTCCATCGCCATGATTTGATTCCGATGATAACTCGCCTTAACCACCGCATGAAAGAATTTAGAATTAGTATCCCCTTCACATAGCCAGTCTACTCTTGATTTTTGCCGCATCATAGATTCCTCTTTTCGAGAAACATTTAGGAATTCCTCCCTCACCGCAATTTCTTCTTTTCTAATATCTTGATTCGCAGGATTAATAGCCAGTCTGTTCTGCACATCCTGAAGGTTTCTTCTCGCCATAGGAAGCATGATATCAACACGGCCGAATATATCTTTATCCCAGATGCCAATAGCTCTTCTGACTTCTTTAAGCTTCTGAACTATTCTATACATGGGGTTGCCGACAATTTTGATAGCCCAAGCTCTCTCAACTTCAGGGTATAAGGAAGAATCAGCAAACCACATGTCCATAAATCGGAAGGGCTTAGGCCCAAGGCTGCATTGTTCCTTGAGGCTGACAACGATACGGCTGTGATCTGAAATTCCAGGAGCTCTGTATTCTGCAAATGCAAGGGGATAATCCTGAAGCCATATATCATTGATGAGAGCTCTATCAAGTCTAGCATACTTCCTTTCAGAGAGGGAAGCTCCATTACTCCAAGACAAGGGATGTCCAATAGAGCGGAGATCAGCCAAAGAGCAATTGTTGTTGCAGCAATTAAAATCGTCCATGTCACTCTGATTGATAATCATCCCTTTAGATTTCTCTGAGTGGTAACGGACGGCATTGAAATCCCCTATCAGAATCCAAGGTTCTTGGATAGTACTGCTTAAGGTCTCCATGTCTTGCCAGAGGATTCTACGATCGCCCCCATAATTCCTCCCGTAAACATTAGTGAGAAGGAATGTCTGGTGAGTTTGAAGCAGAGTGACTCTAGGATGAATGAATTGACTAGAATCATTAAGGATATCTAATTGCACACGATCTGGATCCCAGAGAGTCCAAACACGCCCTTTAATAACATGATTGTAGTTGCCAAAAGATTCTCTGGAGCTACAGATATCATATACATTATCTCTCATCATCTGTCTTCTGGCTTTAGTTTCCTGGAGACAGCAAAGAGGAGCATTTGAGTTCATAATCAGGTTGTATACTTCACCTTTCTTACTCGCCGAGCAGATCACTCTAATGTTCCAGGAGGCAATAATCTTCATTAAGAACTGGTGTTGGGAGAGGATACTGGGGCTATCAAAGGAGCATTTTCTTCAATATCAGAAATCAGTGTTTCTTCCAGATAGTTTTGGCTGCTTCCTTCTACTCTAGTATCAGAGAGCATACCTGACATAACTTCAGTTTTGATTCTTTGGGTTTGGATACCAGGAGACCAATTCTTCTTTAATGCAGGGGATGAGTCTTCCTTATCTGATCCTGATAACTGGTCTTCAGCAGGAGTGGATTGAGACTCTGTTTTCTTCTTATGAATAATCCTGCGGGGATGCCAAACATTTTCCTCCAAATTGTCAGCTTCAGTGGGGGTTGGCAAAATAGCTGAGTTTTCCGTAGTAGAAATTTGTTGTCGGTGAATAGCAATAGGCCTGCAGTCCACAGTCCACTGACTGTTCCCTTTGAGAATTACTAATCAGTTGACCCTGAGTAGGTCTCACTGAGTTAATCATTGACTCTTCTTCAAGTTCCTCTTTATCATTGTCATTTATCTCCCCCAAAATGGAATAATGGTTATGTGTTTTTAAAAAAAGGCTCGGAATGGTCTGTTTTGCAACATTTGGATTGATAATTGTGCTATTGAGCTCTCCCGTGAGCGATTTATCTTCAACTTTATCATTCTCCTGGTCTTCCTCCAACTCAATAATTGCCCCCTCATTTTCTCTAATTTCAGTTGTTTCCTTAGCAGTTTCCTTTACTCTCCACACCTGGTTTTGTTTGAGTTCTTTGGAAGGCACCGCATTTTTCGCACAAGCTTCTGTGGTATGAAAGAAATTACTGCAGTGTTTACATGTGTTAGACCTAAAATCGGTAACAGGTACAGCAGTGACGTAAGAGCTGAGCTGGATGACCAGAGGAGCTGAGTCCTGAAGGACCGGAGTGAGCGAATAGTAGAGTGGTTGAGAATGAGTCCTGCTATGAGGGCTGAGTCCTGCACAAAGCAAGCGAGGTCAGAAGACCAGACCGGGTTTTACTCCGGACAGGCCCTTCGACACTCAAGTCAGTATGAGCAGGAGTGAAGGGGAGATGTCTAAGAGTTTTTAGGGAGAGAAGGGATTTTTCGCATTACCCATTGGTCTGAGCTTTGATCCTCTATTTATAGGGAAATCCTGGTGAGGTGTCCTGGACAGGTGTCCAGGACAGGTGGCGGCCTGTGAGAGGCTGCAGCTCACCTACTCTGAGACAGGTGGCGGCCTGTGAGAAGCTGCAGCTCACCTACTCTGGGACAGGTGGCGGCCTGTGAGAGGCTGCAGCTCACCTACTCTGGGACAGGTGGCGGTCTGTGAGAGGCTGCAGCTCACCTACTCTGGGACAGGTGGCGGCCTGTGAGAGGCTGGTGTTTTCACACCCCATCAGTTGCCCCCCAGTTTTCCAAGTCATTGAGAGACTTGGGAAAGTGTGATCAATCGATTCTCTTAATGGGTAGGCATTGTCTGGGAGTGAGTCAGAAAATTAAGTTCAGAAATCCAGTCCGGAGTCCGGCTGGAAGTTGAGTCCGGAGATCCAGTCCGGAGTCCGGCTGGAAGTTGAGTCCGGAGATCCAGTCCGGAGTCCGGCTGGAAGTTGAGTCCGGAGATCCAGTCCGGAGTCCGGCTGGAAGTTGAATGCGGAGATCCAGTCCGGAGTCCGGCTGGAAGTTGAGTCCGGTTCGGACCGGACTGATTTTTGTCGTTTTGTTGAAACGCGTTATATCCAGTTCAGCTTTTGCCGGACTGATTTTTGTCGTCTTGCGGCCAGTCCGGTTCGGACCGGACTGATTTTTGTCGTTTTGTTGAAACGCGTTATATCCAGTTCGGATTTTGCCGGACTGATTTTTGTCGTCTTGCGGCCAGTCTGGTTCGGACCGGACTGATTTTTGTCGTTTTGTTGAAACGCGTTATATCCAGTTCGGATTTTGCCGGACTGATTTTTGTCGTCTTGCGGCCAGTCCGGTTCGGACCGGACTGATTTTTGTCGTTTTGTTGAAACGCGTTATATCCAGTTCGGCTTTTGAGATCCAGTACGGAGTGCGGAGCATGGAGTGCGGAGTGGAGATGTGAATTTTCATGCGCGTAGTAACACGCGCGTGCTTGATCGTATTTTTGAGTGGGAGAATGTGTCCGTCATAAATATGGGACACGTGGCGCCATTCGAGTGTCCTCGAGATGCGTACGTCGCATTTAATGCCCCACCGCCTCTGAAAAGCTATAAAAGGAGGTTTACCCCCTTTCATTTTTTTTACTTTTTACTTTTCATCTTTTCTTTTATTCTTGCTCTGGGAGCTTCGACTTCTCAGTTCTCAGTTCGCAGTTCGCAGTGGGAGTTACGCAAGGACTTGACGAGCTCCACTCACCGGTATTCCTCTCAGCCCTTCTCTTTACTGCATGTCTGATAGTAATTCGAGTTCCGAGTCCAGTACGGAGTCCTCCACTAGCAGTAGTTCAGAATTTAGGCCGCCGCAGGAGCCTGTAATGGCTAGGACGTCCGCTGGGATAGATCTTGTAGATAGCGACGACGGAGGGGACAGGGACGAGGTGTTTTTAGACTTGAACGCCACTCCACTCCCCACTGGTAGTCTCCCCCGAGCAGAAGGGAGTGTTGAAAGTGACGTTGCTGAGGCGTCTACAACATTCCTTCCTGGCCGGGCGGTGGAGGTGGTCGCTAGAGCGCGGATGGATGCCAACCCAAAATACAACCTGCGAGCTCTAGTCGAGGAGAACTATCTCACCAGGTCCATGCTAGGAGACATTAGGGATAAGTACTGTGTGCCTCCAAGATTTGAACTGAAGGCAGCTATAGAGGGAGACAGAGCCTGTAACGAGAGTCGAGATCTCTGTATATATGAGGAGTCGATGAGGGCGGGACTCCGATTTCCTTTGCACCCATTCTTCGCAGCCGTGCTTCGATACTACAGACTGGCCCCAGCTCAAGTAGCTCCGAACTCATGGAGACTACTGACTGGGTTCTTGTATCTCGTCCACGGCCGGTTAGAGAGGAGCGTGAGCTTGTCGCTATTCCGTGCTTGTGCACATCTGAAGAGGCATAAGGAGGGGGGCTGGATCTACATCAGTCAACGCCCTGAACTAAAAATCATTACCGGCATCCCCTCGTCAATACATTCATGGAAGAATAGGTTCTTCTACGTCGAGGATAAGGAGGCCAGTGAGCCCTGGCCTGTCCCTCTAGTGTGGGACACTCCGGACACTTCCAAATTAAGTCGAAAGCCGCTCCTCGAGAGTGAGGACAGAGACTTTCGCCTTGATGCGGAAGGAGATTGAGCAATCAGGCCTTATCCGCTGTGCAGAGTTCTCAAGAGAGGAGGTGCTAGTTGGACTGGGCGTGAGTGCCGCGACTCCAGAACGTATGTAGCTAGACTTGTCTTTAGAATATGTTTACTTTTATATGCTTGCTTCTGACTGCTCGCTTGTCTTGCAGAAATGAAGAAACAATCGACCGTTGAGAAAATAAGACAGGGAGCCCAGCCACGGGCACAGGAGGGTGCTGTACAGGCACAACAGGAGCGCCAGAAGAGAAAGGCGACTGTACTGGCGAGTCCGGCCCCATCACAGGGCACTCCTCCACCCCCATCTCAGAGGGCCAAGACTACGGTGAAGCTAATAGGCCCCTTTGCCCAGGGCGGTGGCTCTTCTAAGTCCGGTGGTGCTTCTACTGGAACCGGTTCTGGAGCTCGTCCTCCTACGGGGCTTAGTGAGAACGTCTTTCGACCCAATTGGGCCGTTCTGAAAGATGACACTGCCATAGGCGAGAGCCGAGTAGCAGCAGAGATCATGAGCAAGTGTCTGCTGCGGAAGGACAAGCAACAGGTCCTTCAGGAGCCGCCAGCTACAGGAGAGGAGGCTGTGTTATCCTCAGCTTACTAGGTAAGGAAGAGGTGATCAGTTTGCTAACTTTCTGCCCATTTCTTCCTTTGACCATACTGATGCCTGTTTCTTTCTGTAGATCTTGCTCTACTACAATGATCTCAAGGAGAAGAGTAAGAAGTTCTCCGAAGCCATCACCGCATCTGAAGAGGTGAACGGAAAGTTGGCCACTGAGGTCCAAGAGCTTCAAACGAGCATCGGGCGAGTACAGGAGGAGAAGAAGTTGTTGATGGAGGATCTGGCCTCAGAGAAGAAGAAACTGGTCAAGGCTGCCGAAGCCATGGAGGCCCAAAGAGGAAGAGCCAAAGAGAGGCAGGAGACGGCAGTGAAGGAGGCCACAGAGGCGAAGGAGGCTGAACTTTTCAGCCTGTCGAGCGAGGCTTATAGTCTTGGATACTACGACTGCCTCCAGGAGCTCCAGGCCTGCAATCCAAACTTAGTGATGCAGAATATGACTCTCCCTGCCAGGCCAAAGATTACTGATGAGGAGCAAGATGCTCCTACTGATGCTCATGCTGACATCACCTCTCTTCCAGATGCTTAGTATTTTTATTTTTATTTTTGTTTATTTTGACCTCATTTTGTAATGGTCCTTGAGACCCTACAGCTCTTAGCAGCCTCTTTAAAATGAATTTTGTAATGGCCCTCGAGGCCCCACATATTCTGATCAATGAAATCACATTTGTCCTTCTGTCTCTGATATTTCTCAACTGAGTAATTTGCTCGACTTGTCTTTTTAATTTTGATAACCTGGGACTGAGGCTGTTGATAGTCGAATTGTGACGAGCTGGTCTTCCAGCAAGTACCCAAGTTTAGGAACTGGGTTTCCAACAAGTACCCAAGTTTAAGAACTGGGTTTCCAGTGAGTACCCAAGTTTTGTGAACTGGGTTTCCAGTGAGTACCCAAGTTTAAGAACTGGGTTTCCAGTGAGTACCCAAGTTTTGTGAACTGGGTTTCCAATGAGTACCCAAGTTTAAGAACTGGGTTTCCAGTGAGTACCCAAGTTTTGTGAACTGGGTTTCTAATGAGTACCCAAGTTTAAGAACTGGGTTCCCAATGAGTACCCGAGTTTTGTGAACTGGGTTTCCAATGAGTACCCAAGTTTTGTGAACTGGGTTTCCGATGAGTACCCAAGTTTTGTGAATTAGGTTTCCGATGAGTACCCAAGTTTTGTGAATTGGGTTTCCAATGAGTACCCGAGTTTTGCGAACTGGGTTTCCAATGAGTACCCAAGTTTTGTGAACCGGGTTTCCGATGAGTACTCAAGTTTTGTGAACTGGGTTTCCAGAGAGTAAGAGTGAAACAAAGTCTGCAAAAAAGATTATTTATTTATAACAACAAATTTACAAATTTACAAAGTCACATTTTTACGCCGGACATTTTGTCTATTGATAATATCTCCTGAGATTTTTGGAGTTCCATGCGTGAGGTAATAAGTGCTCCTCCAGTGTCTCCAGCTTGTAGCTTCCTGGCCGGATAACTTCTTTCACTCGATAAGGCCCTTCCCAAGTCGGGGAGAGTTTCCCGACTTTCGTCGGTTGGGAGACGGCTGCCTTTCTCAGGACCAAATCTCCTGTCCTGAATTCTCTGGGGCGAATCTTGGAGTTGTGATAATTTGATACCCTCTGCTTATAAGCGGCGACCCGGATTCGAGATTCTTCCCGGATTTCTTCTAGTACGTCGAGATCGGCACGGAGCCCGTCGCCGTTAAGCTGCTCGTTGAAGCTGGTGATTCTGGGAGACGGAGCGCCTATATCGACTGGTATCACAGCCTCAGTACCAAAGGAGAGGTTGAACGGCGATTCACCAGTCGTCGTGCGAGGAGTAGTGCGGTAAGCCCACATAACGTGATAGAGCTCATCTGCCCATCGGCCAGCTTTTTCATCCAGCCTCTTCTTTATCCCCTGAAGCAGGATTCTATTAGTTACTTCCGTTTGCCCATTGGTCTGGGGGTGAGCAATCGAAGTGAATCTCTGTTCAATCTTTAGGTCCGAGCAGAACTTTCGAAAGTTCCGGCAGTCGAACTGTTTGCCGTTGTCTGTGATCAAGACACGGGGAATCCCGAATCTACAGACTACTGCCTTCCAGAAGAAGTTCTGCACATTCTGCTCAGTGATCTGGGCCAGAGGTTCTGCCTCCACCCACTTAGTGAAATAGTCGATCGCCACTACCACGAACATGCGCTTTCCAGAGGCCGGTGGGAAAGGGCCCAGGATGTCCATCCCCCATACTGCGAAGGGGAGCGGACTAATAATTGGAGCCATTGCTACGGCGGGCTGGTGGATGGTAGGAGAGAACTTCTGACACCTCTCACACCTTTTAACCAGATCCAGGGCATCCTGCCTGATAGTAGGCCAATACAGTCCTCTGAGCAGCACCTTTATCGCTAGAGCTTTGCCCCCCAGATGTTCTCCGCAAATTCCTTCATGAGTCTCTTGTAGTGCATACGCGGCGTCGCTCGGCCTCAGACACTTCATATATGGGAGAGTTTATGACCTTTTGTATAGATTGTCACCACTGAGGGAGAATCGGGCAGCTCTCTGTATCACCTTACGAGCTTCCTTCTTATCCTCCGGGAGTCTAGCATCGCGCAGATAACCCATGATCTCATCCATCCAGCACGGCTCATCTTCCACCTGCATGACTTCCATGGCTTTACTGTCGATGCTGGACCTTTGTAGAAACTCCATGTGTATGCTTCCGAGAGTGGTATATCCAGAGGCAGCCAGTTTTGACAGCACGTCAGCTTTGGCATTTTCTGTTCTTGGTACTCTGATGACCTCGAAACTTGCAAACCGGTTGGAAAGTTGGCGAACCTTGGCGAGGTATTTAATCATACGCTCGTCTCGGGCTTCGTAGACCCCTTGGATCTGGTTTGCTACCAGCTGCGAGTCGCAGTATGCTTTCAATTTTTGGGCGCCGGTCTGAATCGCTAGGCTCATTCCGGCAAGGAGGGCTTCATATTCTGCCTCATTGTTTGATGCACGGAACCCGAATCTCAGGGCGTAATCCGCAGTGAACTCATCAGGCCCAGTGAGGATGAGGCCAGCTCCACAGCCGTTTTTATTTGAAGATCCGTCGGCATATACTTCCCAAGTCGGTGTGCTGGTTATGGAGTCCTGTCCGGCTGACGGTGGCCTGATTTCCGTCCGAATTTCCTCTGTCATACGCTCTTCAGGGACTACTTTCTCTACAACTGGGAGCTGCAATGCTTCAGGGTCGGCGACCTGCTGGGGGATAGTGCACTCGGCTACAAAATCTGCCAGTACTTGGGCCTTGATAGCTGGCCTGGGTGCGTACTGAATATCGAACTCGCTTAGCTCTACAGCCCATTTCACAAGTCGCCCGGAGATATCTGGTCGATGGAGAACTTGTCGAAGTGGCTGATCAGTCAAGACCTTTACAGTGTGAGCTTGGAAGTACGGCCTTAACTTCCTGGCGGCCATTACCAGCGCGTAAGCCAATTTCTCGACCCGCTGGTACCTTGTTTCTGCGTCGTGAAGAACCTTGCTGACATAGTAAATAGGTTTTTGCTGGCGGTGCTCTTCACGAACGAGGACAGCTGCCAGAGCCGTGGAGCTGATGGAGAGATACAAAAATAGCTCCTCGCCCGGCTCCGGCTTTGTTAATAATGGCGGAGAGGACAAATACCTTTTCAGCTCTTCGAATGCGATCTGGCATTCTTCCGTCCAGGGCGCAGTCTTGAGCCCCTTGACCGCGCTGAAAAAGGGCAGGCACCTTTCCGCTGATTTGGAGATAAAGCGACCCAATGCCACTATCATTCCGGTGAGCCGCTGGACTTCCATGATGGTTTTTGGAGCAGTAAGCTCCATCACGGCTCTGATCTTTTCTGGGTTTGCTTCTATCCCTCGCTGGCTCACCATGAATCCTAAGAACTTCCCCGAGCTGACACCAAAGGTGCACTTGGTGGGGTTAAGTTTCATGTTGTGCTTCTTCAGGACCTGGAATGTTTCTCTGAGATCAGACGCATGATCCTGCGCACTCCGACTTTTGACCAGCATATCGTCTACATAGACTTCCATGTTACGGCCGATCTGGTTCTGAAAAAAGTCTGTTCACAAGCCTTTGGTAAGTAGCTCCGGCATTTTTGAGGCCGAAGGGCATAACTCGGTAGCAGTAAGTCCCTTGATCTGTGACGAAGGAGGTTTTTGGTATATCCGACTCGTACATCCTGATCTGATTATATCCGGAGAAGGCGTCCATGAAGCTCAACAGTTCATGACCCGCTGTGGCGTCAATGAGTTGGTCGATCTTCGGGAGTGGATAGCTGTCCTTAGGACAAGCCTTATTCAGATCGGTGAAGTCGACGCAGGTCCTCCATTTCCCATTAGTCTTCTTGACTAGGACTACGTTTGCCAACCAGTCCGGGTATCGAATCTCGCGAATGAAGTCAGCCTTCAGAAGCCTCTCCACTTCTTCTTTTATTGCCTGCCGCCTTTCGAAGGCGAAATGTCGTCTCTTCTGCTTCACCGGTTTACAGGTTGAATCAACACCGAGCCTGTGTGTGCTGATCTCTGGATCAATGCCGGGCATATCGGCAGGAACCCATGCAAAGACATCTGCATTGTCCTGGAGAAAATTGGTGAGCTGGTGTTGAATGCTGCTGCTGAGGGAGGAACCGATCAGAACGACTTTCTCACTGTCCTCTAGGCACAGTGGGATGGAGAGGAGGTCTTCAGCAGGTTGAGTCCCTCTGAGCTCGTCCCTTACATCGAGCAGTTCAATTGGCAGTGATTCAACTGCATTTTTGCCTTTGAGTGCCATTGCGTAGCACTCTCTGGATTGAGGCTGATCTCCTCGAACTTCCCCCACACCATTGGGGGTTATGAACTTCATTTTTTGGTGGTAGGCCGAGGCTACTGCACGGATGAGGTTCTGGCCAGGCCGTCCCAAGATAGCATTATAGACCGAAGTGGCCCTTACTACCAGAAAGTTGACAATGGCGAAAGCTTGACAAGGTGGATCTCCGACAAGAACAGGGAGCTCGATCTGCCCCACCACTTTCACGACCTCTCCGGAGAAGCCAAATAAATCTGAGTTCGCCGGCTTCAGACGGTCGTCGTCTATCGTCATTTTCTCAAAGGCGTGGTAGTATAGAATGTCCGTCGAACTCCCATTGTCTACGAGGATTTTCTTCACCTCCCAGTTGGCAACGAGCATGGTTAAAACCAGTGCATCGTCGTGGGCAGGATAAGATTATCCAGATCTGCATCTGAGAAGGAGATCTCATTCTCCGTTCTCGTCTTTTTGCTGGTTGTGTGCACGGCGTTAACTCGCCGTGCATATGCTTTGCGAGCGGTAGAGGAGGTGCCCCCAGCCGCAGGCCCACCCATAATTGTACCGATGACCCCCTTTGGCTGAGATCGGGGTGCCTCAGGCTGCGCATTGGCCAGCTGAGGGGTTTTGTCCCGAGCAGGGGGCTGCTGTGATCTTCGAGGGCTGCGGCCCTGGGGGCTCTTTCCTCTGCGCTCTTGGTTGCGGCTATCAGTTCGGATATACTTTTTCAAATAGCCCCGGCTGATGAGTTGCTCAATTTCCTCCTTGAGTTGCCAACAATCATCTGTGTCGTGGCCGTGGTCCTTGTGGAACCGACAGTACTTTGAAGGATCTCTCCTGTTTCCCTTGGAGATCATTCTAGCAGGCCACTTCACGAACTCTTCTTCGCTGATCGCCGCCAGTATGTGCTTTCTGGAGGTGTTGAGAGGCGTGAAGTTTTCTTCTCTTCTCTGAGGAGGCGGAGACTTGTCTCTCCTGGGAGGTTTATCCTCCCTGTGCTGCTTAGGGAGATTCTTCTCTTCAGAGGTTATCCTCCGATTTGAATTAAGAGCTGCCAGTGTTTCTTCCACCGTTATGTACTCTTCTGCCCCGGCCATAAGATCCGCTAGTGAGTGCGGATTTTGTCGAGCCACCGCTCGACGGAAATCATTAGACCTGGCGCCTACGAGGAGCGCATTCATTGCTGCTGAGGGATCTAGATTTGGCACTTGAAGTGCCTCCCTGTTGAATCGGCGGACGAACACCTTCAGAGGCTCGTTGTCGTCCTGTCGCAAGGCCATCAGGGAAGCTGTTGTTTTCCTTGGCCTACGGCTGCTCATGAAGTGGCGGACAAGATCCTCTCCAAAATCATCAAAATTGTTGATGGAGTTCGGTTTGATCCTGGAATACCAGTCTCTTGCCGCGCCAGTTAGCGTCGTTGGAAACGCTCTGCAAAGAAAGCCATCGGAAGCTCCGTGGAGGAGCATAATTGTTCTGAACGTCTCCAAGTGGTCCACGGGGTCTGTAGTGCCGTCATACTGAGGGACGGCGGGCATTTTAAACCCTCTGGGTGCTGGGGCACCCAGAACATCATCAGTGAATGGCGTCCTGCTTGAGAACGCCCTGGATACGGGCCGGCTCTGGTCCTTCGCCAGTTCCTCTATCCGATGATCCATCTCCTCCATTCTCTATAGCAGTGGATCCGTCCTATGGTCCAAGGATCTGATCCTTTCCACAGACTGGCTCGCCGCGGAGCCGGATTGGCTCTCCCGACTCATACGACGAGGTCGACGTTTCGCTGATGGCGCACGATCTTGATGAGCTCGGCGCCTCTGTGCGGAGGGGGACCGCGACCTTTCACGGTGATGAGGCTCTGTTTGGGCATGCCTCGTCGTGGGGTGAGGGACTTGTCTGGTGGAATGATGAGTTCGGCCCTCACCATGGTGTGATGACTCTCCCCTGTGGACGTCTGGCCTTCCTTGGACAGATCGCGGAGCCTCTGGGGGAGGTTGAGGGGGCACTTGAAGTAGTTGCTGGTACTGCCCAACGAGGGCTGTCATCTGCTGAAATAGAGCTTGAACTTGCTCCGGGGTGGGCAAGGGATTCAGATGTTCTGAGCGAGCCGGGCTCTGCTCTGCTGTAGCAGAAGCTGCTACTACTAGTGATGCAATTCGCTCGCTCCGGGTCCTGCGGGGTAGCGCGGTTTGGGTAGTCCGCGCCAGCGCAGTAGGCATCCGCGTACTCTTGCGTCCTGCCATTTTTGTGAGTGGGATGTGTAAGGATAGCTTTTAGTTCTGGGGTCCCACGGATGGCGCCAATCTGTTAGACCTAAAATCGGTAACAGGTACAGCAGTGACGTAAGAGCTGAGCTGGATGACCAGAGGAGCTGAGTCCTGAAGGACCGGACTGAACGAATAGTAGAGTGGTTGAGAATGAGTCCTGCTATGAGGGCTGAGTCCTGCACAAGGCAAGCGAGGTCAGAAGACCAGACCGGGTTTTACTCCGGACAGGCCCTTCGACACTCAAGTCAGTATGAGCAGGAGTGAAGGGGAGATGTCTAAGAGTTTTTAGGGAGAGAAGGGATTTTTCGCATTACCCATTGGTCTGAGCTTTGATCCTCTATTTATAGGGAAATCCTGGTGAGGTGTCCTGGACAGGTGTCTAGGACAGGTGGCGGCCTGTGAGAGGCTGCAGCTCACCTACTCTGAGACAGGTGGCGGCCTGTGAGAGGCTGCAGCTCACCTACTCTGGGACAGGTGGCGGCCTGTGAGAGGCTGCAGCTCACCTACTCTGGGACAGGTGGCGGTCTGTGAGAGGCTGCAGCTCACCTACTCTGGGACAGGTGGCGGCCTGTGAGAGGCTGGTGTTTTCACACCCCATCAACATGCAACCGGTTTCCAGTCATACTCCACCTCCTGATTATGGACACCCTTAGAAGTGTGAATAGGAATAAACTCAGGATACGACGACCCTGCTTCTATCTCGATGCACAGCCGAGCGTAGCTCAGTCTTCTCATTTCCGCAGTATATGCATCCATATATAGCAAATTTTCAATATAGCTAGCAATTTTGCTTATGCCCTCGACACTCCAGAATTGCAGCGGCAAACCTGGAAACCCTACCCAGATTGGAACAGAGGATAAGCTAAGCTTTTCCAACGGGGTCAGGGGCGACGGCACTTGAAACGTAAGGGGGGCAATTGCCCCCCTTATGTTTTTGTAAAAAAACAAAAGTTACAAAAAACCCCTTTTTGTTTTCACTTAATTACTTTCACAGTTTCACTTACCCCCTTATTCCCTTAACCCTTTTATTTTCATTTCTCACGAAAGCCTCTTCTGGTGAAATGAAAAGAACCCTAGCAGTAGCTGCCTAGCCTGCCTTGGCTTCTCAGTTCTCACCATCTACTCGACTACTCGTGCAGCTCGTCGGCGGCCGGCCGGCCGGCGGCTTCATTTTTCCGACCACAAGCCAGGTACTCTCCCTCCCTCTCTCTCCCTCTCTCTCTCTCTCTCTCTCAGTCTCTCTCTCTCTCTCATTTTTCATTTTTTTTGCCCTGTTTTTTGTTCTCTCCTTTTTCATTTTTTGCCCTTTTTTTTGTTCAAAGCAGACATTTCTGCTATTCTAGATTTCTAGTCTTTTGGTTCTGGTAGAAGATGATTAGATTAGATGAACCATGGAATATCATCTCTTTGGGTCTGATTTGGGGGTTTTTGTTTTCGGGTTTCAACTATATGACTATATGCTCTCATTTTTTGATTTTTTTGCAACTGATTTCTGGTAGGGTTCTGAATTTCTAATTTGGGGGTTTTTGGTTCATCATTTTTATATTATTTAGTAAGGGTTTTGGGTTCTTTTTGTTCTTAGTAAATTTTGGATTTTGGGGTTTTTTGTTGGGGTGTGAGTCATCAGTGTAAATTCAGCGGTAACAGCTTCTATTGCCCTGTACTCGTGCTTCGGCACTGAATCTCGCTACAGTCTTCTGTTTCCGACTATTCCATGACACTAAATGTCTTCCAATAGATAAGCAGCATCCATCAACCAACCTCTTGGTGATTGAATCTCCTGCGCAATCTGCACCAAAAAAATGTAATTTTGAGTAATGATATCATTTAGAATACCCTTGATATAGCATAGCATTCGTTTCGGAGCCTCCACATATTATGCACACAGTTTGTGTATGAATTGACTGATTGATAATTAAATATTTTTGTGATATAGTGATAGAAGTTCTTTGTCTTTCTTGTTTGTTTTTTTAGGTATGGAAAAATATTTTTCAAGAGTACCATCATTAAAGTCGATAACCCCTCCTACAATTTCAAGTGCCCCCACCAAAGAACGAGAAAATTATAAAAGATTTCGATTGGAACTTGATCCTACAAATCCTCCTGCTGATCCCGGATTACGAAGGCCAATAACTGATTATCATCCTAATGATAGGGCAAAAGTTCGAATGATATACTTAGGAATGGGTCCAATTCAACCTCGTAATCATGATTTTCCTCAAATTATGCAAGGAAAAGAGAATAGGCGGTTTAATCCAAAGTGGTTTGATGAGTATCCTACTTGGTTGGAGTATAGCATTGCAAAAGACGCGGCTTATTGTTTGTGTTGCTATCTTTTTAAATCGGATAGTAAGGAGCATGTGGGAAGTTGTGATGCTTTTGTTGTTAAGGGGTTCTCTAATTGGAAGAAAGTAGAAAGATTTGGTAAACATATAGTGGGTCCTAATAGTGCTCATAATCAAGCTTCGAGTAAATGTGAAGCTTTGAGGAATCAAGAGCAACATATTGAAGCGTTGGTAAATAAGCAAACAGAGCAACAACAAAGTGACTATCGAATTCGCTTGCATGCTTCAGTTTTGAATGCTCGATTTCTTTTAGAACAAGGTTTACCTTTTCATGGGCATGATGAATCTTGTGACTCGCTGTAGACACCCCATTTTGACCGTGCCCTAAACCTTCCAATTTTGTGCAAAACCCCATCAGATCAATGATCTAGGGTCCCAAACTTAACCCTAGGCTAGCTTTGGGTCCCAGCTAGGTCCCCGCAAAATTTCGTCAAAATCCGAGTACGTTCGCCTAGCGAACGAGCAGAGAAAGGACCGTAGTGTAAACCAGAAAAGGGGGGTGAATTATCCTGGAACGGTGCAGAGCAGATTTCGAATAAGACACGATTGGATGGTGCGTCCATCAATTTTTCCGCCAATAGTGCGCCCATCAATATTGGTAGTGTCAATATCACCACCCTGTTTTTATAAAAAAAAAAAAAAAATATATATATATATATATATATATAATGTGGGACCCGCTTGTGTGGGGCCCACTTGTGTGGGACCCGCTTGTGTGGGGCCCGCTTGTGTGGGGCCCGCTGGTGTGGGACCCGTTTGTGTGGGACCCGTTGATGTGGGATCCGATTATATTCAAAGAAAGAAGAAAGGGGACATCATCATTTTCTTTTGATTTTTAAAATTTGTAAGCAATGATTATGTTTTTTGTTTTCTTTTGGTATCCTATGCATGTAATGATTTTTTATTTTATTTTTTTAAAAAAAATTAAGAAAATGGGGGACATGAGGGGGACAACCACTCTCACTTTCTCTCCCCCTCATGATGACTCATGATGGTTTTCTTCTCTCTCGCGAGGAGAAACCAGAGGGGGAAGAGGGAAAAAAAAAAGAGAAAAAAGAAAAACCAGAGGAAGAAAAGAAAGGAAAAACCAGAGGAAAAAAGAGAAAGGGAGAGGGAGAGAGAGAGAGAGATCTGCAGAGGGGAGAGAGAGAGAGAGAGGAGAGATCTGTAGAGAGAGAGAGGGAGAGAGAGAGAGAGTCTTCTCCTCCGGCAACCCAACCGGATTCCGGCCACCTTCTCCGACATCCTCCCAACCAACCACCGGAGCTCCACCGGCATCCACATCTCCTCCACCCCACCTCCAGCGGGCCCCACCTCCAGCGGGTCCCACATCAGCGGGTCCCACATCAGCGGGCCCCACACAAGCACGACTCTGTCAACACCTTCCTGGATCTCTTGTGGCGTAAGTTCATTTTTTTTTTATTATTTTTTAATTATTCATTCTTTGCACTACACACACGGGTCCCACAGCGGGTCCCACAGCGGGTCCCACATCCGCGGGTCCCACAGCGGGTCCCAAAGCGGGTCCCACAGAGGGTCCCACATCTGCGGGTCCCACATCCGCGGGTCCCACAGCGGGTCCCACATCAGTAGGTCCCACAGCGGGTCCCACAAGCGGGTCCCACAGGGGGTCCCACATCCGCGGGTCCCACAGCGGGTCCCACATCAGTAGGTCCCACAGCGGGTCCCACATCCGCGGGTCCCAAAGCGGGTCCCACAACGGGTCCTACAGCGGGTCCCACATCAGTAGGTCCCACAGCGGGTCCCAGCGGGTCACAGCGGGTCCCACAACAGCGGGTCCCACAACGGGTCCCACAACAGTGGGTCCCACAGCAGTGGGTCCCACATCAGTGGGTCCCACATCAGCGGGTCCCACATCAACGGGTCCCACAACAGCGGGTCCCGCAGCGGGTCCCACAACAGCGGGTCCCACAACAGCGGGTCCCACATCAACGAGTCCTACTATGAATAGTAGTTTTGAATAGTACTTATAAATAGTAGTTTTGAATAGTAGTTTTGAATAGTACTTATAAATAGTAGCTTTGAATAGTAGTTTTGAATAGTAGTTTTGAATAGTACCTATAAATAGTAATTATTGATAGTATTTTTGAATAGTAATCTTGTATAGTAATTATAAATAGTAATTATAACAGTCTTCAGCACAGGAGTCAGTCCTTCAGTCAGTCCAGGAGTTTTTCCTATTATCATAGGGGTTAGGATTCTGTCCATCCTCTCATCAAGTCGTGATCTTTACCCGCTCCTGCAAGGTACAGGATGCTGTCCAACCCTTGCCGAGTTATTTTCCTGTTCGTTCCCCCGCAAAGCATAGGATGCTATCCAACCTTTGCGGGATTCCAGAAGTCTCCCTACCCGTATGATGATAGGATTTTATTCTCTGGTGTCAAAAAACAATAAAAACATTTCAAAAATACTTGAAAACAACAAAAACATTCCAAAAAACACTTGAAAATTCAAAAACATCTCAAAAACAATTCAAAATCCAAAAACATTTTAAAAATCAAAATTTCAAAAAAAATCTTGAGTCATGTGCAGAGTAGTTAGGAATTCTGGTCCGAACTACGGATGGCTTGATCCCTAGCTGAGGGGTACGTAGGCAGCTCAGGCGTGCTGCTGGCACCCTGAGTTCAGTCACCATTTTTACACCCTTTCACCATTTTCAGTCACCATTTTTGTAAATATTTCTCACAACTTTCACCATTTTTCATAACTTCAAAACCTCCCAAAAATACAAAAAACTTCAAAACCTTTTCAAAAAGATCTTCCCCTAGAGTTAGGAGTCTGTCATAGATATTTAGGGTGTTTTAGAGTTAGGAGTCGGTCTTGATTTGTATTGATGTGGTGTGTCATGTCGTGTGAGTGTCCCTAGAGTTAGGAGGCCTCGAGTCGATCGGTCAGACACTTAGTCGAACCGATGGCTAGACTAGGAAGCATATAGTCAGCCCATGGTTTTCTTTATGTTGCACAGCCTAGATACACATAGGATGTAGGGCCCACCTGCATTAGCTTAAGGCTAAACAACCTGCATTAGTTAGGACATATAGAGAGTCGTAAAAATCACAATCCACTTGAATTTAAGCAATCGCACAAAAAGCTTTAAAAACTAGTCGAGTCTAGTTGATCGAGTCTAGGATAGCGGTCCTAGAGGTTTAGGCATTGTAGTTTAGCATAGGACACCGAACTACGTTGGCTCTGATTCTTCCCGAGGCCGGGATACGTAGTGCAGCTAGGATGGATGGCCATCCTGGTCCGAGTCAAGTCCTGCATTAGAATTTTAGGATTTGTCTTGTTGAGTCGTGTGTTGCGTATTTTGCTGTGTTTTCTTATTTTCATGTACAGATCCTATACCTTTAGCTGTAGCATGCATGTGCTTGTCCACCAGAACTTAGACACCAATCAGGCATGTCACTCATAACCTAGCTATTCTTAGGCGACATATCTTTCATTTCTTTTGTGTGTGCTTCTTATTCATCTCCGAGACATGCATGATTAGCTAGACGTTATCTCGGAGATATTCGTTCTCATTTCGCATGATTTTCGCCCAAAACTCTTCAAAATTAATAATAAATGGCATAAGAGACCAGGTGCTAGCACTTGGGCGAATTGGGGGCGCCTAATCCCTTCCCCATTCGTCATCAGGCACGAACCCTATTTTATATCTCTGGTTATCCGTTGCAACAGAGCACAGCATGGGATCCAGGGCCCACTTCCTTGGATGGCGACTCTTCTTTGTTTAAGGTACGCCTCGAATCTGGGCTAGTCCCCGAATCGAGAGGTATCTCACTTTACATCGCCGCTCATGCTGTGAGGGGCACTCTTTCGAGAGTTCCTTGGTGGGGCTCTCCTTCACGTGGACGATCTCCAGAGACTCGCGCGGGGGCACGTCCCTCCACGCCCGTCCCGGATCGGGGTCCACAGCCCTCCACGCCCGTCCCGGATCGGGGTCCACAGACTGGCGACTCTGCTGGGGATTCTTTGAAACATTGCCTAACTCTGTAAAAATGCCATTTTTAATTAATTTTGAGGAAATTTGGGTCAAAACCAAGTTAAATGGGAACTTTATCGTTAGAAATCCAGGGGCACCAAGTAGGTGCGTAACTAAAACAAGGGATTCACACACTGCACATCATACATTGTCATATTCTTTATTTCTTTCATTATTTTCATTATTGGCCTCAGGGAATAGATATGACGCGTACCAGATGGGAACCGTTGTATCTATTTCCGAGCTATGCGCCGGAGCTGCAGCCGTAGACACTGGGTGTGCTGGTGTTCTACAGCAGCCGATGAGCAATGAACATACTTTGTATAATGCTGGGTGTGCTGGCGTTATACATCAAGGGTATGGTCATAGGCATAGTACCCTGCAGAAATGCCCGGGCCCTACTTTTATTTCATTATATTATGTATATATATTAGTTTCTCCCTTTAGAACCAAAATTAGGGAACCCTTGCTAGGACACTATATATATGTACTCATATAGGACGAACATGTGCGACCAGCATATGTAAGCCTAGGATAGAAGTCAGCCTACCCATGTAGTGTAGAAGGGTAAGTCACACCGTGGTTACCCGCCGCGTTATCTAGTACACTCACAGACACTTCTGGGTCAAGATTTTCTCGACTCCGCTAGATTAGACTAGGGTTGGTGCCCCTGGTTAGGATGTATATATATGTATATATTTATTATTAGATTAGGGCTTGCTTCTTAGTTAGGTTTCCTTCTAATCTAATCAATTTTTCCCCATCTATCCATTCTGTGGATTATCATAAGATTCTTGGCTCTTTTAGTCATGATCTGTTTTCCGTGAGCCTGATCATTTGATCGATCCTGATCAGATCACTCCGCATGTCGATTATGAGTCTATCTTGCCATCATCATTACCGGAGTGTGTGTTCTTGCTGAGAGCCCTGCTTTATCTTGACCATGACGGCATACTCTTCATGTTTAGTTGCTGAGACCCTCCTAGTATAGCCGTCATGCTGCCGATTTTCTTTCAGATACCTTGGGTTTGGTCATTATCCTTTAGACTTGCTCACAAACTCTATGTGCTTATCTTACCACATTTCCTTGCATAGATGTTATGCTGCCGGATTTTATCCATGGGAGGATATACTCGTATCATCTTTTGTCTCAGCTTGTATATGGGATTTTCATTTGATTGCCCTATATTGAACTCTAGTGTTTGTCGATTCCATGGCGAGAGTCTGACCTTATTGACCTCACTCATTTGCAGTACCTATTTCTATTCAACCCACACCAGAACCTATGGCTGAATCTGGAAATACTCTGGCCGAGATGAATGAGTTGATGAAGTCTATGCTCCAACAGATGAATAATATGAGTGAGGAGATAGTCCGTCTGAAAAGTGATAGAGGTTCTACTTCTGAAGAACCTGTACCCCGGCAAATTCCACTTATACCTCCCCCACATCCTGCAATGGCCAGGCTTGCTGTTTTGAATGTCGAAGACGATGTCGAGGATGAGCAGTATGCAGAAGATAATTGTTTCCCTCATCTGGAGAGAGCCAATGAGGGCAGAGCGATAACAAATAGGTTGGATAAGCTAACCCGAGAAATGGAAAGCATAAAGTTCCAAGGCCCTAAGAAGTTGAGCATGTCCGACTTCATGATAGTCCCGGGAGTTGTTCTTCCTCCTAAGTTCACAGTACCTGATCTTGACAAATATGATGGGACGGGATGCCCCACCAATCATCTGAAATCTGTCATTCCTCTTCTACAGCAACATGGACTTTCTCCAGAGCAGATTGCCCTCGTATTCCCTCGATCTCTAGTCAGAACTGCAAAGAAATGGTTTTTGAGTCTGAAGTCTGAAGAGATCCGAACCTTAGAAGACATTGCTAACAAGTTTGTGGAACAATTTTCCATGGAGGAAGGGATAGAGGTAACCAAAAGGGATCTGAAAATGTTGAAACAGGGGCATAATGAAACTTTCACTTCCTTCATCCGAAGATGGAGAAGAAAAGCTGCTCGGATGACCCACAGATTGTCCGATGAAGATCAGATTAAAATTGTGGTGAAGAATCTGTCTCCACAGTATTACCATCATATGGCTATCCAATACTTTCTCGATTTCAACCACCTCATCAAGACGGGAACCCAAGTAGAGGATGCACTGGCTAAAGGCCTAAAGACAAGGACCTCAACTGATGTTAGAGACGGAAAGAGGACTATGGTAGCAGCTGAAGAAGTCAGTAATGTGGAGACCTCTCGTCAACCTTTCAAGAAGGTGGTTCAGAAAGGAAACAAGCCTATTCAGAGGTTACAAGAAGAGATTCCTCCATTGCCGAAGAATCTTGAAAAAGCTTTGAGAGAATTGGTCGAAGTGGGTAAACTTGAACTTCCTGAACCTTCTTCTCCTCCAAATCCTCTTCCTAGCAAATTTTATGAACAAGATTTCTGTGAATATCATCGAGTTCATGGACATTCATCCAACAGTTGCCAAGCCCTGAAACATAAGATCCTAAAACTTATCAAGGGTGGTAAGGTAGTTGTTGGAGAACCCGGGGCTACCAAAAAACCAGTGCAAAGATCAGTTGGCCCTTTACCGATGGTAGGAGCTATCTCTACGGATGAACCATTATTGGATCCTGCATCCCTTATTCGTCCTATCTCAGAAATGCCACCTGTTCCATCAAGCCTTCGACCAATGGAGGAATCTTTTGAAAGGTCGGCCCTCATCCGAATGGAAAACTGGATGGTTAAACTCTTTGGTCAGATGGCCATGTTAACTGAAGAAGTGAGGGAGATGAAAACTCAGATACGATATCTGTCTACCGGATATGATTCAGCTCCTAAGCAGTTTGCCGATATGGGTACTATGACAGAAGAAACATCAGTTCAGAGTTTAATTCTTGACAGATATGTTGATTTGCATAGTGGGACGAAGCCTGTATTTGTTCCCAGTGAAGTTCAGAATGTTGAACCTTATCGTCAACCTTTTAAGAAGCCAATCATAGAAGTGGAAGAGAGGATGGGTCAGAGACTGAGGAGAGAATGCGCTCAGCTACCATGTTCTCAGGAAGTTATCATGAAGAAATGGGTCAGCGAAGGTCGTTTGACACTTTTAGATCCGAAGCTTATTCCTAACCCACTCCCCAAGCACTGGAGAAGAGATCAGTATTGCGAGTACCATAGAGGTATTGGTCATACAACAGAAAAGTGCCTGGCATTGAAACACAAAATTCAGGACGAGATAGATGAAGACTCTTCCCTTCTTCCTGAACTCTGTGCTTTCATGAATTATGCACCGGTTAGACCTATTCAACCCTTCAACGGTTCCACCACCTCTGTTTATGCTGCATCAAAGCAGAGGGATGCATCAAAAGGGAAAGAAAAAATGTCAGAATGTGAGCCTCCGAAGAATGTCAGGGCAGAGAGCATGATGCCACCAGCAGGTTTTCAGGGGCAGTTTGGGCCAGGTCGACAGAACTACATGGGACCACCTCTTCCGAGATTCCTATACCAGGACCGAAACCACTAGCCGACAACATCATGGAGAAAGACGTGTACTTCTGAACTTCAGTGCCTAGTCCTTGTCCGCGTCCAAGTGTCGTGTTTCAAGTGAGGTGTTCCAAATGTCATGTTTCAAGATTTAACTTCTATCGAGTGTATACCAACTCTTGTGTTGAAGGTTGGTGAGTCATAGTGTCAATGTCAAAAAAAAAGAAAAAAAAAGAAGGGGGTGTCCTGTTTGTCAGTCTTTTTCATTTAGAGTCGGTGTTTTATTTTCTGTCAAGTCTGATGAAGAGCCCACTGAGGCGTGTTGAGAACTATTGATGTACTTGAAAGTTTTCAATTCAATAAAGTTTGATTTCAATATCTTCAATGTTTTATGATTCACTCTTGGATCTAATGTTTAAAATAACTAAAGACACCCTCCTCGGACGAGGATGCCGATGAAATTCTCCTCGAGATTTGAAAGATGATCAAACGAGAGGAAGAGTGTTGAGCAAAGCCACATGAAGATGAAATCGATACCGTGGATAGGGGTATCGAAATCCGAAACTCGGGAAATAAGGATTGGAAAAATCTCCCGAAGAGCGCAAAGAATCAATAAACCTATTTAGAGGGTTCAAAGAAGTGTTGCTTGGTCCTATGAGGATAAACCAGAAGCGTGCCTTGGCATCGTTCAATGTGAGTCACCCTCGGCTTCAGACAGGTCAAAAAAGCAAAAAAATTCAAATGAAGAATACCAAACATCAAATGCAGTGAATGAAAAATTGAGAGAAGACTTTCAGACAACAAAGTCATGAGCATAGAGCATGAACCCCAAAAAGAATACTTGGGCTATACATTGCGATGGAATTTCAAGTTAAAGCATTCCAGGCGTAGGGGCATTCCCCACATCCAAGCAAAAAAATAAAAATCAGAATGAACAAAGAAAAATAAGATAGAATCCAGAGAAGAAAGGAGAAGGGAGCATGCCCCACGTCAACTCCTCAAGAACGTCAGAATCGCAGGAAGCAGAGTCGATAAATGGATTGAAAATTTCAAAATCATCTTCAGCATTCATAGAAGACCCAGAGCCGTAGAATCCCGAATATCAGTGCGAGATCCCAAAGAAAAAGTGGGAATTCAATCAGTCTAGCTTGCACAGTGCAGATGAAGTCTTGCCAGGAAATGCCGCCAGACTCCTCAAAAAAAAAGAGAAAGGAAAAAAGTTCAAAGCCATTGAACCTTAGCCATTCAAGAAGCTTGTATGCCAAAACATCAGAAGGCCATCCTTGGACGCCTGAGCCTTAAACGCCAAAAATCCCAAGTTAAAAAAAAAATCCTTTTGCGAACACCTTCGAGCCTCAACAAAATCAAACATTCTTTTCAAACACCCGCAAATTAGGGGCATTTCGGCCCGAACTACGTCTGACCTGATCCCCAACTCTTCGGGGGTACGTAGGCAACCTGATCAATTCAGGTTCGGTCAACCTTTGGGATAAAAATCAAATTATTCCCTTTCAACCTTTGGGATAAAAGTCAAATTATTCCCTTTCAACCTTTGGGATAAAAGTCAAATTATTCCCTTTCAACCTTTGGGATAAAAGTCAAATTATTCCCTTTCAACCTTTGAGCTTAAAAGCCAAATCATTCTGTTCCAAACCTCAGCGAACCACTCGAACCTGATCCTCCATTGTTGGGGTACTTAGGCAACCTGGCCAATCCAAGTCTAGTCGAAACTTTGAAATCCAAAAGAAATATCCAACCGTTTTGAACCCCAGCCCACTTAGAAAGTCCTTCTGGTGAACAAGCAGAGGTTCAAAGTCAAGAACAAAAAACGATGGAGTCTGAAGACCCGTTAGGCTGAAAACCCGAGAGGGCGGTCTAGGCAAAATTTAGGGTCATTCACCCGCTAAGTTGACAACTGAAAAGTCAGCTTAGGCAAAAGTTAGGGTATCGAGCCCGCTGGATTGAAAACCCGAAAGGGCGAACCAGGCAAAAGTTAGGGCAAGCGGTCCGTCAGATTGAAAACCTGAAAAGGCAATCTGGTCAATGGCAATGACTTCCAGCAAAAAGTGAATCATTGAGGTGGAGAAACAGTCTTCAACCAGGGTAAAATCTCGGAGTCCAAGTAGTGCCAGCAAGCTTACTTTAACATTCCTCTAAACTGAGGGCATCGAAACCGAGCAATCCAAAACGGATAATAACCATGACATAAACACCGAAAAAGGAGAGTTGTGCATCTTGACACGGTCTTCGAAATACTCTAAGAGTGGCTAAGCCATACCCTTAAAAAATGACACATCAGATCCAAGAGTGAGTCAAAAGCGAGTCGAGTCCTTGGAACAATGAGAATCTTCTTTGATTGAGTCCTTGGAAATCTGTTCCTCCTTCATATTTGTGTTCCCTCTCCTTGCGAAGTCCAAACTGTCAGATGCTGGAAGAATGGGAGCGTGTCATCCAAAATGCGAAGAAAATTCAGAGTAAATCCTGGTTTAGGTATCAGAAGGGGCGGGAGACATCTTGTTCAAACCTACCCGAGACCTTAAGCCTCCAAAAGTGAGCCATGCGAAAGAAGAGATTTTCAGACTCAGCCATCATGGTTATTGTCCTATTCTCTCCATACAAAAGAACTTTGCATCCTCGAGCCTTCATGAAACGAAGCATCTTTTCTTCAACCATCATTGCCCTGCCTCCTTAAAACTCCTGTCATGGAAACACAATATACTAGGGGCATCTTTTATGACTTGCGTCATAAAAGATATCAAGCACACAAAGGCAATCAGTAAAAATGTCTCAAGCAAGTAAGGATAAGAGGGGTACAAGCACATCTCAAGCCTAACCTCTAAACTCCTCAGTTGAGTCCTCTCTTCAGAAGAGTCAATTCTCTAAGAAAATCAGTTTCCCAAGCGGAGTCTAGAATTTGCTCGCGCAGCCTTCAATCCCCGGCAAAATCAGACAAAATGGTCAATACTCAAAACCTCAGCAAGTTACCTGTGCCTGGTTCTCAGCAGAGATCGCACACTCCTAACGTTCTCGGCAAGAGACAATCAATCATGTAATGGAATCGATCGAAATCTCGATTTCTTGAATCAAAATTGTTTCTCCTTGAGTTTCGTGTTCTTGATTCTTAGAGTGGTTTGATCATGATAACAGTCTAATCATTCCGCCGTGTTGATCTGTCAAGATGCTATCTTCCCAGATCCCAATTTAGGTTTGATCATGATAACTGTCTAATCATTCCGCCATGTTGATCTGTCAAGATGCTATCTTCCCAGATCCCAATTTCGGCTTGATCATGATAACTGTCTA
The DNA here is from genome assembly GCF_043159265.1 of Tasmannia lanceolata. Lineage (NCBI taxonomy): Eukaryota > Viridiplantae > Streptophyta > Magnoliopsida > Canellales > Winteraceae > Tasmannia > Tasmannia lanceolata. Next base: position 9,981,686 of record NW_027518696.1, on the reverse strand, counting down.
ATCATTCCGCCATGGTGATCTGTCAAGATGCTATCTTCCCAGATCCCAATTTAAGTTTGATCATGATAACTGTCTAATCATTCCGCCATGTTGATCTGTCAAGATGCTATCTTCCCAGATCCCAATTTAGGTATGATCATGATAGCTGTCTAATCATTCCGCCATGTTGATCTGTCAAGATGCTATCTTCCCAGATCCCAATTTAGGTTTGATCATGATAGCTGTCTAATCATTCCGCCATGTTGATCTGTCAAGATGCTATCTTCCCAGATCCCAATTTAGGTTTGATCATGATAGCTGTCTAATCATTCCGCCATGGTGATCTGTCAAGATGCTATCTTCCCAGATCCCAATTTCGGTTTGATCATGATAGCTGTCTAATCATTCCGCCGTATTGATCTGTCAAGATGCTATCTTCCCAGATCCCAATTTAGGTTTGATCATGATAGCTGTCTAATCATTCCGCCGTGTTGATCTGTCAAGATGCTATCTTCCCAGATCCCAATTTAGGTTTGATCATGATAGCTGTCTAATCATTCCACCATGTTGATCTGTCAAGATGCTATCTTCCCAGATCCCAATTTAGGTTTGATCATGATAGCTGTCTAATCATTCCGCCGTGTTGATCTGTCAAGATGCTATCTTCCCAGATCCCAATTTAGGTTTGATCATGATAGCTGTCTAATCATTCCACCATGTTGATCTGTCAAGATGCTATCTTCTCAGATCCCAATTTAGGTTTGATCATGATAGCTGTCTAATCATTCCACCATGTTGATCTGTCAAGGTGCTATCTTCCCAGATCCCAATTTAGGTTTGATCATGATAGCTGTCTAATCATTCCGCCCTGATCATCTGCCAAGATGCTATCTTCTCAGATCCAAATTCAGGTTTGCATATCTTCGACCTTTCGGTTCATTCGCAACCAGGTCAATCCTTGAGTTTTGACTCATTCGCAGTCTCGCTCATATCCTCGGCCTTTCGGTTCATTCGCAACCAGGTCATAGGTTTGATCATGATAACTGTCTAATCATTCCGCCCTGATCATCTGCCAAGATGCTATCTTCTCAGATCCAAATTCAGGCTTGCATATCTTCGACCTTTCGGTTCATTCGCAACCAGGTCAATCCTTTGAGTTTTGACTCATTCGCAGTCTCGCTCATATCCTCGACCTTTCGGTTCATTCGCAACCAGGTCATAGGTTTGATCATGATAACTGTCTAATCATTCCGCCCTGATCATCTGCCAAGATGCTATCTTCTCAGATCCAAATTCAGGTTTGCATATCTTCGACCTTTCGGTTCATTCGCAACCAGGTCAATCCTTTGAGTTTTGACTCATTCGCAGTCTCGCTCATATCCTCGACCTTTTGGTTCATTCGCAACCGGGTCAAAATCTTAGGTTTCCGACTCATTCGCAGTCAGGCCTGTTTTCTAATTTCTTGACTCATTCGCAGTCAAGTTAATCTCTTTGACTTCGGTTCGTTCGCAGCCAAGTCATAATTCTGGCCTTTTGGTTCATTCGCAACCGGGTCAAAATCTCGGACTCTTCGGCACATTCGCTGCCAAGTTCTCGCTGATTTCTTGATTCATTCGCAATCAAGATAATCTCCCTGACTTCGACTCCTTCGCAGTCGAGTCAATCTTCCAATTCTTAACTCATTCGCAGCTCAAATCAAATTCCAGTCTTTTGGTTCATTCGCAACCAAGCTAAAATCTTAGACTCTTCGGCTCATTCGCTGCCAAGTTTCTTGCTGATTCCTTTGACTCATTCGCAATCAAGCTAATCTCCCTAACTCTGACTCATTCGCAGTCGAGTCAATCCCTGACTTTCTGGTTCATTCGCAACCAAGTCAATTATTCGGTCTCATAGTTCATTCGCAACTCGGCCAGTATCCCTGATTTTTGCTCCTTTGCAGTCAAGTCAACCCTTCGCTTCTCGGTTCGCTCGCAACCAAGCAAATTTTTGACCTTCCGACTCATTCGCAATCAAGTCAATTCTAGGCTTCTGGTTCAATCGCAACCATGCCAATATCTTTCCCGGCTCTCTCGCAGCCAAATCAATCTTTTAAGGTTCTGCAAGAGAGGCTATCTCATCCATACATCCATTATTGAGTTACGAGTTCAAGAGAGGCTATCTCACCAGCGTTTGTAGAGTCAGAGTCCGGTGAAAGGCTATTTCACCATGTTATCTTTGTGAGTATCATTTTCAAAAATCAAAAAAAAAAAAAAAAAAAACCTCTGATTTTGGGCCAGTCAAAATGTGTTGTCTGTTCAGCTTTGACATTCGCGCGACAAGCACGCTCTGCCAAAGAGGGGCATCTGTAGACACCCCATTTTGACCGTGCCCTAAACCTTCCAATTTTGTGCAAAACCCCATCAGATCAATGATCTAGGGTCCCAAACTTAACCCTAGGCTAGCTTTGGGTCCCAGCTAGGTCCCCGCAAAATTTCGTCAAAATCCGAGTACGTTCGCCTAGCGAACGAGCAGAGAAAGGACCGTAGTGTAAACCAGAAAAGGGGGGTGAATTATCCTGGAACGGTGCAGAGCAGATTTCGAATAAGACACGATTGGATGGTGCGTCCATCAATTTTTCCGCCAATAGTGCGCCCATCAATATTGGTAGTGTCAATATCACCACCCTGTTTTTATAAAAAAAAAAAAATATATATATATATATATATATATATATATAATGTGGGACCCGCTTGTGTGGGGCCCGCTGGTGTGGGACCCGTTTGTGTGGGACCCGTTGATGTGGGATCCGATTATATTCAAAGAAAGAAGAAAGGGGACATCATCATTTTCTTTTGATTTTTAAAATTTGTAAGCAATGATTATGTTTTTTGTTTTCTTTTGGTATCCTATGCATGTAATGATTTTTTATTTTATTTTTTTAAAAAAAATTAAGAAAATGGGGGACATGAGGGGGACAACCACTCTCACTTTCTCTCCCCCTCATGATGACTCATGATGGTTTTCTTCTCTCTCGCGAGGAGAAACCAGAGGGGGAAGAGGGAAAAAAAAAAGAGAAAAAAGAAAAACCAGAGGAAGAAAAGAAAGGAAAAACCAGAGGAAAAAAGAGAAAGGGAGAGGGAGAGAGAGAGAGAGATCTGCAGAGGGGAGAGAGAGAGAGAGAGGAGAGATCTGTAGAGAGAGAGAGGGAGAGAGAGAGAGAGTCTTCTCCTCCGGCAACCCAACCGGATTCCGGCCACCTTCTCCGACATCCTCCCAACCAACCACCGGAGCTCCACCGGCATCCACATCTCCTCCACCCCACCTCCAGCGGGCCCCACCTCCAGCGGGTCCCACATCAGCGGGTCCCACATCAGCGGGCCCCACACAAGCACGACTCTGTCAACACCTTCCTGGATCTCTTGTGGCGTAAGTTCATTTTTTTTTTATTATTTTTTAATTATTCATTCTTTGCACTACACACACGGGTCCCACAGCGGGTCCCACAGCGGGTCCCACATCCGCGGGTCCCACAGCGGGTCCCAAAGCGGGTCCCACAGAGGGTCCCACATCTGCGGGTCCCACATCCGCGGGTCCCACAGCGGGTCCCACATCAGTAGGTCCCACAGCGGGTCCCACAAGCGGGTCCCACAGGGGGTCCCACATCCGCGGGTCCCACAGCGGGTCCCACATCAGTAGGTCCCACAGCGGGTCCCACATCCGCGGGTCCCAAAGCGGGTCCCACAACGGGTCCTACAGCGGGTCCCACATCAGTAGGTCCCACAGCGGGTCCCAGCGGGTCACAGCGGGTCCCACAACAGCGGGTCCCACAACGGGTCCCACAACAGTGGGTCCCACAGCAGTGGGTCCCACATCAGCGGGTCCCACATCAGCGGGTCCCACATCAACGGGTCCCACAACAGCGGGTCCCGCAGCGGGTCCCACAACAGCGGGTCCCACAACAGCGGGTCCCACATCAACGAGTCCTACTATGAATAGTAGTTTTGAATAGTACTTATAAATAGTAGTTTTGAATAGTAGTTTTGAATAGTACTTATAAATAGTAGCTTTGAATAGTAGTTTTGAATAGTAGTTTTGAATAGTACCTATAAATAGTAATTATTGATAGTATTTTTGAATAGTAATCTTGTATAGTAATTATAAATAGTAATTATAACAGTCTTCAGCACAGGAGTCAGTCCTTCAGTCAGTCCAGGAGTTTTTCCTATTATCATAGGGGTTAGGATTCTGTCCATCCTCTCATCAAGTCGTGATCTTTACCCGCTCCTGCAAGGTACAGGATGCTGTCCAACCCTTGCCGAGTTATTTTCCTGTTCGTTCCCCCGCAAAGCATAGGATGCTATCCAACCTTTGCGGGATTCCAGAAGTCTCCCTACCCGTATGATGATAGGATTTTATTCTCTGGTGTCAAAAAACAATAAAAACATTTCAAAAATACTTGAAAACAACAAAAACATTCCAAAAAACACTTGAAAATTCAAAAACATCTCAAAAACAATTCAAAATCCAAAAACATTTTAAAAATCAAAATTTCAAAAAAAATCTTGAGTCATGTGCAGAGTAGTTAGGAATTCTGGTCCGAACTACGGATGGCTTGATCCCTAGCTGAGGGGTACGTAGGCAGCTCAGGCGTGCTGCTGGCACCCTGAGTTCAGTCACCATTTTTACACCCTTTCACCATTTTCAGTCACCATTTTTGTAAATATTTCTCACAACTTTCACCATTTTTCATAACTTCAAAACCTCCCAAAAATACAAAAAACTTCAAAACCTTTTCAAAAAGATCTTCCCCTAGAGTTAGGAGTCTGTCATAGATATTTAGGGTGTTTTAGAGTTAGGAGTCGGTCTTGATTTGTATTGATGTGGTGTGTCATGTCGTGTGAGTGTCCCTAGAGTTAGGAGGCCTCGAGTCGATCGGTCAGACACTTAGTCGAACCGATGGCTAGACTAGGAAGCATATAGTCAGCCCATGGTTTTCTTTATGTTGCACAGCCTAGATACACATAGGATGTAGGGCCCACCTGCATTAGCTTAAGGCTAAACAACCTGCATTAGTTAGGACATATAGAGAGTCGTAAAAATCACAATCCACTTGAATTTAAGCAATCGCACAAAAAGCTTTAAAAACTAGTCGAGTCTAGTTGATCGAGTCTAGGATAGCGGTCCTAGAGGTTTAGGCATTGTAGTTTAGCATAGGACACCGAACTACGTTGGCTCTGATTCTTCCCGAGGCCGGGATACGTAGTGCAGCTAGGATGGATGGCCATCCTGGTCCGAGTCAAGTCCTGCATTAGAATTTTAGGATTTGTCTTGTTGAGTCGTGTGTTGCGTATTTTGCTGTGTTTTCTTATTTTCATGTACAGATCCTATACCTTTAGCTGTAGCATGCATGTGCTTGTCCACCAGAACTTAGACACCAATCAGGCATGTCACTCATAACCTAGCTATTCTTAGGCGACATATCTTTCATTTCTTTTGTGTGTGCTTCTTATTCATCTCCGAGACATGCATGATTAGCTAGACGTTATCTCGGAGATATTCGTTCTCATTTCGCATGATTTTCGCCCAAAACTCTTCAAAATTAATAATAAATGGCATAAGAGACCAGGTGCTAGCACTTGGGCGAATTGGGGGCGCCTAATCCCTTCCCCATTCGTCATCAGGCACGAACCCTATTTTATATCTCTGGTTATCCGTTGCAACAGAGCACAGCATGGGATCCAGGGCCCACTTCCTTGGATGGCGACTCTTCTTTGTTTAAGGTACGCCTCGAATCTGGGCTAGTCCCCGAATCGAGAGGTATCTCACTTTACATCGCCGCTCATGCTGTGAGGGGCACTCTTTCGAGAGTTCCTTGGTGGGGCTCTCCTTCACGTGGACGATCTCCAGAGACTCGCGCGGGGGCACGTCCCTCCACGCCCGTCCCGGATCGGGGTCCACACTCGCTTAACCAAGGAAACTTTCGTCAGCATTTGAAGTTCATGACCATGATTAATGAAGATATAAAGAGGGTTTGTGTGAAGAAGTGTCCTGGGAATCTCAAACTAGTGACTTCAGATATCCAAAAGGATATAGTGAGTGCTTGTGCAATTGAAACCACTAACTCAATCATTAAAGATCTCGGGGATTCATTGTTTTCTATTTTGGTTGATGAAGCTCGTGATGTTTCTAACAAGGAGCAAATGGCCGTAGTTATACGTTATGTAGATAAGCTTGGGCATGTAATTGAGCGTTTGTTAGGTATTACTCACGTTCCCAACACCATTGCTACATCCCTTAAGGAAGAAATTGAAGCATTATTGGCCAAGCATAAATTGAGCATATCGAGACTTCGTGGTCAAGGATATGATGGGGCAAGTAACATGCAAGGGGAGTTTAATGGTCTTAAAGCACTAATCTTGAAGGAAAATGAATATGCTTACTATGTTCATTGTTTTGCTCATCAATTACAGTTGGCATTAGTTGGTGTTGCAAAGAAAAATATGAACATCTCCGATCTCTTTTTTTTAGTTACAAATATAGTAAATGTGGTTGGGGGTTCTTGTAAGCGCCATGATATTCTTCAGGAGATTCAACTTGCCAAAATTAAGGAAGCATTTGAAAATGGTGAGCTTTCAAATGGACAAGGACTTAATCAAGAGACCACACTCAAACGTGCGGGGGATACACGTTGGAGCTCCCACTATAGAACACTGGTTAGTTTGGAATATATGTTTTCCTCTATTCTTGATGTGCTTGATCTTATTGTCAAAGATATGAAGTTAAGTTCAGATCAAAGGCATGAAGCACATAATCTCTTGAAATCATTGCAAACTTTTGAATTCATATTTTCCCTTCATTTGATGATAAGTTTATTGGGAATTACAAATGAATTGTCACAAGCATTGCAAAGGAAGGATCAAGATATTGTGAATGCCATGACATTAGTGAGAATATCAAAACAACGGCTACAATTGATGCGAGACAATGGATGGAATTCTTTGTTAGATGACATTTCTTCATTTTGTGCCAAACATGACATAAAAGTCCCTAACATGGTTGATACTTATGTTGTTCCTGGAAGAGTGCGACGGCATGTAGATAAAAGAACGGTCTTGCACCATTTTCAAGTTGAGTTGTTCTTTCAAGTTATAGACTTGCAACTTCAAGAGCTCAATAGTCGTTTCAATGAAGCAAATACAGAGTTGCTTCTATGTGTGGCATGTTTGAATCCAAGTGATTCATTTTATGCATTTGATAAAGAGAAGTTGATTCGACTCTCTAAGTTTTATCTAAAAGAATTTCCAGAAGTTCAGTATTCTACAAAAGAATTAGACAACCAACTTGAAACATATATTCTTGATATGAGGTCCAATACTCACTTTGTGAATTTGAAAGGAATTGGAGATCTTGCTGAAAAAATGGTTGAGAAGGGAAAGCATGCCTTGTATCCACTTGTTTACAAGATCATCACATTGGTACTAATTTTACCAGTCGCAACTGCAACCGTTGAGAGGGCCTTTTCTGCCATGAAGATCTTGAAGAATCGATTACGCAATAGAATGTCGGATCAATTTATGGCCGATTGCTTGATTCCATATGTTGAGAAGGATATTTTTGATAACATCGATGATGAGACAATCATGTGTCGTTTCCAAAAAATGAGACCACGTCGAGGAAGCCTATAAAATTTTCTTATGGGTTATGTTATTAGGTTTTGCACTCTACAATTGTAAGATGTCATTTTTGTTTACCTCAATGTATGTTGGTGATGGAATATATACGAGGGTTTTTTTTGGAAACTATAATATTGCTTTCATTTGTTTGGAGAAAAAAAATTACTATAATTTTTGCCCCCCCTGTGCAAAATTTCTGGCATCGCCCCTAAACGGGGTGTCAGCGCTCCATCTCCTCAAAACTAATGGTCTGCCTCCATAGGAGTGATCGCATGATTTCAGCACATTATAGCAATCTTCTCCACAAGTAAAATTAAATAAGTAGAATCCCTTGTTTAGAGAGAATATTTGTAGATCTCCCTTAATCTTCCATTTCCCCTAGAAGTTTTCCCTCAGATTTTGAAAATACGGCCGTCGACCGATGAAATAACCCACCAGGCTATTGGACCATTTACTCCCAATATCCATAATTCCCTTGCCTGCAAAATATATCTTTTTATCTCCTTCCTCCGATAACTCGGGTTTCCTGAACCTCAGCTTCGACGATTTCTTCTCCTCACTCCGGAAAAATAGTGATTTCCATGGGTTATGATCCCTCTTTTGTTGATCAGTACTGTCTGGAGTCTTTTCAGCAAAAGTTTCTATCTGTGAAGAGCTTCCCTTTTCAGTGAAACTGATGCCTTTCCCTGGGAGGGAAAAATCTTCATCTTTTCCCTCCTCAGCCAACTTTGAATTTATCTGTGGGCCTTCATTGATTGGAGAGATCTGAAGGGATGACCTACATATCTGAGTAAGACAATCAGTTGTCACTTTCTGTACAGCAAGAGCGGGAAATTTTTCATTTTTGAATTTTGGAGGCTCCTAGTTAGCCATAGAGTTAGCTGAGTTTGAAGAAGGCGAGTTGTGCTGAGTTAAACGTGACTCCCTTTGGGGAGACTCAACGGGTGACTCACTACCTGGATTAGTAGTGCATAGGAAAAGATCGAAGGTAGGAGGAGGAGGCGCAGGTTTTTCGAATTTTTCTGATGGAATACGAACTGTTTTCCGAGCTCCTTCAACTTTACTGTGGGAAGGATCAGCTTTGGCTCTTTCCTTCAACTTTCCGAACATCCAACCCCTACGTTGAAGAACAAAGCCTTGACCATTGAGCTAAGCCTCAATCCCCCAAAAAAATAATAAAGAAATAAAAATAATAAAAGTTGAAATGGTGGAGACTGGAGAGCATTGGTCTATGGTCTACTGCGGAATATAATTCAAACTCGTCTATGCATTGCAACTTCCTGTGAGCTGTGTTTTAGTGAAAGCAACTGAGATAAAGATAGATAGACCAAACCGACTCTTAGATTTCCAAACTAGTACAAGAAACAAAACAAAAGAAAAACATTCCTGGTAGTTGTAAATATTTGTGTATCATGAGATGGTACACCAACCATAGTGTAATAAAGATCTTTCGAAAGGGCAACTTATATTTCCACTACCATGTTTTGATTATGAGACAAACTAAACTTGTCTTTTATTTAAACAACTGTCTAAAGTATCATTTCCAAAAGGCTCTCTGACTATAGTACAACTTCCAAAAGGCTCTCCGCAGCCGATTAAAAGGAAAAGACAAGGTAAGTTGGTCTCATTATCAAAACATGGTAATGCATACAAATATCAGTGGCCTTTGAAAGACACTGATGGCATACGGTAGAGAGTAGTGCTGCCAAAATCATGAGACGATGACAACATACTACATTGAAGTTCAACTAGCAAAGACATCAGCTACTTCGCGAGGGCAGCTCAGAGAGTAGTAGATTAAGAAATCAAAAGGTAGGAGACAAGCATTTGATTTGTCCACAAGAATACTGGAATAGTGGTAAGTAGTGTTCGGTTGCATGGCAGTTCTCTCGGAGAGTAGTGGAAAAAGTAGCAGTGTCATTGTCGAAAAAAGGAGACTCAAGAGAGAAATAGAGAAGGGAGAAAGAGAGAAACATAGAAAAGATGAGACTTTTTCCACTATTCTTGTGCCAAAATTTTAACATTTTCGTAAAATTTGGTTGGAATATGAGTAGGGACATTGGTGCCACATGGTCGCTAAGTGCACAGAAAAGCAATAATGAAGTATGGAACATGTTGGGGAGTCAAACGGAACTACAATGCAATATTGGCATCCAAACAAGTAATCAACATTCATTGGCAATTAAAATTCCAATGAATGCCGCGCGTTTATGCAACCATCTGTTTCAAAGGAATAGGTCGATCTGATTTTGAGTGGAAGTTTTTGTTTCTAGATTTTTAGCAACTTCTGATCATTGGAAACACTAGTTTTCGAGATTTTGTTTCCTGACTTTTGTTTCTACTGTATTTTGTTTCCTGAATTTTGTTTCTACCGTACCATCATTAGGGATTTCACCCTTATCTCCGCTAGGAGACACAGATTTATCATGAAAACAAATTCCTGACAGCCAAACGTGCTAAGAGAACAAATATGAGAGTAGTGGTTAGGCAGTCTCCAGGCTGACTACCAACATTTCCAGGAAAGATTTAATGGGTGTTTTGGCCACATAGCCGAGAAGCCCTGAGTTGATGATAGTCCACTCAAAGTTATTTGCATATAATCTTAAAAACGCATTACTCTTAATCGTATATGCAAATAACAATTTTACATAGTCCATATACGTCTTGGTTAACGGCTTAATTACTCATTTGCATGTAAGACTTTCGTTAAAATACTCTGATTTTGTAAATAAGGTCAAATTTTGGTCGCATTGAAAGAGCAAAGGCTCTCCCTCTTTACTAGACTACGCCATGAAAACTTAATTAGTAGGTTTTTTCAAACTTCATACCTAAGAAAGCATTGCCTGAATAGAGGATTTGAGTGTCCTGCCTGTATTTGGTTGCCAACCATGCATCCACACCCTCCTCCTCCACCTTTGATACCCAAGCAGCCAAACACCCGCGAAACCGGCAAGGCTCCCAGGTTCACACAACCACAGAGGTTACATTATACTTACATTAAATACATACAATAGAGCAAATCAAAGCCTGGGGAATAAAAAAGATGCTTTTCTTCATTCAGACACTCCCTGCAAGTGATTATCTTCCCATAAAAGGATATGTTACAAAGTGAGAGAGAGAGAGAGAGAGACCCACAGATTTTCCTATAGAATTAAAAAGATTATTTAATTCATTTCGAAATTTCGGATCGGATCTGAAATTTCAGCAGAAATTTGTAACATTTCTTCTTCTTTTTTTAAATTGCATTTTCTCGAAAAGGCCGAAATTTGGCAAATTTTCGGTTTCGGTCCCCAACGAAATGATCTTATGTTTATGCATCAATAATCAAGATATCACCCACACATTATCCCATCCTTCTTTCCTTTATTCAGTTGCAAAATCTCTGGATCTTTCGAAAAAGACCTAACCATACCGAGCAGTAGCAAGAAGAAGCATCAATCATATGACAAAAAAACAAGAAGAAATCTCCCAACCTCGACCCAATATAAGATTACACATTCATGTTTACACACTAGTGTGATTAAATACCGTCTTCTCCAACACACACACATTTGGTCCTTCAACAGCAACAAAAATCAAAATATGTTCCAATCAAAAGACTTACAGGCTGAAGGCTGTGGCGACAAAGTTGATTACTTGATGTACTGGGACATCCACTTGAAGCCATCACCGTAACCCATCTTGCGCACGATGCTGCACATGAAAACCTCGAGAGGCCGGACATTAGAGTCTGTGAGGGTAACCTTCCCCTTCCCAGTGGTGAAGTTGGTGAGGCCAAGGTAGTAGCGGAGCTCCTCCTCTGATGCCGCATATGGGATGTCGATCTTGTTCCCTAGTATGAGAAACGGAACATTTGCCAGAGAGTCATCCGAGAGGAGGGCATCCAGCTCCTTCTTTGATTCCGCAAACCTCTCCTTATCAAAGGCATCCACCAGGTAAACCACTGCATCTACCTGTAAAAAAAATATAATCCCAAGCACTTGAGACAAAGATGCCCCGATATTGCGCATTCAGTTACCACTTATCCCTCCTTAGCATGGACTGATTCAAACCGGCACTAAATATTATTCCAAGGAAACAAAGCAAAAACCCAAATACTAATTGGCAGAAAGGAAAATACCATCTGACATCCTCCTCTCCTCCTCCTCCTCCAAATAGCTCATTTAATATTTACACAGACAAATAAAGTAGAGAAGCATGCAAGGGAGATAATTCAATAAATTCAACAGCACACAAAGTGCAGGATACAACCAATAAATTCAACAACACACAAAGTGCAGGATATAACTAATAACGCCATTAAACCACAAATAGAGCATCAATATTGAGAGGAGAATGGGTGTCTCAAAATAAAAATGGACAGCCAGCGAAATCATTCATGACTAAGGATTCACAATTGGATACAACCTAGGAAGCACGGGTACTCTCCCGGGGCTCCCGCACCCGCACCCGACACGTATGGGGTGCAGGTACGTCCGGGGTACATACCCCATTTTTTTTTTTAAAAGAAAACCAGTTTTGGTGGTTGGGTGTGTGTCGGGTGCGCACCACGCGTACCCGACATGTCCTGCTTCTTCCTGCTGCTTCTCTTTCCTCTCCTGTACTTCTCTCTACTTTCCTGTACTCGGTATTTACACGTAAACCATTTAAAGTAAATGTCTTTACTATTTTATTGTCCATTTACTTAAGATTTACATGTAAATAACGAAATACCCCCCTTTTGGATTTATTAAAAATAGTTTCAACACCCAAATCTAAAAGGAAAAAAAGTCAACTCTCCAGTTCTAGTACAAAATTCAAAGAAAAAGGGTCGGGTCAAAATTTTAACTTTCTTAACTTCCAAACGGTGGGGTATTTTTCAAATTTTAAAAATTCATAAAATCTATTTTGTCCAAACATTATTAAATCCCAAAAGTCCGGTAAAAAAAATCTCAAAATTTGGTCTCTAAAAATTATTCATCTTGTCAGGCACTGGTCAACACACTGGTCATAGACTTTTTTTTCTAATGAATGATGTATTGATGCCTCATGTTATGAATATGGAACTTAATCACCTATGAAATGAAGAGTAATATTAGAATTTTCCATTTTGGTGATGTTATTATTATTTGATTGCTCTACAATTATTATTTTTTTAATTTTTATAAATATAAAATAAAACATTAAAATATATTATTATATTCGGCGTACCCGAACGTACCCGCACCCGGTTTTTTTGGCAAATCACGTACCCACGTACCCACGTCGTGTCGTACCCGCACCCCGTACCCGTGCTTCATAGGATACAACCAACCCCAGATCAACCAGACAAGAAAAGTTGAAGCAAACCAGAGAAAGCATGTCTGCCTAAGCCTATAGACAATAGATGAATATAATGTTGTGGCACCAAGTTTCAGATTTTGATACAACACCAAGGATAGCATTAATGTCAGTGCTTAATCATGAACATAACACTTAGGCATGAGCTTTGCTATCAAAACTTCACATTTTTCACACAAACAAAAAATAGAAAGAAAGAAAACAGAGAGAACGAATATCTCCACCAGTAAGGATTTGTTCTCCTTCCCTGTTCGTTCTTTTCATTTCTGTTTCTCATTTTTAATCAGATTGATCCCTTCTTGTTTATATTCATTAAGGGCAAGGGAAGGAAGGGTTCTTCACACTCATGCTGAGGTCTTCAGTGAAATATGAGATGTATTGAACTGAGATCTAGTATTGGATGTATAAAAAGAAATAATGTTCGATTATCAGAAATAGTTGTCTGCTTAAAAATGATGTAATTTAGCTACATGCCGATAACCTCCAAGTGCATCATAAGAACTACAAAAATAGATTTCTTTATTAGGCTTAGGTGGTGAAGAGCTGAGGTTGAGACCCTTCTATGTGAACACTCTATCACTTCCATAACTCCTAAAATATTTTATTTCTTTACGCATAAATTAGTTAAATATGATGAGATATGGATGAAGTTGTTATTTAGATTTTAGAATCTTATGGCATGGGTAGACATTAATTTTAGAATTTCTCATGTATATACAAGCATTCCTTATTGTGTTTTATTACTTTTATTAACATGACGCTGTTTTAAACCTCGATTCCATCCATCGCTTTTTCCGTTCTTTTTTTTGACATTTTCTGTCTCTTTTTTTTTTGGGTGTGTGTGTGTGGGGGGGGGGGGGGGGGGGTGTTGGAAACCTTTGAAAACTTTTTCATTTTTGGATCTGCCAAGTTTTCCTATCAGATGTTTTGCTAACTATGGGCATGAAGGTCGGGGCGCTGGAGACCTTTGAAAACTTTTTCATTTTTGGATCTGCCACTTTTTCCTATCAGATGTTTTGCTAACTATGGGCATGAAGGTCCATAAAATGTTCGCACATAATCTATGCGGACCAAATTTTCAGACCAATGGGAAGATTGACTGGACTTTTTGATGATATAATAACAATCCTGTGCAATCAACTACATAAAAGAGGGAGAAAAACCAGCTATAGAACACAAGCTTTCAAAGGCAATAAAGTATGGCCTATCAATCACCAATATCAGAATTATAAGGACCAAAAGCAATAAATGTTCCAAACTTAAGAGAAATTGTAGAGGATGCAAGGCAGACTAGGATGTATCAAGTCCAATACATTTATTTATTTTTTTGAAATGGTATCAAGTCCAATACATTCCACAACAAAAGTGAATGAGGCAATATATTTCATTAAACAAAGACTGAATAGAATGATGAGAGTAGCAGTCTACCTAAAACCATTAGAGCAACTATGCAAAGCATATAGCATTAAATTTTCAAGCATACGAATAGCACGCAAGAATGCATTCCATTCCATTCTTCAACAAACTTGTGTTAGCTCAGGCGGCATAAAGAACATCAATTCAGCCCTGATAGAATCAAATATAGGTTTGTCTCTGACATAGAAACAGTATGCAATGATCTGAAGCTTATTTTAAAGTCCCATACATTTTTTTTAACTCAGTTTATCTCGGTATCAGCCAAAGCTCGAACAATAGAATAGATGCAATAAACCCAATAAATCCAATTTAACCAATCATATCAGCAATCAAAAACCAAAACCTTTCAAAAATGTCACTGTTGACCACCCGCAGCGACATTTATTCTTCAAATTTAACAGCCTACTTTGGATCTATCAGCCGATCTGTCAGATTCATTGGCCCATATTTTCATCCCATATCCGAAAATTTTCTAAAGGATTCATTAGCCGACCCCAACTAGTTTGGGACAAAGGCTTAGTTGAGTTGAGTTGAGTTGAGTTATTTTCATCCCATATCCATATCAGAAAAAAGGAAAAAATAACATATGATTTATCGGCTGATAAGCCCTAAGAAGGAGGGGGGGGGGGGGGGGGGGGGGGGGGGGGGGGTTTATCAAGGTGTAGCCCAGGAGCCTAAACAAACGAGAAATCAAGAATTCAAAAACTTGGATCACAAATAGTACAGAATACATTAAACATGGTATCTTTAAATTTTCATCTAAATCCTGTGACTCGTACAAGATAGGCATGGTTATGCTTCAGATACAGAGACAAGGTGCCAGACATTTTGGGGATGGGGATAAGGATGACATTGCAACCCTGTTATCTGACCATGGTACATGCCCGTACGAATATGGGATGACACTGAAGAGTTATTACTAAATAGAAGGGCATTCCGAATAAGTAAAAAAACAAAAAATAAATAAATAATAATAAAACATAAAAGAAATTGGGAAAATAGGTCTTGCCCCTGGTGTGGGTGGGGTATTGAGAAATGAATTGGGTGAGGTAATTTGGGCCTTTGCCTATCCTATTGGGGTAACAGATGCGACGGAGGCGGAGGTCCGTGCAGTCAATCAAGGAATAAAACTATTGGTTCAAGATCAAGCAGCTAATGTACTAGTGGTTAAAGGAGACTCTTTGACTGTTATTAGATGGCTTCAAGGGCTGCATTCTCATTCTTGGAGATATGATAGCCTCTTTGATGAGATATTTGATTGGGCGGGCTTCTCTTCCCTAGTCTTCATTCACGCCCGTCGCTCGCCGAATCAAGTGGTGGATGGTCTAGCTAGGCTGGGTGTTAATAGTCATGAGCTAGCAATGTTTGACCAACTTCCTCCTTGAGTTTTTCTTTTGCTTTGAAGTTTTCCCTTTTATTTTCCTTTTGTTTTCTCTGTTGTATTTTGTCCATTCTGTTGTATTTTGTCCATCTCGGTCCTTTCAGTAATATTTATTGGCTACCATTAAAAAAAAGGTCTTGCCCCAGAAGCCATGTCAATGTCTACACGCACGTCGGGAGACAGAAATTTCTTTCCTTTTTTAATAGCAGTGTCCTTATTTGGTACTATGGAAGTCTATCTATTATAATAATAAGTGAGGTGCTTTTTACAAATTTTTAAAACTGTGTGGTTCTTTCACTTCTTCTGTTCATCAATTTATTCTGAGGCCCCAGGTCCCAAGAAAGCCTTAAGCTAATCACACAATGCTTAGCAGGGCAAATGGAATTACTTTGAAACCATCATCTTCCTTCACGTTTGTTAAGCATTAACCCTACGAACCACGTGAAAGACCATACATAGAAAGAATTACATTGTTCAATCAGAAGTCAAGGTTACGAAATTCATCCTGCATCAAATCTCTATGCCTGAACCTAAGAACAATACACAGATATTTAAAAACATGCTAACCAGCTGACTACAGCTCATAAAGTGATGCATTAAAGGAAATAAATAAATTTGTATTGACATGAAAACCCATTAAAGTTGGAAGAAAATCATATATAAAAAAACGCAGTTGGTATTATGAACAAAAAGCCGACCCCAACTAGTTTGGGACAAAGGCTTAGTTGAGTTGAGTTGAGTCGTATTATGAACAAAGAGTAGCCTTGTCTCGTTGCTTCTTCGAAAGTGCATTGGGAGAGATCATAGTTAGCAAAACATCGTTTTATACGGTGCTTTTGTAGGTTCTCCGTTTAGCACTCCTTTTAAGACTTTTACAGCAAAAAAATGTACATTTTTTCCAAATTTTCCAACTTTACCTGTTATATTTTATAAATTACAAAATTTAACCATATAAATTGCGTTTTTACATGTTTCCCTGTATTTGACCCTTTTTTAGTACGTTTTTTTATAAACCGTCCCGTATTTTGTTTCCAAATCGCATTTTGCTAGCTATGATAGAGATCAAATCTTAAACCTTCACACAGACTATGATAATTAAAATAGCACAAAAGTAAAATAAAGAAGAAACCCCTTCAATTCAAGGATTCAAGGCTATTTCACGCCAATACATGTCACGTATCATAACCCATAAGTCATTGCAGAAAACACAATTAAATAAAGAATAAGAACCATAAGGTACAAAAAAATATAGATATTGAGTTAGAAGTAATATAAAGAGGAAACCCCTATATTTCACCAATTCAAGGACATTTCATGCCGATACATGTCAAATATCATAACCTGTAGAAGTCATTGCTGAAAACACAATTAAATAAAGAATAAGACTCCGTAGGTACAAAAATTCTAGATATTACATGGAAAACAAAAGATTTAAATAAATTTTAAGGAGAAAAAAAAGATAAGGAAATAAACCTTTGCATAGTAATCTTTCCAGACTCTACGAGCGATTTGATGCCCTCCCAAATCAAAGGCTTTAAACTTGATTTTCCCAATACTCAATTCTTCAGAAGTCGGATACTGCGTGGGCTGATGTTGAACTAATCTCTAACATAAATCAAACAAGAAAATCAAGAAACGAACAAAAATCAATCAAACAGAATCATGTATCAAGAACGATAAATAAATAGATCCGAAATCTTTGATCTTTCAAAAAAAAGGAAAAATCAAGAAATCATGTACTAATTGATGAAATATGGATCTGAGAATCGCAAATAGTAGAGAAATCAACAAGAAAAAGGAAAAAATAAAGAAATCATGTAGTAATTGACGAGATATGGATCTGAGAATCGCAAATAGTAGAGAAATCAACAAGAAAAAGGAAAAATCAAGAAATCATTAGCAATTGAATCACAAATAGTTGAAAAATCACACAAAATAGGAACGGACAAAAACCTCATCTTTCAACATATGCAGCAAAGTCGTCTTTCCGGCATTATCAAGCCCTAGGAACAAGATCTTGGCCTCTTTCTGCCATAAACCTAACGACGCGAGAACGCCGTAGAACCAATCGACAAGAAACATAATGTCCGACTAAAATCCGCCTCTGTGACAAACAAATCACACAAAACCTACCCTAATCTAGGAGGATTTCGATCGGAGAAGAAACGAAATCCGGTGATCGGAGGTCTCTATGGATCATATCTCTCAGTCGACTCGCCGGAAAATCACAGAAAAACCGGCGATGGGAAAGAGAGGTAGAGAGAGATCTAACCCTAGAGAGAAAAGAAGGAAGAAAAAGGGGAAGAGAAAACCCTTTCAGATGCGAGCAAAAAGGGAAGACTAAGAATAGGTTATAGGTGTCGTTTTTTTAGCAATTTCAAGGCTATTTATAGTGTGAGCTGGATTTTGTGTTACCGGATGGTCCGGTACGGTATTGGGTGGTTAATGGTGGGTGGGGGCTTGGATAGAAATGGAGACCGGCTGAGTTACCGGGAAGTCCCGGTTTTGATTTTTGTCGTCAAATGGGAAGGTTTGGTTGGAGAGATTCGATGTCATTGAGTTGATGTGGTCCGTCTATCGAGAAATCTTCGGATAGGATCTTCTCTGAGATTTTTTTACGTAATTCATATTATGAAATGTTTTATTTCTAAAAAATAGAATAAATTTGTCGTGAAAAGAAACGAGAAACTATATGGTGCACGGCCGTGCATGCTCGTGCGGGCTCAAAAAACATTACGGACCATATTATTTGTGTGATCCAACGGCTCATATTGATGAGTTTGATAATCTAAACCGTTCATCCGGTGGCCCAATTGTGATTTTTGTGCCATAAATGTGCCCTGTAGAGGTGATCGGGCCATTGATCCATCTTTTTATAGATTTTTTATTTTTTTTTTATGATGTCCATACATAGTTGCATGTATTTTTTAAAATGTAGCGGGCAGTTGCACGTATGCCACAACAAAGAAGTCTCTACAGATCGGAGGGTTAGGATCATCTAGATGAATTTTGGCTTGCATCCTATTTATAGGTTAAGAAGCCTTTATAGATTAGAGGGTTAGGATCATCGAGATGAATTTTGGCGTGCATCCTATTTATAGGCTACTCAGTACCATGATTTGTTAATGGGCCGAACTCACTTGTCTATTTATAAGATACACCGATGTTCATTGGCATATGCACCATGACCGTCGGTGAATGTTACTTTTCTTGTTTGTTACAGGTCCAAAAGCTCTAAGCAGTAAAATAAAAAAGAAAAGTTGAGTTGAGTTCGGCCATTATCAAAACATGGTAGTGCGAAGATCAATAGCCTATTTATATTGAAGCCCAATAAAAGAATGGTTTGGATGTTTGAACAAGGTGGGCGTAGTATGTTTCTTAAACATAGGCATCACACAAACAGTCCTTTTATAATACCTACTATTATAACCTTTAGATATTTATGAATCATGTCGGTATTGAGAACTATAAATATAAGCATTTTTTACCATGTAATTTGTTTTATTTGATTTGCTTTTAGTTGCTTTACACAGGGGGCCAAATTGACAACAAGAAGAAGAATATCTGGACAATGAAAATGCCGAGCCACCCTTCTTGGGAATTTCTCAGCATCCTCCAAGGTCAGGTTTTTCCCAGTGTTTCATTGCTAAGTACAGTTATAGTTTTTTCGGCTGATCTGTCTGTTCAACAAATAGATGGCAGTTCAATCTATCAATATCTATGGTCTGAGACCATCAATAATGATTTTTCCTTAAGAGTTCGGACACTTGATCGACCCACTTACTTCTATTATGTCAATACTAATCACTACTGTCGGAATCATGGTCACTTGCTATGCCATTGGCAATGGTGAAGGGATTGATTTCTGGAACCAACCTTGGCATCCTAATGGCCCGGCTGTTGACCAAATCTCCATTGGATCTATCATCACTTCTATTTTCCAACAGGCAACCATCGATCAGCTGCTTGTGAAAGGAAAATGGGACCCCATTTTCGAAAGCCCTCACCTTGCAGAGTTAAAAGCAAATCATTGATACAGTTATCCATCTCCCGAGCACTGAAAATATTCCAATCTGGAAACCAACTACTGATGGAAAATTTAGCACAAAAAGTGCCTACAATTCTATCTGAACCAGCCATCAAACCCAGTCTTTGGAGCACCACCATATGGTTTACTGGACACATTCCGAAGCACGCATTCAGTCTTTGGCAAGCTCTCCAAAATCGGCTGGCGACAAAAGACAGACTTCTATACCTTGGCACTAGTAGAGATACTACATGTGCCATGGTAGTATCTCTACTTCCGCTTGTAACTGTTTCTTCATTTATAAAACTATGGTAGAGGTCCTCGGAGCCACCCACTTGCAATATAAAAACAGCAGAACTAAATACACTAGAACGGGTGGCTCAGTCGAGAAAAAGGGGTGAAACGTGAATAAGATCATAAAATTAATTCAAAGATTATTACCCTCCTATCATAGTCGCATATGGTTTTCTGCTCGACCACTTTTTTTATAGGATTGGTGGTTTATAACAAGTAATCAAGATCACGTACAAGATGAACCGTCGAGGATCACATTCACCTATAAATCTATCTATATTATATTAGAGGAAGTCTAAACTGAAGGGAGCCCTTGCTGCTAAAGAGAGGTGAGAGGGCTCCCCCATTGGCTGCAAATCCCCATCATGTTTGACTTTTCAGCAGTTATTAATGCATGATGGTGATGTGCAACTAATGGAAGAGCCCTTTCACCTCTTTTTTGCATGGGCTCCCTTCAGTCTAGAATTCCTACCACGACGTTATTTAAAACGTTATAAATGTAGATTTTTATATTGCCATTTTGTACCTCAGACAAGTGAATATCTCAATACTCTGAGATAAATTTCTTTATAGCTATTAAATACCTACTATTTCTAAGTTTTGGCTCGTAAAAATGTAATATAATTTTTATAAGGTCAGTGATAAATCGACCCGCATATATATTAAATCGACCCCGATGTCTCTTTCTCTCACCTCTGGGTTAGAGAGATAGGAGACACAGAGACACATAGGGGGTCAATTTATCACTCCCCTTTTTATAATCCACAATTAAATTTTAATATACAAAGGAAAATGATAATTGCACTCTGTTTTTTTTTTTTTACAATGACACTCCTCACTTCATTAACTTGATTTGCTGATGATTTCTTTCTGATAGGGGTGCAACTCGGGTCGGGTTGAGGCCAACCCGACCCAAGGAACCCATTTTTCCAACCCGACCCGACCCAACCCGATTGGACCCAACCTGACCCAACCCGATTTCACCATTTGTTTGATTTCTCCATTTTATTTTTGTATTTCCATCTCATCCTAGTCCCCAACAAGAGGATTAATTAGGACAACTTTCACCAAATTTTTTATTTCTTTTCAGATTTGAGTTATATAATGACAAAACAAACATAAAAGTAAAGATTTTATACATATTAGATTTAAAAATCGGGTTTCGGGTCGGGTCGGGTTGCCCAACACCCCAACCCGGTTTCCAATTCGGGTTGGTTTTTCCCAACCCAACCCAACCCGATTTTAAAAAAAACCGAACCCAAACCGAACCCAACCCAAATTCGGGTTCGGGTTGAACCTGACCCAAGTTGCACCCCTACTTTCTGAGAAGTATAACATCCCTTAATAGCTTATTAGAAATTGTAATAAAGAAAGAGTGTCATTATTGAATAGAGGGAGTGCGTTCAAAAGTTCCATTTATAAAATGGAAACATTTGAGAAGATTATATCGGTGGTATTAAAAAATATCTTTACGTTAAAAAATTATTATATAAAAAATATAATTTTACATCCACGCAAGCTTTTAAAAAAACAGTGCAAGAGCGGCCCAGCATGTGAATGAATTGAAATGACAAAAACCACAGCTGTTGGCACGTGACATGCACGTGGTGAGAGGAGAGTAAGATGGGTAGATCAATTTTCTCTGTGATGAGTGGGGTCATATTTAGAATACCAAAACAGAGAATTTATATGATGGGTGGCCGTGAAAACACGTGAAGTCAAAAAAAGTAGGTACGGCCCACTTTTTTTTGATGATCCAAACCGTTCATATGTTTGGGCACAATGTAAATAGGTTGTGCCCCAACAATCATTTCCATAGGATGATCCTAACCCTCCGATCTGTAGAAATTCTATAAATGTTTTTTGGAAATCTCCATATTCAGATCAGTTCAGATCGGAGGGTTAGGATCATCCTATGGAAATGATTTTTGGGGCACACCCTATTTACGTTGTGCCCAAACAGATGAACGGTTTGGATCATAAAAAAAAGTGGGCCGTACCTACTTTTTTTAGACTACACGTGTTTTCATTGCCAACCATCATATAATTTCTCCTAAAAAATATATTCCAATTAGTCATCAAGAATCACGATTTTGCCAAAGAATTACTTTTAAAAAATAGTGAATTAAGTCATTAAATAGAACATGTGGGTAGTACACATTAGACTGAACTTTTTTTAATAGAATTACTTTCATTCCCACAAGCGATGGTCACCCATATATGGTTACGAAGACCGAATTGGAACCCCTACACCAGGCTGTAATCTTCTTTTGTATCTTTTTTATTCTTTTGGTTTCCAACGGGATTCTTGCATCCCTTTGAGACTGTTGGCTTCTAAGCCCCCCTAATTGTTTCTTACATTTTTTCTTATCAATGATATCTGGTAGGGGTCTTGCCTAACCCCAGCTTACCTATCAAAAAAAAAAAAAAAATACCAAATCCCATAGAAAATGAGAAAGTCACGCCAACAATAGGGCTGCAACTCGGGTCGGGCGGGTCGGGTTTTGGAGAACCCAACCCTACCCGAGAAATATCTCGGGTCGGGTTTTTTTTCGGAAAACCCACGATTCCCAAACCCGGCCCTACCCATGATAAATCTTGGGTCGGTTCGGGTCGGGTCGGGTTTTTTCACGTTGACGCAAATTTTTAAGGAAAATTCTTGTTTGGCAAGGCAACTCAACTCATAGAAGCAGAAATTACACTCACATTACACTGGAATCAAACAATGATGTAATTACACTCACATCACACTTGAATCAAACAATGCTGTAATCAAACAATGTTGTAATTACGATCAAACAATGCTGAATCAAACACTTGAATCAACTCAACTCATAGAAGCAGAAAATTACACTCACATACAGTAACAGTGGGTGCGTGGGTTTTCACTTTTAACTTTGGGATAATTACATTTACACCCCCTCTAGTTTCTGACACATCCACTTCCACCCCTATAGTTTAAAACGTGACAAATACACCCCTGTAGTTTCAATTTGTTTAAGGTTTGCCCCCTCAGCTGAAGGTTCGTCCATAGATTGAAGGGTTAGGATGATCCGATGGAGCTGATTTTTTGGGCACACCATATCTATGTCAGGACCCATCAAATGAACGCTTTGGATCATCCAAATAATGTGGGCCCCTACCCGAATCCAAACACTACAAGGGTGTATTTGTCACGTTTTAAACTATAGGGGTGGAAGTGGATGTGTCAGAAACTAGAGGGGGTGTAAATGTAATTATCCCTTTAACTTTTAACTAACAATAGAAAAAAATGTACACACTATAACTTATGTAACTCGGGTCGGGTCGGGTCGGGTCGGGCCGGGCCCCTTCAAACCCGGCTCGACCCGAGATTCATGCGGGCTTTTGAATGCTGAACCCGGCTCGACCCGAAACCCATGAAACCTGAACCCGACCCAAGCTATTTTCAGGTCGGGTCGATGCGGGTCGGGTTTTACCGGGCTCGAGTTGCAGCCCTACCAACAATAAACTTCGGAATGTATAGAGAAGGTCACCAAAGAGAGAATATGGGAGAATGTGAAATCTATGGACCACCTAAAAGTTCCACGACCTAACAAATTACAAAGCTTTTTTCCACAGATCCTTTTGGAACATTGCAGAGGCTAACATCATCAACACAATTAAGAATTCTTTGAAACAGGAACAGTGTACAGCTTCTCTTCTCTTAGTGTTCTCCCTGAACATACTGACCATTGGTTGTTTGCATACCTTCATCAAGCAGGAGGGAACCCTCTTTGACATGAGAGTATGAGACTAAGGCCACTACAGTATACCAGGCACCCCACCACCATTACCCAATAGGCAATTGCAATGGGTATAACAAAACACACTAAACTTCCCAAAAACTCTTCAATATCTTAGACTAAATAGCTTGGATTTATACTATGATTTTAATGTTTCTGATAAAAAATGTCATAACATGTTATGTGATTATAATAGTACCTGCCGATGTTTAAGCCATTGTTAGTATTTCAAATGTTCTCAATTGGCAGTAAATGCTGCATCTGATACATTCATCTTATGATTTAATAAGTAAAACACCATTAATCATCGGTGTCATATATGGTGACATTCACCACATTCACAGTACTCTTTTAATAGATTCTGTCTTAACATAAAGTTCACGCCATTAACACACCAGAATCATAAGATAACATTTCCTCAATGAAGATGAGCTTCTTCCACCGGTGCTAAGAGCTCGCATAGTCTCAGCATGCTTAGAAACCATGCACCGTTGCCACTCATCAATGGCCAATTGATGTTGCTGGAAGATAAAAGTTGAAAGTTCAAACCATTTTCGTCACTTCTTGCTGTTCAGAGAAGCTCTGCTTTTACTCTGATAAAGTCCCCCATCAAATTTGAGCTGCCCTTCTACATTTGTTGCCTAGGATTGCTATCAGAATACTCACAGTGGGACAAATGAATTCATCAGCCATTTTTCTTGGCCTTTTTTTCTTCTGTGGGCCTGTTGATTCCTGGTATTAAATGACAACTCGACTCACTAAGAGCTGGAACTGATTTCGAATTCATAGAACAGTCTCTACGCCTATTGATGAAGCCTCTAGCCTAGTCAAGGAGCTTTGAATTGGTAAAATCCTGGAAATTCTTTCCCCTCCAGATGACAATCTGACAATTCTTGAATAAGATAGGAACACAAGGCACCAAATCCTGCATTGATTGAAAATAAAAAGGAAAGAATTGGGTAAAATTGAGGTCAAAAGACCAATTAAACTGCTGTCGACAAAATTACATTACTGAGGTACTGTAGTTCTCGATTATTCAGAAGATGTGAGATAGAGCTACTGAGCAATGAAAAATTGCCTGATGACTTGAAAGTGAAAATCATGAAATTTTAAAATATCAAAATGGGAATATTTTAAAATACATATTGTACCCTTAGCTTCACACCGATCCTCTTGCAGTCACTAGTTTCCACATGGTTGCAGTCGAGTCTCACCACTTCTTCAGTTTTGAAGGCCTCCCTCACTTTATCTACCACATTCACATACACACCATTCCTAGCTGCTCATCATAAACACCAGTCATCATGTATCATGCATCCATATCATGTCATCGCTTATCGCTATGGAAAATAAAGCAAAATGTAAACTTCCTAGTAGCTAGAAAGGCACTTATTGTATACCAACCAGAATTTGGAAATGACAGTAGTAGTAGTTATGGACATGCCCACATTTTAAAATAAAGATAAAAACACAGAAAATTAACTATGAGTTCTGACGCCGACTACAAACAGAATTTAAAAAGCACATGTAAAATAGATTAAGATCACCAAATCAACTTACTGAGCTTCATGAGAGCAGGAGCATTCAATGCTCTGTTCCTCATCTCCTTCGTTTCCTCAAAGGTTAGGCCATCAGCAATATTCTTTACAAGCTTTGGGTAGATGGGCACATAAGGTTTCCACAACATCAAGGGGACAGTCGGCCTTTGCTTGGGATCATAGTTCCTGCCCCGGTACAGGAGGAGGATATTGATTTGTCGATAGATAATCTTTCCCCCCGTCTTGTCCTGCAACGAAGCTGCTAATGATTGAGTAAAATGATCTCATTAAAAGCAATGGAGTTATTTAGAAAGCTATTTAATGGATAAGGTCTGCAATTAAAAACCTCAAGGTGGAAGCAGACATTGTCTATGTCAAGGGTTGGCACTCCCAGACACTTGATCCTCACAGCTTCAGCTCTCTTCCAATGGTTGTGAATGTCATCCAACATGTTGTGTGTTACTCCACACTTTCCTAACAAAGATTACAGTTTAAACTTAAACACTAGTAACTACACAAATGAAACAACAACCAATCGAGAGTTACACAACATGGAATGCAAAAACCATAGCAGGATTCAGAGGGGCCATTGCAGTGACTCCAACATGGAGAGATCACAATGATTCACACTCCTTAACACCATTTAGTGGCCTTACCAGTTTGAATCTATTTGGTGTTAATTATAAGATGATCTCTGTCAATGATATAGTGGGCCCTAATATGGCCCATGGTACAAAATCACACCGTGACACGGGAACCATAACCATCTTTTCCTTGAAAGGACAGTTAGAAACATGGTCAATGGTTTTCCTTGAAAGGACAGTTAGAAACATGGTCAATGGTCCACATCCAACAGGAAAAATGTCTATTGATCAAACATGTAAGATGCTCAATGGTTGTGACTTTTGTATTTATCAGCACCTTAGTTGCCAATTCCATTCCATTCCATTCCAAGCAGGATTTCTAGAATACCCCATTTCAGAATGGACTCAAAAAATAAACGACCCAACAGAATTTTTTGTTCGGAATTCTGGAAAACTCCAGACAGGGTTTCGGAAATTCCGTCTAAGAAATTCTGTTCATGTTTCATGTATTGGGTTTATTTTATATCCCAAAACCCTAAACCGTGGTTGAAGATGTCCATGTTTGGTTATTTTTTCATGCTCGATATCTAAGTTCGACACTATTTGACACTTTGCATGCCTAATTGGCTGTAACACAGATAAATAAAAAGAAAAAGATAGAAAAAGAGACGGAAGGGTTGATTTGAGGCAACCAGACCTCCAAACAGTTCAATTCGAGAGGAAACATGACTCTCCTAAAGCATAAGTTACTGTTTTGGTTGCAAATTCTCAGCATTTTTAATCTTTAAAAAAAAAAAAAAAATCTCTGCATTTTCATTAGAATGCTCTTCTTAAATACAAGCAAAAGGTAGTGCCACATCAGAAACCCATCTACCCACTTACAAAACATATAACCAATAACTAACCCCCACAAGCCTAAACTAACCATAACCACATAATAACTACACTCTAACTATCCCATATACACCACAATAACATGCACAAATCACCCATTTCCTTCTATCCAAGGTGAGATTCAAAGGAATTACTTATTTTCCTACATTTTTGCTGTATTTTCTGTTTTTTCCTACATTCTCAGTTTTCCCAATCCAAAAAAAAAACCCAAAATACCATTCAAAAATAAAACCCAAAATGACTTTAAAACCTAATGTTAGGGCATTGAAACTTAAAATGACTTTTCAGAAAAAATGCAATTTTTGCTAATGGAAGTAACATTGTATAATTTTCATACTCTTATTTACAGGAAGTAAAAAAAAAAACCTATAAGAAGAAGAAGAAGAAGAGGAAAACCTAGATTGATCTGACGAGAGCAATCATTATGCCGGTACCGTTCCACCAGTTCTTCAATTTCTTCTTCCATCAGCGGATCCCCCAACACCGACTCTCTCTCCTCCGAAACCTTGTCCCGATCCGAAACACCTACGGCCGGGGCCGAAACTCCGTTCCATTTCCGATTCAACCTTCCCGGCCCGAACGGAGAAAACCGCGGCGGCTCCCGGAACCCTATCGGCTTGATCGACGGGTCGGTTTCCGAGTAAGAATGACGGAAATCGAAGGGAAGATCGGACTGGAATGGAATATTTTTATCTATCTCAGAATTGAGTGTGGGGATTCTTTCCTTTGATTTTAGGGTTTTGGAAAGAGGGGAAAAGGGAGGATCATAGGTTTCGCTAGGGGGAGATGGAGAGTGGTTAAAGGAGCGAGAGCTAAGTAGGAAGGATGGGGGATAGTAATGAGAAGGGGCAATTAGGGTTAGGGTTTGCCATGAGAGGAGCTTCTTCTGCATCGGAGGGCGAGTTATTGGTTTGGGGAAGAGGGTAAGAATGGAATTGAAATGGAGAAGGGTATTCGGCGGAAATGAGGTTATTTTGGTCAATTAGCTTATAGTTCTTTGTGGGCATGGGTCCCACCTCGATTGGATGAAGTTAAACCATTGATTTTACTAAGGGCTAATCATGTTCGTTCGTGATGGCACCAGAACCAAGTTGGACCCAATATTGAATACTGTCATCGAATCCTAGACGGGGCAAAAAGTGGCCCGGACCTGCGGGTCCACCCGGCCCGCCTGTATTTTACGGGTCCGGGTCACTAGTTAGTGACCTGTTTGAAATTTGACCCGGCCCGTACGGGTGGAGTTCGGGTCCCCCAATTAGTGACCCGTAAAATTCCGGGCCATTTTTTACCCGGACCCGTTCGAGTCGGGTGAAACCCGGCATGGCCCACCCGTTTGCCAGGTCTATCGAATCCTAACTTAGTGGCCCAAACTATGCATTACCAGACAAGGCCCTGTTTGTTTTGGATTTTGAGAACCAATTGTGAGTCTAAAACTGATTATTGCACTCAAAATTGTGTTTAGTTGTCGGTCCAATAATCAGTTTTGGATTCACAATCAGTTCTCAAAATCCAAAACAAACAGCGCCTTAAACCAACATAAATTTGAAATAATCAGATTTAGATTCGCGATTGGTTCTCAAAATTCAAAACAAACCGGGCCTAAACGTAAATTTATAATGGCATTGTAATTTGAGCAATAAAACCAGTTTGTTTTGTCACTTCATATGATGAATTCACTGTTATTACTCCCCTTGAGTAATAAATATTCTGCTGGATAATAATGCTTTCTGTACAATGTGAGTTATTTAAACTACACTGGATTCCTCTGCATCGTGAAAAAATTAAGGCAATTCCACGGCTAGTAGATGCCTCCATGCTTACTGGTCAAATATTATTTTAGGAAATATGTTGTTTGTAATCTCGACTGATGAAACATGATTGCTTGCTTTACTTTCAGCTAACAAAAAAAATTGCCGATTTGTATGTTCTATGGGATGCCTGGAAGCATGGAATATCCATTTGAAGGGTACCAACATTGTGAACAGTTCTTTGTAAATTTTGAAAATTTAAGGCACTGCAAGTATCGAGATAATTATCAATGTTAATAAACTGCAAATGATTATAACTCAACTCAACAAATCCTTTGTCCCAAACTAGTTGGGGTCGGCTAAAAGAATCCTTTAAAAAAAATTCATGAAGAAGGTGAAAGGAATCTACCCGGCTCTAATCCTAGTTCTACTATGTTCCTAGCTATCAAGTCTTTCCTCACTGTTTCTACCCAAGTTGTTTTAGGTCTGCCCCTGCCTCTTTTTACTCCATCAATTTAGCACGAGTCTTCTTTTCTCACCTGAACATCCAAAGGCCTACGTTGGATATCTCCAAACCATCTTAAGCGGTGCAAACTGCAAATGATTATGTGTGCTATGAATTCTAAGTTCTAACCTTGTTAGTAGCATGTAGGGAATATACTTCAAGTTAAGCCCTTCTTTTTTTCTTTTTTCTTTTTTTCTATCAGAAAAAGGTCAAGTGCTCGATCGTTCAAAGTTCTGAAATAACTTTTAGTACTATCTGTACTTAGATGATCTATTTCTGTACTAAAATAACTATTTTATTATATGCCATGAACAAAAAAATAATCCTCCGGCAATACAACTACTCTCTCGTGAGATTGTTCACACCATGTTTCACACATGTCCAAATAAAATTTGCTCTTACGCGTTGAAAGATTCAACTTGGAAAATGGAACTCATAAAACAAGGTACATGTCACAAAATTGAACTTTGACTAACACCAGCTTAGTCAGAGACGTACAAGACCACAGCATCAATGGTGTTTGAAGGAAAAATATGGGATCTTTCGTTCTACTTTCCTGGTTTTTGTTGTATCCAAGGGGACCCTTCATACTTATATTTCAGCAGGGAAAAAAGAAATTGCTTCTTCAATCTCTCTTTCCTTTCATTCTGTAGCACGCCCTCATGTCTCACCACCATTCTCGCCTCCTCTTCTTCCTCATCCTCCTCCTCCTCCTCACTTTCCTCAATGGCAATTTGATAAATTCGTCCCTCCCCATTCGCCTCTGTATGAACCACGGCAATAACTACTCCATGCCTCTCTTAGAGGAGAACAAAAACATGACCTTTTTCTTTAATAGCCCTTCTTCTTCTTCTTCACAGCCTCTTACACCCGTGTTCTATGATACTAAAACTAAGCGGTCATATACGTTTGTGGAGGGAGAGATGCGGATGCTTGATTATTGTGGGAACTGCACTGGTCTTCTCTGTGACGATTTAGATCAACAGGCATTAGAGCGGTATGAATTGTATTTGAACTCAGTAAGAGATGGTGGGCTAAACTTTAGCTCTGGGTTTGAACCGTATTTCAACCCAACTAACACTTTCCATTTTACGTTTCTAGGGCCGGAAGGCATCGCAAGTACATTAGACGTCTTCAAGAAGGTATACTAGAGGGGAAATGACTTATTTGCCTCTTTCTTCCCCTAGACCCTACCCTTTATACTGTAAAAAGAGTAGGTACGAGCATGGTTTTAAATTTCAGTTTCCCTCACTGAAACTGAAATTTTGAAATTTGGCACGAATTTAAGGATTAGGATGATCCAATGGAGCTGATTTTTTGTGGACACCCTATCCATGATAGGGCTTTTCAAAATGAATGCTTTGGATCCCCCAAAAACATGGGCCCACATGAGTTTTTGACGCTCAAGCTCAGATAAGCTATCTGAGCTCGAGCTTAGAAACACTATTCTCTTTATTTAATAACAAATTTTGGTACTTTTGGTTGAAATTTCGGGAAAATAGATATATAATTAAAAAAATGAGACTTTTGGATTGAATTTCTTAAAATTTCGGGCGAAATTATAAAAACACAACATTTCGGACAAAATTTCAGTCGAAATCTAGTACCATTTCAGGTATTGGCAATTCCGAAATTTAAAGCCATGGTCACAAATACACTAGAGTGGGTAGCCTAAGGAAGAAAAAGGGGGGCTAAGATATCACTTTCCCTAGTGAAACAACCAATCACTCCAAAATCTTAAGCTGTCAGATTTCGGTCGAAATTTAAAGCCACGGTCACAAATACACTAGAGTGGGTAGCCTAAGGAAGAAAAGGGGGGCTAAGATATCACTGTCCCTTGTGAAACAACCAATCACTCCAAAAGCTTAAGCTGTCATATTTCGGTCGAAATTTAAAGCCATGGTCACAAATACACTAGAGTGGGTAGCCTAAGGAAGAAAAGGGGGGCTAAGATATCACTTTCCCTTGTGAAACAACCAATCACTCCAAAAGATTAAGCTGTCAGAGTCGGCATTATTTAATAACTAATACTTCAACACTCCCCTCACGTGTGGCCCCTTTTTTTTGGGTTGCCCTACACATGGCACACCTGGACCCTCTTTTTAGGTTAGCCATACACATAAGTTTTTCTCTCTCTCTCTCTCTCTTTTTGGGAATGTCAAGGGGCTTATTAGGTTTTTAACCCAAGACATGCCCCTGGCCCAATGGCTATTATAACATGTGAAATAACCAATTACTCCAAAAGCTTAAGCTATAAGAGTCGGAGTTATTTAATCATTTATACTTCGACATATTCTCCTCATGTGTGGACCCTCATTTTTGTGTTGGCCTACATGTGGCACATGTGGCCGCACATTTTGGGTTAGCTTACACATGGATTTTCTTTAGGGAAATGATAAATGCGCCCTTTTTATTTGCATGAGACAGCAAGTTGCAGCATACGGTGGCAATCATGTCCGTTCAATCCTTCCCATGTGAAGTACATCAGACCCTCTGGGGTCATATATACACTGCAGCTCGGCAGTGGCTCTGATACCATATGAAGTAACCAATTACTCTAAAAACTAAAGCAGTCAGAGTTGGTGTTATTTAACCATTTATACTTCAACATCTTTTTCTAAGATTGGCACCTTCTATATTTTACACTTGTCTTCAACTCACATTCTTTAGCAAATTTGTTAGCAAGTTATTAAGGTCTGGCTATTGGTTCTCCTATTTGGACTTTGATCTTGCACACCTGAATCTGCAGAAAGACCAAAAGAAGAAACTCACCTTTCACTCCCGATAGTAACCTTTCGCCTTCCAATTGGTGAACCTCTCAAACTCTCCCGGACTCTTTGATTTTAAAACAATAGTTCTTACCGCTCATGATTTAGAATCTTTGCCATCCTCTTTCTTTTCTCACAGTTGCATTGATTGCCATTGGTGGGATGGTCGTGGCCGCAGTAGTTCAAAACCTCTTCTTTCTCCGCAGAATGTTACTCTCACTAATCGTCTGCTTGAAGAAAAGTAAGACTGGAGACGTTGAGGCCTTTATAGAGAATTATGAGTCTCTTCTTCCCAAAAGATTCAGATATTCAGAACTCAAAAACATGACTAACTCCTTCAAAGATAAATTAGGCCAAGGAGGTTATGGCGGTGTGTTCAAAGGGAAGCTTCCCGATGGCCGGCCTTTCGCTGTTAAGGTCTTGAGTGAACCCAAGGGTAGCGGAGAAGACTTCATTAACGAGGTTGCCAGTATTGGCAGGACTTACCATATTAATATTGTTAGTTTATTGGGCTTCTGCTTTGAAGGGTCCATAAGAGCTCTCATCTACGAGTTCATGCCCAATGGATCTCTTGACAAGTTCATCTTTGCCGAGAAACCAAGAACATTGCAACCTTTGGGATGGGAAAAGCTATACCAAATCGCGCTTGGCATTGCTCGAGGGCTCGATTACTTACACCGTGGATGTAGCACACGCATTTTACATCTTGACATTAAGCCTCACAATATTCTTCTAGACCAAGATTTTTTCCCGAAGATCTCCGACTTCGGACTAGCTAAGCTATGCCCAACAAAGGAGAGTATTATTTCGATGCCCAATGCCAGAGGGACTGCAGGTTATATGGCGCCAGAAGTGTATTGTAGGAACTTTGGAGGAGTCTCATACAAGTCGGATGTTTATAGCTACGGAATGATGGTGTTAGAAATGGTGGGAGGAAGAAAGAACATTGATGTAGGAGTTGATAATATCAGCGAAATATATTTTCCGCACTGGATTTATGATCGCATTGATCAACATGGTGACATCGGACTTGGAGAATCTGTGACGGAGGCTGAGAACGAGACTGCAAGAAAGATGATCTTAGTGGGTCTATGGTGTATACAGATGGATTCAGCAAATCGACCTTCGATGAGTGAAGTGGTGGAAATGTTGGAAGGAAGCGTTGAAGACTTGCAAGTACCTCCCAAGCCATTTCTATCTTCTAATTGAAGATCATAAGAAAGTTCATATTCAACAAATGCAATTCTTGTATGAAATATTGATTAGTGATTCCCTTTGAATGAGAACTAATGATTTGGCACTTATATGTGCTTAGTGAAATGGTATCTGCACTCGTAAGGCTCTTTACCTTTTGGATTTTGAGAACCGATTTTGAGTCCAAAATTGATTATTGCAATCAAAATTAAACACAATTTGAGTCCAATAATCAGTTCTCGACTCAATACATGTAAAGGCCACAACCCACAAATTAGAGAATCGTCCAAATGGGGAGAATTTTGGTACATGGCACCTTCAGAACAAATTCTAGGGCATAAATGGTCGGGATTGGTGAACAAGTGCCCCCCTAACTTCACTCAACCAGGCAATAACCTACAAATATTTGGTAGCTCCGTAAAATGACCAAACTACCCTGAGAAGTTTATTTGACAAGTAATCAAATCTAAGCAAATTTAAAGGGTATTTTGGTCAATTAAAAAAGGAAGCCTCGTTATGGTCAATTGACAAAAGACAGGGATATTTCAGTAATTTCATATAACAAAAAGACCACCTTCGTAGAAAGAGCTAGGGTTTGAAGAGCCATATAAATGACTTTCTTCTCTCTCTCTCTCTCTCTCTCTCTCTCTCTCTCTCACCCATTAAAACCCTAACCCTAATCTGAAAAAACTTCTCCTCGTCTCTCAGGTATTATTACCATCCATTTCTCTTATTTTTCCCTTCCATCGTCTTATTTATACCATCTTACTGAGTTTTTTCCTCCCAAAATACTCGTTTTCTGTTTTCCTTTCCTTTCCTTTCCTTTTATTTCAGAGCAATGGCGAAATCGAAGAACCACACGGCCCATAATCAGTCTTACAAGAATCACAGGAACGGAATCAAGAAACCCAGGAAGCAGAAATACACCTCCACCAAAGGGGTATTTCCTTTTCAAATTTTCTCTTATTTTGGTTTTATTTTCTGTAATTTTATTTTATTGCTGGAATTTTCTATAATATGGGTTTTGTATTCTGGGTTTTTTAACTGGTGGGTTTTGTGATTTTTCATGGATTTGTGGGTTGATCCGAAGTTTTCCATGAACTTTTCTTCTATTTTTTGAGTTTTGTTTTTCATTGATTTTTGGGTCTGATTCTATTTTATTTTATTTTTGTTAGATGGATCCGAAATTTCTGAGGAACCAGAGGTATGCGAAGAAGCATAACAATAAGAGCGGAGGAGGTTCCGGGACGGGGACAGAAGAGGAACAGTAAAGGATGAAAGATGGAATTAGAAGGATTGCTGTTTAGGGTTTCTTTAATTAGGGTTTTATTTCTGAATGATCATGTGTTTCTGTTAAAAACAATTCTGCTTCATAGTGGTAATGCATTTTCTTGCTTTCCTACTAGTTACTTAATGCTCAAGTAGCTGATTTTGTTTAATGATTTGTAAGGATAATTGCTGTTCTTGTTTGAAGTTTTAGATCTTCTATACATTTTCATATCTTTCTCATAATAATTGCGGTTCTGGTTTGGAGTGTTACATCTTCTATACATTTGGATATGTTTCTCATAATCACAAAATATGAATTTAGTTTAGTGAAACCATAGTTTTAAAACTCCCCTACATCATCGTGGACTTCCCCTACTCGACTTCCTTTTACCTTTGGCTGTGGACTTTTCCTCAAAATTTCTTTGACTCTCCCGAGGTATGATCACATCAACTGAGTGCTTAGCCAAGTCAACTGAGTCGACTAGGATTTGTGGATATGCTTTCGTGAATTTCAACCGCGTTTTAACAGTGGATGAAACTGAAGCAATTTGATTCCTTTTAAGATCATGAAGGGAAAGAAGTGTACATATTGCATTGTAGGAGGAGGAAATCTGAGATGTTGCTTATATTACTAATTGTTATCTGGGTGAAGTGTGATTGCTGTTGTTTCTTGATGATCATTGATTGTGAGTACTGACATTACAGTTGTTTCTTTTGCAAATCTTCTGTTTATATTTACTTATTATTCTGCCAAGGGAACCTTCCGTTATGGTAGACACTCAAACTACTCTTACTCATTACTATTGAACCCACGTGTGATAAATCTTCTCTTTATATATGCTTATTATTCTTATTCTCCCAAGGAGAATCTCCCATTACAGAGGATAAACTAGCTACTCTGACTCTTGCTATCATCTTGCTTGTTTCGTTTATTCTATGAAGCCTAATGTATCTGCTCCCTTCTAAGCAATTTTTTTCTAACTCGTGAGGGATTTCATCAGAGCTGGGTTTAGATATCATTTATTCTCTTTGCACTGGTTTGTTCTTCTGAAGCTGGTTGGACATGTTTAGACTTGATGCAGTTGCAATTTCTTTATGTTGATTCGTCGGACATGCTTAGACTTGATGCAGCTCAAATTTCTTTATATTGATCCTTCCGATTTCCATTTCTTCGATGGATAGCTTTTGCATCATCTGTACAGTCTGGATTTCCAACCCATTAAAGGTATGGACTGGGAATACTACCTTAACAAAGTCATGTTTTAGATTTCTTACTTTTTTCCCCACCAGTAGTGTCATCCTTTCTATTGGCTTTCTGATCTAAACCACTTCTTCTTGACATCCAGCTTCAGCTATCCTACCCTGAATGTTGTTCTGCACAGAACAATTTTTTTTTCTTTTTCCATTGGACAATGCTGAAGCTTCACAAGCTCTTCACACTCTTTTTTTCCATATACTACCCATGTCATTGGACCTCTGGATGCCAATTCTAATGAAACTAGCCCAACTTCAATGATCCTGAATAGTTTTGATGATGCACTTGATTGTTTAAGACTGGTTAAAGTTGTTTTTTACATTCAAAATCAATGTTCATCAAAACATTTTCTATTCCCAGTTCCGCTTGTAGCTGAAATGAATTAATTTGTCCAGTGCTCCCCTCGTTTTTATCCGCCTTTTGTATTACTTTTGACCACCCACAAATCTCTCTTTCGATTAGTCGATTGGAAAATATCTCATGAGTTGCGTCTCCCACCTTGACCCAGATGCCCTGTATTCTCCAATCCACAAGCTGGGCCCTTGCCATCTGTCAATTTAGTTTTGAGTGAATGAGTCTTAGTAAATACTGGCGAGAGATCCCAATCTGTATTGATGTAGTAGCATCACTGTTCAAACACCCCCTTCTATTAGGCCCCTTTATTCTTACAGAGGAGCAATGGTCAGGAGGTCCTCTGAACAAGATTAGATCTTTCAAATGGGTTCATTCCAAATTGGTTCTTGAACAAATATGGTTGTGTTCCTTGTTGGTTTTATTGAATGGAAGCAATACCATTAGCTTCAATAATTTTCTGTCACAATCTAGTTATTTAATCAGTTCATAACAAAATCTCTTTGAAGCAAAGGTGCACAGCTTCTCCCTTGTAGGATTAGGTAAATCCTATGGCTGCTCATGCATCGTAATATCGTATGAAGTTTTGAAGATCTTACTAATCAGTGCCCACCTGCCCCCCACCCCCCAAACACACACACAACTTAGTCAGGGCCTTCTTGCTAAGGATCAAATACATGTCTGTGAATGATAGTACCACGCTGCTCGTTTGATCCTGAATTAGAAGATGTGTGGCTTGGTAGCCAAACTAACGTAACTCCCCAATGGTGAGCATTTCCAAGTGGTAGTATGATAGTATCGTTATTTATTGTGGTTTATGTGATTTTTGTTTGCTTCTATATGGTTTGGATGGTATTTACCAATTCACCACCCTCCTTCCAGTGTTTGAAACCTCTTTGTCTAAAATTAACTGCTTTTTAAGTACCTCCACTCTAAGAAACTCTTACGGAGTATGGATATGATCTTATATGTAATTTATGATCCTAATAGGTTCTTGTTTATATCCAAATTTTTTACTCAGTTGTCTCGAAAGTGTCCTTTATGCCTCATTTGCAGAAGAGATTAGGTTAAAAATAAGCTTGTAAATAAGGAGTGTTGCATGATGGGGCCCTATCAGATCAGTGCTTTCAATCATCCTACCGTATGTATGGTAGCCCATAAGTAGAGCCCTTGACAAATAATAGCCAATTCTCAATTAGCAAATCGTCAGGTTGTCATGGTTCGTAGAAGGAAGGTTCTTACACAATTTTGAGGAGTAAATTGATGTGCTATTATTGCTTACTTAGGCCCTAGATCTACACAGGGCTGTGTGGATCAGGGGCCCAGGATTATCAAATCAAGGTGTTCTCAACAGCATTTGGCCGGACTTCAAAAGTCGATGATCATTCCCGATCGGCGATTTTTCCAATCTGATCAATTCCCATTCTATTTTGGTGTCTGACCAGATATTATCCTTGGGAGATGATAATTTCACTCCGCCTGCGTTACACAAACTGTAATGCTTTTTGACATCAAATCACGTTATAAGAGCCGTGCCTGGGGGAACGGGGGGAGGGGGGGTGCGGGCGACAAATAAGAGGGGAAACAAATGCAAGGCCAAGCTGATTACTAAAATTAATAATTCCTCTTATTTCTTATATTAAGTTGAATACAAAACTGCTAGAGGAACATTATCTCTAAAACAATGGAGCACAAAATTGAGAAAATGATACAAGAGAATTTAGAACCTGATTCTTCCCAAAGAGCGACACGAGCAGCTTGGTTAGCATTATTTCCTTCCATAAATCTTGTACGAGGATCTCTTCTCTATCGGGAGTAGACAGCTTTACAACCCAAACTACTAAAGAAAATTTTTCATGCAATTTTGTGGATTGTAAAGAAGCTTAGATTGGAACTGGTTCTGGGGCTGAATGAGAAACATTAGCACTATCCTGCCAAAAAAATTTAAAGAAAAAGAGCATCAGGTTAACGACTGAAAAATGGGTAATGTTGTGTTTGCTTTAATAGAATCTAATTACTAATCGGAAAAAATACAAGTAATATTGACGTAAGAAGGCTTTGAGGTTTGGACTGAAAAAAACTAAGAATGTTTTTTCAACGTTTGCATATTTTAGCTCTCTTCTTCTTAATTATTGAAGGTTTGTCAATTTGCCAAGAGGTTGGGAGGTTTCTGTTGCTGCTATGTTCATGTTTAATAACACTATGAAAGGAAACCAATATCATTCAAAATGATTTCTTTCCCAAAATCAGTCTGATAAATTTAGAAGGAAAAACAAAAGGGTAAAGATGGACTACATAAGACTTCTCGTGTGGTGTTTTTCTTTCAGTATATCATGACTGATGTTGTAATAAATATTTAGCTTAACTTCGAAGTAGATAAATGGAATTTATGTATGAACATTGGCTTCGTTCATCTGCTTCTGAGGTTTCCAAATTTAACCTCATTTTTTTCGTATTAGAGAGCGTAAGTCCCCCAAATTAGGATAGTACAAACAAAACCAGTTGAATGATGTTAACAGAGAATCAGAAGCATACCTTGGCAGATTTAAAAAGTTCATCAAGAACTTCTGACAAGGTCGGATGGGCGTGAACAGCAAATTTTATGTCCTGCAGGAATGAAAATAATGATATTATCGAATTAGGAAAAATAAGAAAAGTCAAACAAACTCCAAGAAAAAGACGGTATTTTTCGTCGTATTACATAAAGAGTAGACATTTGCAGCTTGCATTAATAAGAAACAACTTCAGACATTCTTCAGAGAGGAAAGGGGGGACTCTGAATTGATTGTAGAAACGGAATCGATAGGCGGATTTAATTAAGCTAGAAACAGACATAGTAGTCTCCAATGTCCCGCTGGATTCTAGGGATATAGTGGTCTTCAGTGACTACATTTCCAACAGTTACATAAAGCTTTTCACGCACATATCCAGCACTTCTCAGAAACTGAAATCCCCATCTTTATACTCTACTGTCTAATTACGCCTAAGTAATCATGTCGGAAAGCAAAAAAACTAAATTACTCTTCTCCATATTTCTTTAACTCTGGATATTTTAATTGTTTTAGTTTTTCATTCAGAAACACTTGATGGTTCAAACTGAGGCATTACACGATTCAGTGTTAATTCAGTTTCATAAAACATTGCAGTCCAGGACATAATAACCCTAAAAGTATTAGAATTACCTGAATACGTGTCCCCAATGCTATTGCATTCGATGCTTCATGGATGAGATCTGCAGCATGCAACCCCAAAATATGAACTCCAAGAATCTCACCCGTATCTGGTCTGTATATTAACTGCATGGAAATAACATAATGAATATATTAAGTGCATGAAAATAACACAATTTTTTTTAGAGAAAGAAAGTAAGTGGGTGAAAATGAAAATAGCATAATGAATAATTAGCATTTTTTGGAACACTAATTCTACAATGTTTTTAAGACAGTGAGAAAAGTATCAGCACATTGACGACTCTTCAAAAGAAGAATAAAAATACATGAAAAAAAATTACTGGTCATAGGATGAAAATAGATAGGAAAAGCTCCAGATTTTGGCTACATAAGCCAGCAACTACAATTAGACACGTAGTAGGGGAAGAGGAGGAAATATATCTAACTCAGAACATTGTATGTACATTAAATTTCTACTTTTTATGCTAAAAATACAACAGTGAAAGGTCCTCCAGAAATATCATTGGACCAGGTCCTTAACCTAAAATTCATCCAAATTTACTCCCCAACATGCAATCCCATTAACAAAGAATTAGTGGATGTGAACTATGAAATTGACAATGCTCCAGGGTGAGGCAACAATGTTTTATAGAATATTGGCAACTAGCCTGGAGGATTACCGGCTGCTAAACCAATTGAAAACGTTCAAGGAGATTGACTTCCAGAAGTACATGAATGGTCAAAAGTAGCAACAATTCCCAACAATGGTAAAACTTGGGATTTCTTTAATAATTTTTTTTGTTTTTTATTGGAAATCTTGTTAAATGCCTTTCTTTTCAATAAAAATTCAAAACTTTGAAAAGAATTTTTTTAAAAAAAAAAAAACTATGTTTGAAAAGCTTCTCTAAAAAAACTTTTGGAAAAAAAACTTCGCAAGTCATAGGAATATTTCTCCCCTTGGGGCTTGTTACTCCTTTCCCCTTTCTCTCTGTCATCCCTCCAAAATCTTGATCAAGCTCTTCAAATTGATGAAATGCATTAAGACAATCCGAGATGTGTTTAGCAAAGACGTCTAAGTGTCTAACACTGAATGTAGAAAAGATTAGAATATTCTTGGATAGAGTTCTCTATGGTTTAATACATGCCGAGCGTTATATTTTGTCTTATATATGTGTATATATGTATATTATATATTTGCAAAGTAAAAACGAGGGCAGGGCTGCTATTCTTCCTTTTTTTGGCCAAATCACCTCTTTTATAATTTATGTCCCTTAAAATTTATTTTTTAGAATTTCAAAAGCATCTTTAAGCCCAGTTCACTAGAAAATCAAATGCCAATTTATGTTCAATTCATATTCTTTATTACCGTTTCAGTTTTCTTTAAAAAAAACTAGTGAAGACTTCCTCCTTAGTTTGGTTGCACAAATCGCCAAAGGGCTAACTTTGTATAACATTTCTTTCCATTCCGAAAGAAGTATTGTCTCAACACAAACCCTTCTTTCAACTAAAGCCCATTTCACCAACAAGCATATAATCCCCGAAGTTATGCCTATTAAATGAAGCATTCAAATCCTCAAACATGTGTGTCAGTGTAAACGTTATTCTCTGCACTTTTTTCTACTGCGGACAGTATTAAACCCATACTTTCTGCCTTCCAACTTCTACCATTACCATTTTTAGGCAGTCGTTTGTTATCTTTTTCTTTTTTTTTGTTTTTTGCCAGGCATATTGAACCTGTATTTTTTCCTTGCCATTTTTTGCGGTCTAATATTTTGCTAACTATGCTCCCAACATCCCTCTCAATCCTGCTACCTCATTCTCTGCTTGGTAGCACTGGTTGCACCTGTCATCTGTAATCCATGAACTGACAGCACCCTAGGCTAGCATTGGCTATGCAAGACCATAGAATCAACTATCCCTGGAAGTTCATAAACCAACAATACCCTAGAATCACTGCAGGCTCCAAGACCAGCAAGGTGTCAATCCTCGATGCTTCTGCCATTAATTTTTTTTTTTATGGAGCCTGCATTAGGCACACTCTAGATAAGGAGAGTAAGCGAAAACAAAATAATGGATGCAGAGCTCAGAGAACAAACTCAAACACAACATCCTTGTATGAATCATTGTCCTCTCTGCATCTCTTTTACCACCGCCATAGGATGATATTCCTGAACTTAATATTATGTTCCTTTCATAATCTCCAGATTATTGTAAAGAAAAGTTTAACCAGTAGAGTTCTTTAGAGAAAGGAGTAGAAAACAAATAAAAGAGATACGTAGAGCAATATGAAGAAGATCATAGGATGTGCAAACCAGTATCATAGACAGCTAAAAGGTTTGATATACAAATATTTACAACTAAGAAAAGTAGAAAACAGAGCTGATAAATTTGGGGGATCAATTGATGTCAATCTCTTTAGAAGTAAAAAGTCCTTGCATGAGCTCACAA
This sequence comes from Tasmannia lanceolata, assembly GCF_043159265.1. NCBI lineage: Eukaryota > Viridiplantae > Streptophyta > Magnoliopsida > Canellales > Winteraceae > Tasmannia > Tasmannia lanceolata. The sequence continues at coordinate 9,940,130 of NW_027518696.1, read as the reverse complement.
TCAACCTCCAAAATAGATAGCACACAAAAATAGAGGGCAAAACATAATCTGAAGTTTTTTCCCTCTTCTTATGTGCAATAAATAAGAAAATACAATCCAAAGCTCTAGGAGCATACATTGAACATCAGATATATAAAATGAGATAACAAAATACTCATGTATAAACTGATCAGTCAGTCAGATGGCCTTGGGATTTAATAAGAAGAAGAAGAATAAATAATACTTGTTCAAAATGCAAAGATTATATTTCAAATGCCATCATATGATTGGCTATGCATGTTCCAATAGATTAAGAAAGAAAGCAATAATCAATATATACATCCTATTGCTCATCTTCATGTTAGTGCAGCATAAACGATACAGAGGATAAAAATTAACATCACCTTAGCTAGCCCCTCCCCCTCATTTTCTGCTAGGGCCTTTGTGTTAGCCTTAAAACTTGTCTTGGCCACACCTACTTCAAATCCCTCATTTTGAGCTTTCTCACGTGCTTGGGGCTGCAAAAATATTCAAAAGATATCTAGTACTTCAGAGGAGTCCCAAAGAACAAATGGTAAAAAATCTCTAAGAGCCTAATTTCAATACATTACTAATCGAAATAAATGAAATCTTTAGCAGAACTATACCAGACCAAATGATCTGTATTGAAAGAGAAGCTACAATTATACACTTGTTATTTTTAAACCTAAATATCAAGACATTATTAACATGGAATGAAGACCCACATGATCGAAGGATTCAGGAAAGGTCATCAGATGGCTAAAAAATGAGACCATTAACATGGAATGAAAAAGTTGGTGCATTTGTGTGACATTTTCATGCTAGCTTATCGAATGTTGAAGAGTTATTCTGGCTTCCCATATTCATAATACCTCCTAGAAGTTGGTGCATTTGTTTGACATTTTCACGACAGCTTATCTAATGTTAGAGCTATTGTAGCTTCCCATTTACATTAAGGAGCATATCATTTAGCAAATAAACAGCCAGTTAATATGTTTGGATCTCAGCATAGGGTGCAAAATATTTAGGCATCAGCTTTCCTTAGGAAGGGCAATCAAGGCCAGTCCCAATTATTTTTATTAGATAAATCAGTGAACATTTACTCATATAGGAATCGGCAATAGTTTTAAGGCCAGGTCAACAAACACTTTAAATAGACAAGGCAATTCTATAATGCCATCCAGATTTCAAAATTTTCAGTTACAATGCTGCAAGTTTCTGCAGAATAAAAAGGACCTGAGTTCTAGTTAAAATGCAATTTCACTGTTTTTTAATGCCTTGTCATTCTTGAAAACATTCATCGACGTAGCGATTTTCGATAGTAAGTAGCTATTGACTGGCTTATCCTAAACAACCTCAAATATGGTTCCAACAAATTAAATACTGGATAGGAATTGGAGATCGTATTGATCATTAATAAAGTGGGAGGGGATAATTGGATACCTAGATAAGAAAATGACACGGGGAAAACATACTGACGTCCCATCAGAATAGTAATAGTGAGATGATAAATAAGAAAATCTTGAAACAGAGATGGGCTAGATGATACAATTCACAATAAGAAATGTTGGCGGCATTTATGCAGGAGTAATCAAGGATGAACATGCAGTCTAAATTCTATAGTCAATATAACTTCCAGAGTCAAGCACTTGATAAAATACCCATTTTGTTGGGATCATCAATGGGAATAAATGTACTCAATTAAGAGAACTGCAGTTTGGGTGAAAAATCATTGCCAACAAAAGCTCATCTTAGAGTTCATTCCTACAAAAGTATCCATGATATCTAAATTACCAATTTGTTGTAACATGATAAGATGTAGATAAACATGGATATTTTCACAATTATGTAGCAAGAATGATTCTTAGTAGGTCTGAAATTCACCTCTGTAAGGCCAACCATACTGATTTCAGGGTGGGTGAAGCAGGCCGCTGGAATGCTCAAATGATTCAGCACATTATCCTTCCCACAAACTTTCTCAATGACTATGTGAAAGAGAAATCCAACACATCAAATGTGCGAATATATAACTGACTATAATATGTCTTACATGAATGACAGCACAGGTAGTTTACCAGAGATCCCTTGTGCACTTGCAGCATGAGCAAGCATCATTTTCCCATTTGCGTCGCCAATGCAATATAAATGAGGGACCTAACAACATTAATACACAAGTAAACATGGTTTCATACATACATGGATAATCATTGCCTCACAATCAAGCCATTTAAAATAATATGAAATCTGGTGGGCCCAAAGACTATAACGTTCAATGAAAGCTTCAGGCCCATAACAGTTGGCAGAATAGATAGAAATCATTGAATTCATTGAGGGTTTTCAGGACAAACCAGGCTGCCTTCTGTGTCAATTACTTGCATACATTCGTCAACAGGAACAAATCCACGTTGTGTCACTACATTAATCTGAAGTCAAACCAATATCATAAACTGAATGGTTTTGTACATGGCATATGGGATTATTCTAGTACTTTGAATATGAAAATTTTTACTTACATACTCCAATCCAAGACCTTTTGTGAATGGAGCCCTTCCGGTTGCAATAAGCGCTGCATCTACCTGCAGAAATAACATATGCAACTTGGGTTTGTATGCTTCTGCATGATCAACCACTACTTCTGAATAAAAAAAGGGAGATTAAGATTCTAATCTGGGATAAGGAACAGACGGTATGGTATGGGATAAGGAACATTCATGCCTACGCACATATAATCCCAGTAACAGTTAGAAAGATAAGGAACATTCATATCATACCCACCAAAACACATATCGAAACCAAAACTGTAAGTGTATTAGTCGTATAGTATACCAGCATGTGTCACACAATTATATTTATATGAATTGCATGTGAAATGTGGTGTATATATTGTGTATAAAGGGATTTGCTAGCGTCCATTGCATAAGACATTTCGCAGATGATCTGTTGCATCTGACAGCAGCCACCTCGTGAATGAAGACAAAATATGCTGAAAAGTGAGCCTCTGTGGCTGCTGTCAGTTATAACTTATAACAGACCATCTGCAAAATGCCTTCTGCGATGGACGCTAGCAAATCCCATGTATAAATATTTATATGATTTAAATGTGAAATTTAGTATGCATTGAATTATCAGACATGTACAACAATGCAAATCACTAGGTGTTCAATGTTGTTAAACTATTATGGAAGGTTGTCTTGCTTATATGAGTGTCTAAGTGTGTATGTGTAATTATTCTAGCATTTCCTGAAGTTTCATCTTGAAATTTTATCATTTGCATATGTTTCTAAACGTTTTATTTTATTTTACAGGATTTCCACAAAAATTTCCAACTGAAACCGCAGACTTTACGTGAAACCGAAATATAAAACCTTGGATAACACTTTGTTGTGATCTTTAATTCTGTATATCATCTTCTAATATTATGGTATTTGAAAATGAGATGTCCTGAAAACATACCTCCATACACGATGGAACACAATAAGAATAAAATCTACGATGAAAAATGAGCAGTTTTGTTAGTTTTTCTTTTCTTTTTCTTAATTTTTATTTCCCCATTTCTCCATTTTTTGTAATATCTAAGTTCATATAATGTCATACACTTCACTGAATGGTCCACCTCCCTAGCAGTTTTGTTAGTTTTCTTTTTCTCTTAATTTTTATTTCCCCATCTCTCCATTTTTTGTAATATCTAAGTTCATATAATGTCATACACTTCACTGATTGGTCCACGTCCCTAGCAGCTGTTTCACTGATTGGTATGCCTCCCAAGCAGCTCTTATACCCATCTTATGCTCTTTATGAAAATGGTGAATTGCAAAACCAACAGCCAAACTAAGTTTGGCTCGGAAAAAGTTGCAACTACATTACAGATACCAGATGGTGCACTTGTCAGAAACTTGAAACTTACCTCCAAAGTATCTTTGTGTTCCTTTGTCTTTGCATCAATAAGCTCAATAATGACAGGTTTCCCATCTTTTGCCGGAGTGATCTATGACAAAAGCCAGAAAATAATTAGTAGAACTGAATCTTTTATCTCACTCCCAAGCACAAAATATGTAAAGTAATTGGGACCAGAAAACACCTTCTTAGCAAAGACGCCAGTGTGGTAATCAATTTTCCTTGGATTTAGGAGAACTCTCTGGGCCAACTTCCCTATCTCAGGATCAAAACCAGGCATAAGTTGATCTAGAGCTTCAACAAAAGTAACCTGTGTAATAAATTCACAACTAGCTTTGTTGTTACTGCATGAGAAAAAAATTATAAATTCTGCATATGAAATCGAAAAGTAGGAATCTCCATTAGACAAATACAATCTAAAATATTGATACGGCAATGTGAGGGAATTACAAACATGAATGTTAAGCATCTAATATGACTTGGCAACTTATATGATACATTAGTGGAAGCATAGAAAGAGAAGGAAACTGAGCATAGAACGTGAATGTCTACAAATCAGATGCATCCCGATGTTTTCACTCCAGAAAGGATAAAAAATAACAGAAGGAAAATAGAGGTATGTATGATAAATAAGAATCACTACAAAGAAGTCTCCTTGCCAAGGAAAAGAATTTTGACATCAGCAACCGGATTCTCTTTCAAATGCCTCCCAATGGAATACTTCTGAGTTCTTAGTCTGTTTGCAGTGGTGACTTTGCAATCTTTTTATAGACTTAATGGTGGCTTTTCACCCATGATCTTGCTTGTTTAGTGCAGCATCAAATCTGACTGTTAGATCACGCACAATCGTAACTCTACTGTCCAGATCGCAACCATTGGCTAGAGTAAGACCCTGGTTTGCCCCGTAACTGTTATTATACCGTTGGATCGTGATCAATCTGAACTTCACACTTGGATTCAACTGTATCTCTATATATATATATATATATATATATATATATATATATATATATATATATATATATATATATATATATATATATATATATATTTTTTTTTTTATTTTTTTTATTTTTTTTTTTTTTTTTTTTTTTTGGAAAGTATATCTCTAAATATTCTATCCCAAAGATTAAGGGGCCGTTTGGATACACGGATTTTAGAATCCAGGTTTTTAGTTTGAAAACAGTGTAAAAGAGGGTTAGAGACAAGAGAAGAAGAGGACCAGCCGTCGTTTTTAACTCATTTTTGACTTCTCTCCCTTCTTTCCATCAGCAAGAGAGTACCAGATCCTCCCATATTTCAAGGTTTTAGAAATCATAGGATGTAGGAGAGATTTTTAAAACCTGATTTTCTTGCTTAAAATCCAAGAAACGCTGCCAGGACAACATCCAGCGGCTTGATTCATACCCTCTTTTACACTGTTTTCAAACTAAAAACCTGAATTCTAAAATTCGCATATCCAAACGGCCCCTAAACGATTGTTGTGATTTCCAACATATTCTTGATTTCAGAGAGTTCTGAAAAAATGCAAATGCTTCGATGGATGTTGTTTAACCTCACTACTGCAATAATAGGAAAGGAAATGCCGACTGTTGAGACTTGACACAAGCATCAACTTCTTTGTAACAAGTGTAAGACTACATGCATATCTTTTAATACAAGAGGAAACAAAAAAGCACTGATCAGAATTGAATGAGTGAAGGGTGCCCCAATTTTTAAAAATAATTTACAAACTGCTAACCCAAAATCAACATGAGGAACTTGAATGTACCTGTACAAAAAAAAAGATAGATGCACCGATGCTTCCAGAACTAACAATAGGATAACAAGGTGGTGAAACAAGAAGGTTGATCCTAATTATTACTAGACCAAACTCAGAAACAAACGGCGAGCAATTATTCACATAAAATGCACGAAAGATGACATAGGAGAGTATGCACCTCACTGCCGAGCGCTGTGTACACATCACTGAATTCAAGGCCAATATAACCACTTCCTATAATAGATATCCATTCTGGAACAAATTCCAGCTTGAGAGCATGATCACTAGTGATTACAGTTTTCCCTGCATGTAAGAACCAAAAGTTATCAGTCACCCTGTTGGCATCAATACAAAAAAAAAATTAATATAAAAAATCAAGTCAATCTTAATTTCTGAGTTTCTCAGTGACACCTAAGAATTGGGTGTATCAAAGTGATTTTCCAGGAAAGAAGTGAGGTACAGTATCTAATGGACAGCATGAGACTTCGAAAATATGGCTACACAAATTTTACGCCTACCAACAGTTAACTAGTGCTTACAATTAAAAAAAAAAGAAAAAACAGTTAACTACTGCTGAAACTTAGAATATTCCAAAATCTATGTGAAAGATCACTGTTCAATTCGTAACAGAATTTTTTTTTCTTTTGAATGGTTATTCGTAACAAAATATTATGCTTGAACCAGTATGATAGTCTTATATTTTGCAAACTCCAAGATCAAGCAGGAAAGGTTCATAATTCATAAGGCATAAACCACGAAAGAGAAGTCTGATAAAGCCATAAGTTTAAGTACAATGTAACGATAGTAACTAATCTGTGTACTAATAATAAGAGAAACAGTGGAGGGGAAAAGTAATTAAAAAAGAATATCTTATCAGCTAATTATCAGAAAGACCAAACCAATGAAAAGATGATCAGTTTTCAGTTCATTACCATAAATAGAATATGCCAGCAGCTTATGAACAGAAAGAAAATGAGCTGTTCATCAATACCCTTGGTTAGAACTGTAAAACAATAAAAAAAAAATTTTTACCTTAGAACTGTAAAACAATAATATCCTTTGAAGCAATAGAATAAGGTACTCCACAGCATTATGTGCTGCATTCCCCTGTTTATTTCCAGCTCCTATTCAGGATTATATGGTTTTATTCTAAATTGCATACTACCATTGCTACTCATTTATTCACAAGCATATGCATATGATTCTCTCTCCTTCTATGATGGAACTTCCTTGTTGCTCCCATTTTTTAAATTCCGTGTCTTCGAATGAAAACTCAGAAAGATCTCTATCAATATTTCTGACACTCGGCCAATAAGGTGGTAGATAGCCTTGCTAGAGAAGACGTATCTAAAGAAGCTTGGGCTATGTTTGACTCTCTTCCTCCATGATCTTGTATTGTTTTTCTAGCTCCTACCTTCCCCTCTATCTTGTTTACAGTGGGGGCCACATTATTTGGGTGATCCAAACCATTCATTTTTAAGGCCCTCACATAGATAGGGTGTCCACAAAAAATCAGATCCATAGGATCATCCTAACCATTCGAACTGTGGAGGCAAAAAATGGACTAATTTGTGAAGGTTTAAAGACATCCATTTTACCTCCACAAATCGTAGGGTTGGGATGATCCTATGGATCTGATTTTTTGTAGACACCCTATCTATGTGAGGGCCTTTAAAATGGATGGCTTGGATCACCCAAACAGTGTGGGCCCCCACTGTATTTTAAGCTAGTGTGTAGAGAACTCTCTACACATATGTGTAGGAACCGTTTTCTCTATCTATATATATATATATTTCTGATATTTGAGTCACCACATTTGATTCCAAGCAGCATGCACAACCATGCCAAAAGAAAAGGCTTAATTCCAAAGAGTAGATGCGGTACTAGTAAGATTAAAATATCATCCCATTGATCTCCTATTAAGATTTCACATCTCTTCCATAGATATGCAGCCGCACCATCAAGGTGAAGGCAATTATCAGTTTTATTTAATGTCATAGAGGGGGAAACTATGTAAATCCTCAAAGATGAGCACTACGTAAACAATTCTATAAATGATAAAATGGTATCTCTTAACCATTCAAAAAAAATAAAGATAAAATGGTATCTCCAATGGGTTCTGCTTTTTTATAATGCTGTTCAACATATTAAAAATTTGATTTCGATGAAAGAAATCAAAACTTACCATCAACTTCAATGCCATTAGGAACGAAGGGAACTGAACCAGTAGCAATTATTATGTCTTTTGCAGTTATTACTGTATCAGAGAAGCCAACTTTTCCATATTTCAACTTTTGCGGACCCTGAAATATATCCATAAATGAAATAGAAGTGAACCATAAAAAAATACAAAGATCCAATTTAAGCATTGTATTTCATTGACAATCACGGGAAAACCGTAATATGATACTTCAGCACTAAAAACTCAGACATTTTATAGCATATGCAACAGTAATAAGAAACAAGATCACTGTTTCGTGGCTGATTGAAGGAATGCAAAAAGTGTGATAAGAAATTTCAGCGCTAGCAAAAGGTGATATACAATAAAACACAGAGATGTTTTATACCAATTGCAACAGTAATAGGCCTAATTTCTATTAGTACAGAATAAAGAAACAAACATGATCTTTGTTATAGAATTGAGTAGAGGAACTTGAAAATAATATATTAACGCCAAAATAAGATAAATCCTGTAAAGTGGGCAATTAATATAATCTAAGTGAACACTTTCAAGTCTCTAATAGCGAGGATCTTCCAATCTCCAAGGACCCAGCTTCACCATTGATGCTCAGGAAATAACACTAGAGTAGGAGCCTTCGACCAAAGAGGCATCTGAGAGAGAAGCTTTGAAAATACAAAAAGCCTAAAAGTAAAGCATGTGCTTCTGCCTCGTTAGAACCCTTAATGTCAATCAGATCAGAGAATGCTTTTACAACCTCTCCATAAATGCCATCACGCCCTAGAATGCCTTCGGAGCTACCGTCAAAATTTAGCTTAGGTAATTAGTTTCTGTTGTAGTGGTGGGGGTGTGCATCAGATCAGCACTTTATTTTGATTGTTTCACTCCAAGAAATACCTTTCCAATGACAGTAAATCTCCCCCACCAACAAGCCCAAAACCTCCCTCCAATCACGCATTGGATGGTAGAAAGTTTAATGTCATGAGCCATCTGCCAAGAAGAGATCTCCTCGTAAAGATCCACTGTTTTCATTCCATAACCCCACACATTACACAACCGCATTCAAGGTGAACTACCAAAGGGTTTTACCTCTTTTCCCTCAAAAGCGGGGATACATACCTGCAAAGAGAAGTAACATAGTCACTAAAAATGCCCAAGACCCTTGAGAGTATGAGAATGGGGCCAAACTTTGGTGGCCACTTTTACAATGGATAAAGAGGTGATTGGCTAACTCCTTCGCTTCCCTACGAAAAAATTAAATGTCTGCATTTTGGGTACATCATAAGTATTAATCTTTACTCGCTATCAAACAAAATGAATCATACCAAATAATAGAAGGCTTGGAGCTCGGCCCAATCTCATTGACCAGCAGACGAAGAGGACTTGTCTGAGAGCATGTCATTGGGATCCCAAAAAAAAAGACATATAAACAGATTCTAACTCAACAATCATTTTTTTATAATATTCTAACTCAACAATCATAAACCTAACACAATCTTTTTCAACTTCCTTGAGATCATTTCTGAATGCCAAATCCCCATCCCCATCACCACTCCCTAATATATTTATTTTATGGACAACCAACCTAAAAAGAGTCGCGGATAAGTATCGCACAGCATAATCTTAAATAACCAAATATCCTCCCTCTTTCCCACCTTAAACCTAATTCCCTTGTTGATATTTTCAAGGACCTAGACCACGGACCGCCATGCTTCCAAACCAAATCTCAACAATGCTCCTTGGTAACCCTTCGCTTGATCTTCTAGTCCAAAGACAATCTACAAAGAAACTTATTGTCAAGTGAAATTCAGGAATGTACACTGCCTCTTTTTCAAGAATACTTTTTCCAAAGTTTCCAACAAATAAGATTCTTAGAAAGCTCCATAAAGGCTTGCATTGGTGCCACAAGAGAGAAAAAAGGCAGAAACAATGGAATCATTTCTGAAGTTTTTCCTCTATGATTATGAATTTGAAAATATCAACCCAGAAACAAAATTACCTCCAATCTTGGAAAAAATTTCAACCGTCAAACAATATTAAACTACAAGTACAATTCTATCAAATAGGAAAGGCTTTTGCACCCCCTTGGATCAGTAACAGCTTAAATATCATACAATTCAGGAAAAAAAATAATCAGCTCAAATATCATAATATGTTGCCCCCTTTGAATAAAAGAAGGATGAATGGAATTATAAAAATCTAGGGCACAGGATTCAGATGGCAATTAAACAACAAGCACAATTCTATCAAAATAGGAAATGTTTTTACACCCTTGGACCAGTAAAAGCTCAAATATCATAAATATGTTGCGTCCTTTGAATATAAGAACTAAGAAGGATGAATGGAATTATAGAAATCCAGTGCAAAGGATTCAGATGGAAACTTCTATGACTTACCAAAATTGTGCCAACACCTGTCAATATGTCTACGCCCATTGATTTCATTGAATTGGTTAGATTACTACAGATTTTTGAAGCTAAATTATTTGCATGATCAGCAACACCCTGCCCTTTCATACCCAGAAGCCGCAACCTATCGTCCAAAGCATCAGATACCAAAGCAAGATGTTGCATGTTAAACAATAATGCAGGGCAATAAAACTCTAAGCAATACATAATAAACCCATGTGTAAGAGTCGATAGATAAATGAAAAAGGCTGCAATAAATGAAAACAACAGTCATTTGACTGTTAATTGACTTTATAGACTGCAAGTATGATTAAAAAAGAAAGCACGCCAACAATGAGAATTCCCATCCATCCAGGCTAGAGTTCTTTCCATCTATAACATCAAAATTATTGAGGAATATGACAAGAAATAAACTGAAATGGGACACTGAATATATCAAAAAGAGAAGCAGTGAGAAAGAACTTTGGAAGATATACGATCAAATCTAGATTATTATTTAGCATTCATGAACATTCCATAGATCTAGATATGATCATAACATGTTTGCTGGAGGAGATCTCTCCAACTTATTCATTTCTCTCCAACTCTTTCTCTCAACAATGTTTATTGGACATAGTATGATTTCTAGACTACAAATGCAGTAGATAATTTACCACACAAAGGGCGGCCCAGTGCATGAGGCTCCCGCCATTGCGGGGTCTAGGGAGGGCTAAATGTACGCAGCCTTACCCCTGCATTGCAGAGAGGCTGTTTCCATGAGTCAAAGATGTGACCACCAGATCAGCTAAATTAATTACAACTTGACGATAACAGAACCAATTCGACTGGGAGTGACAGAAAGTTAGGGAGAGGGAGTACAGGTAAGCTACCCCTTGCAGAACCCATATTTTATCAATACACAAGATATCTCAAGCATTACCTACAACCAAGTCCGATGTAGTATACAAAAGAAAAACATTTTTCAGAGAAATAGCTTCTGTATCATAGATTTCTGCATACATCGTGTTATCTTCTGTAGTTGGAGCTTCTAGGGACATTATGATTAAAGAGAGCATAAGTGCACCATTACCTGTAAACCCAAAGCCTTCAAGTGATGCTCGTTCTGAAGCTCTCGCATCCGACCGCTGACAGCAAGAAGAGCTTTAGAAGGAACACAACCTCTATTTACGCATGTTCCTCCAACCACATCCCCCTCGATGATGGCAGTTTTCAGACCCTTTGACCAACATGTTTGTCATTCTTTTGTCTTGTTCTTCTTTCTCATACACATTTCAACTCCCATAAAGATAGGCAACAAAAACCTCCTACCAACATTGCACTCAGGAAAAAATCCATCAGACAATTTGCTAGAGGGCAAAAGAACAGTTAAGTAGAAAAATAAGGCCAACATAAAAGAGCCTACATGCATACTGGAAAGAAATAACACTTCTCAAAATATTAAGCACATCGAAATATACCTACAAAGAAGTGTTGCTATATTTGCTATCTGGAAAATGCTAAAATGAAAATCACTTTCACGCTCATTCCTAAAAGACACTTATTGGGCCCCACTTATGCCTAATTTATGAGATCAGATCAGATCAGATCAGTTGATCCAAACCGTGACCATAAATCTGGACAAATGACATCTTGATCAGATGATCCTAGGCTTCTGATCCCTAAAACATCAGATGTGGCATGAAAATGGAGAACTTAGATATGCAGCAACACACAAGGTTGATTTAAACTTAAAAGAAAAAAATCAATTTCAGTTAAAGAAAATTTTAACACATTAGGTACAAACAGCCCAAAAAGGTGAAATCAACTTTAGCATTTTCATTTTTCCCAAAAAAAAAAAAAAATTCGGAGGGCCAATATTTTTTTTCTCCTATAAACATGGGTAATTATTGGGAATAAGTATTTAAAGTATACTAATGTTTTTTGGGTGGTAAATATTCATTGTTGGGAAAACAAAAGTGTGGCAAGTCATAATATGGGATCCAAGTCAATGTGAGAAAATGTAGCATGTTATCACATATTTGGCAAGTAAGATGTTTGCAACCCAATCCTAAATGCACATGTTGTGGGGACAAGTGCATGGCTACATGGAGGGTCCTACTTTGGCAGGTCACAGGTGCTTCACATGTTTTGGAGCTAATGTAAAAGCCCAGGATGATAACTAATCGAGGTGCAGTGCACTTTTTGAAGCAAAGACATAAAAGGTCCTTCCCCATGGTGAATCTCTATTTGTTAAAAACATAGGGATTCTTGTCCGATTTTTCAGACCAATTGAAGTTGCAAATCTGTAGAAATTCACAAAGAAAGGTACAGTTAAAAACTCCGATTTTTCAATTCATCATAAAACTACAAAAAGAAAAAAAAAAACTTTTCTAGTGACAACTTGTTTGAGTAATATAATATATAGATGAATGTACTGGTCTTTGGCTAACTCGAACCACCTTTGGTGCTATCTGAACCCAAATTTTGATACTATTGTGAAATCAGAAAAAAGAATAAAATTTAAGAAGTATCCAATTGACGAAAAACCCATTTTGAAAATCTGATTGTTGAAGGATGAAGGAAGAACGGCTGAGTCATGCCACTTGGTCACTCTTGTTAAAAATCGTATTCACCCCCTTCAGTGCAACCGGATCTGCAAATCGACGCTCCAAGATAAAACAACCACATAGGCTCCCGTAGACGTGCACTCGCTTACCAGTCCACTTCGAATCACCTTAGAATTATGCTAAGAGACGGGAATGGAAGATGGAGGATATGGAACAAAGCTCAAGGAGAAAACTCGTTTTATTTTTCTGTAAAACAATGTTTTTTTCTGTATATTCTGTATAAAACTAGTCCCTTTGGACGGTGAAACTCTTCTCTCTTTATACAAAAAGAGACACCCCTTCGAAGAGAAAACCCCCTCTTCAACAGTCACTTCTTGTGACTATTTGGAGGAGATGAAATGGTTCAAAATGGTTACATAATTAAAAGACATAATTAAAAACTATTTAGAAACTTAACCAAAATAAATGCACCAATTTAGATGGAGAATAAAAATAAATAAATTTGACAATAATAAGATATTTTTATTTAACCCATATCCGGACGCAGACCTCAACCTTGAACCACGGCCCCGGCCCGGCCCGCGAGTGTGTGTTTTATGAACTTTGGTTCATGTAAAACTGGGTCACCCAACAAATTCCAATGCCCCCTGAAAGGCCCAAGCCTTCGTCTCCATACTACCTCATATAAGGAGGTGAAAGTTTCTTCAACTTTCCAATATGGGAGTAAAAAACATACATTGCGGTTCAAACCTACTCACACACCACACTAGGTTTTGGGTTCAAGTCTCAAGACAACATAAAGGAGAAGAGATTTGAAAAGCAGTGGGAGATTGTTTATTTTGAATCTTCCCTCCAAAATTTTGAGTTTGTCTTTCAAAATTTGAGTTCAAAATTCAAAAAATCCCCCCTATAAGAATCGAAATACTGTAAAAATTAAAAATTAAAGTGTTTGAGCACATTAGAACAATAGAATGAATTCATACTGGTATATTTTGGACTTCAACCGATATTTAGGATTAGCAGATTACTTTACCGAGTACGGGTGTAGTCAAACTCCTTCAACCTTTCCTTTTAGGTGTAACTAACTAGCCTGTCACCCACACTCTAACTTCGAATCCTTAGTGATTCTTTCTTATTTTTGGAATATTTTGGCCTTGTCTCCCCATCTTGGTTTCATGAATGTTCTAGAGAATCGCCCATAAATTCTCATAGAAAGCAGCCTCACCTCCACATTCACTTAGGTAAGTCATCAAGTATGCACTGCAAGTAACATACTATCCATTTCAGGTTATAAACTGGTTAAGAGTTTAAAACTCATCCTCCTGCATTTTGCAGTGAACACTATCTTCCATCTTTTTACATCTAGGAGTAAGGATAATTGATAGAGTTAACAAATCATCCAGTGCCCTGTTAGTACCTATTAAACATAATTTCAGGGATCTCCTTTCACATAGGTTGGGTGTCCATCACTAATGATTTCTGCCACGAGCTTCAACCCCATCCCTTATGATGCCTCAGAAACCACCTTGTTAATTTGTAGCTTTGTTAGATGACCATTCAAATTCCTCTCTGACCTTACAAAGTCAGGTGTTATCGTCCCCTTACTTAAATATTGTTTTACCAAATTATGTCTCAAGCGTATATGCCTCATTTTGCTATTATAGGTCTTACTTTTGGCCTTGGCTAAAGCAGCTTGGCAATCACAGTGTAGAGAGACTGGAGGAACTGGCCTTGGCCATAAAGGCACATCTGCTAGTAAATTCTTGAGCCATTCTGCTTCGACTCCTGATAGAGCTAAGGCTATAAATTCTGCTTCCGGAACATGTACTACAAGTTTTTTTAACCGATTTCCAAGAAATCGCACCATGGCCTAAGGTGAAGACATATCCATTGGCTGACACATGATTCCTTGAATTAGAAATCCAATTAGCATCACCATAGCCATATAGCAAGATACCCTTTAAAGTGTAGCCCGTAGTTTATTGTACCTTTTAAGTAACTTAAAAGTCTAGTCAAAGCATGTTAGTGTTCATATCCTGGTGTGTGTTGACTTAGTTTACCAACAACAAGGACAATGTGAGATACTCTCATTTTCAATTATGAGTGTAATTTGAATCTTGTGGGGGATTGTTAGAATTTTGAACTCAAAATGTTGAAATTTGAACTCAAAATTTTGTAGGAAAGATTCAACATAAAGAATCTCTCTTTGCTTTTCAAATCGCTTGTTTTTTATATTGTCTTAAGACTTTAACCCAAAATCTAGTATGATGCGTGAGTGGGTTTGAACTCCAATGCATTATTTTTTAGTCACACATTGGAAAGTTGAAGAGAATTTCACCTCCTTATAAGAGGTAGTGTAGATAGAAAGGCTTGGACCTTCCAAGGGGCATTAGAATTTGTTGAGTGACCCAATTTTACATGAACCAAAGTTCATAAACACGTGAGCGAGCCGGGCCAAGTCGTGGCAGTGGCCCGTGGTCCGAGGTCCGGGTTAGGGTTAGATAAAAACATCTTTTTATTGCCAAAAATGATTTTTATTCTCCATCTAAATTGTTGTATTTATTTTGATTAATTCCCTAAACGGTTTTCTAATTACGCCATTTAATTTTGTTGCCATTTTTGAACCGTTTCATCTTCCCCAAACAGCCACAAGTGACAGTTAGAGAGGGCATCCATTCCTCTTCAAGGAGTGTGTTCTGTCTATAAAGACAGAATTGTTCTTCACCCATTGTACACTGTTTTTTACAGGAAAACATGTTGGTTTACAGAAAATACAGATTTCTCTCTTTGTGCATTTACGCTCTGTTCCTCCATCTTCCCTTTCCATGCCTATAACACAATTCTAAAGTGATTCGAAGTGGACCAGTAAGCCGGTGCACGTCTACTAGAGCCTGTTAGGGCTGTTTTATCTTGGAGCGTATATTCGTGGATCGGGGGTGAATACAATTCTTAAGGAGAGTGACCAAGTGGCACAACTCAACCGTTCTTCTTTCCACCTCAACAATCGGATTTTGCACCGGGTTTTATCTTCAAATCGATAAGTACAATATGCCTTCTTCAATTATATTCTTATTCTGAATTTCCAACAGTATCAGAATTTAGGTTCGGATAGCACCAAAGTTTGGTTCGAGTTATCAAATGTGAGCTCCAGTAGCACCAAAGTTCGGTTCAAGTTAGCCAAATATCAATTCATTCATCTCTATATCATATATTATCTTCCAACAAAAATTCACTTCAATTCAACTAGAGTTTCAGTAAAACCGAAAGATAAAAGCTAACAAGGTTAAATTCCAAATTGAATCAACCCATACCAGAACTCCAAACTCAATTCCAATTCAACTTAAATTCAAAAACAACAGTTCCATCCAACACAAATGACATACCTTCTCAACAGCATGAATGGCAGCTCCATGACCACCGACGCCAGCACCGATGATGACAAGATCGTAATCGAATCCCTTCGCAACGCCTCCATGATCCGACAACGAAGCTGACAACTTCTTCGAGAAAGTTCGCCTCGGTAGCACGATCCGAGTCGAATCAGAACGATTCAAGAAGGGGAATGGTAACGCCTCTTTTCTTAGGCCGCAGAAGTGAAGATCTGAGGGGTTGAGGAGATTGAAGGAGGAGAATTCGGGAGCGCGATCAGATCTGGAGATGGAGGAGAAATGAGAAGAGAAGGAGAGAGCGATGGAGGCCTCCATTTTTTTTATGGAAATCGAGAGTTTTGTGAGGGAGGAGAAATGGTGAGAGAAGAAGATGGTGAGAGAGGGATTAAATCAGGGGATTTGAGGAAATGTAAGCCTCGACAGTTCCGTTGGAATGGCGAAGATATCGAAGTGCGACACATAAACTACTCTCTCTCGATCTCGATCTTCATCTGTATTTGTTGCTATTTAACGGGCGGGGGGGGGGGGGGGAAGCCAACCGGATTTAATTTGGGGTTGGGTTAGGGTTGAGGCTTTTGCAACCGAACCCAAGTACTTGATCCGAACCGCACCTCTGTCCTCTAATTTTATATTGATTTTCTTTAGGTTAATGTATTTTTATGTTTGGGCCTAGGGGAACCCAACCCGACTCAACTTGACCTGATTTCGGGTTAGATGAGTTGGGTTACGGTTGAGAGATTTAGAAGCAAGTTGGGTTAGGGTTGACCATCCTCAGCCCGAGGCTCAGGTTGGGTTGGGTTAGGGTTGAGGGAATGCTATCTCGAGTTGGGTTAGAGTTGGCCTCAACCCGATTCACCCGATTCAACCTGGCCTGAGTTGCACCCTATTGGAATGACCTGAGTTGCACCCCTAATGGAATGGCTTCGATCTAGCCCATTCCAAACCCCATAATAGAACATGCTATTCATATCTCCTTCTTCAAACTTGGCAAGTTGCCAAGTGTGCAACAAGCAAGACAAAGAAAATTGTTAAAGGTCATTAGATGTGCCCCCACTTCTTATTGAAGAGGGTTTTAGCCATTACGAGGCCACCTAAATGAAAGCATTCTAATATTCTCCCAGCTTGCTTGCATAGTTGCATAGGTCTAAAATTTAAAACCTCATATGAATAGCACACAATAGTGTGATCAGTCAAGATCTAAACTCTCATTATCATTTTGTTTTTGTGAAGCTAATAACAACAGATCATGACCTCATAATTAGCATCCTCACCAACATGAATATAGAAAGACAAACAGTCCCCTTAATGCCTTTTACCCATACTCTTTTCTTGGGGGCTAGGTAAGTTGGGATTGAACCTCTAACCTCCAAGTTGAAGAACAAAGCCTTTACTGTTGAGCTAGATGCTCAATCTGGTTTTACCCATACTCTCCTTACAAACATTCATTTATGTGAACAAAATAACAATAGAGGCAAATAATATAAATATCAGAATCAATCAAATTTTAATGTGATCATGATGCAAATGTCCTGATGGTATGGAAATTCCCACCATCTAAAGCCAACGATTAATCCATCAATCCTTATGCACACAATATGCTTCTTAAAGAGCTTACTTGGTAAGCTTTTAGACATAAAATTTGCTAACATAATGACTCACTGCGAAAACAACAATTGGACATAAGAGGCAAAATAAAGGCAGTTTACAAATTAGTAGGAGTGTAAGTTGGGTCAATTTTTAGGAATTCGGTTTGAACTTTCACAAAAAAATTGGGTCGGATCCAGGTTGATTATAATTCCTTTTTTTTTTCTTTTTTAACAAAAGCTCGACCTGACCCGACTCTAGTTGCACCCTTACAAATTATATATCATAAAATCTCCAGGCAACCTATTGTTGGTTCCAAATCTTATCAATCAGCCAGCAACCGTAGGCTATGGACCGCTCCATGGATAGCTATACCTTATGTCGAACAACCCCAGTAGACTAAGGGGCTGTTTGGATAAGCAGATTTTAGAATCTCGGATTTCCTTAAAATCCTGGATGGGAGACGAGAGAAAGAGACCGTCTGTTGTTTTCTGATTTCTCGCCCTTCTTTTCGTCGAGCGAGAGAGTAGGAGATCGTCTTGAGTTTTCAGGTTTTAGAAATCTCAGGATTGGGGACAGATTTCTAAAACCTGGATTTCTTACTTAAAATCATGGATAATGGATTGTAAAATTCATAATTGTACACCGCATTCAAATTAAAACTTGGATTCTAAACTCCACGTATCCAAACAGCCCAAAGATTTTTAGGTGCCAAAGGGACAATTATGTAAAAACAAGTCTCTAGACCTTATGGCTATGGACCTATCTTGATTGATCAAGGGTGTAGTAGTATCATCTGATCAAGGTGTTCTCAAACGTCATTTGGCCATAGAGATGAAGGGCCTAGTATCTCTTCCGATCAAGGTGCCATCAACGTCATTTGGCCGGGGAGATCACTGGTTTGAGTCACGTTACACGAAGAACAACCTACTTTCTCAGTTGTTCCCTTTACTTTGATTTTTTAATAAGTAGTGGATTAATTAGAATCTACTTCCCATGATCGACTAATTGTAATAATTAATAATATCTGCTTACAGATTTGTGATAAGAAATGGGTCTCATTTGTTTCATACTCTACGTGGCTGAGAGATCAACTGGGGCCTACTCTTATCTCCATCCGATATTTTATCTAACGGTGATAAGATGCATTCCGTGAGGAATATTACAACTGAATGAACCATATAATTTATAAGAGAAACACTTAATTAACATAGAACTCTTATTGATATTTACACCCTTAAATACATATTACATGAGCAAAAAAGAGGTAGAACAAACAAACACAAACCCATTTTTCCTCTCTAATGCTGAGGCCTTTTGACGATCAAAACTGGACACTTAACGTGTTGTGCACAATGATTGCTCACACTCCCCATTAGAGCCCTGCAACAGCATTATCAAAAGCAATGTGAGAAGTAAATTTTTAGAGTAAAGAGATGGGTGGTAAGATTAAATGAAATTAGAAAGGCTGGGATTCCAATTATCAGCTTCCCACAAAAACGAAATTAAAATAAAGCAAAAGGTTCTCCTGGTAAAATGGTATTTTCGTTATTTGGATGAAAATGGATACCTCTTAATGAAACCATAACCATGGCTTCCCATGACGAGAACATCAGCTCCAAGCTTCTCAGTCTTTTCACATATCACGTCTCTTGGATCTCCTTGCTCCACCTTCGTCTCCACCTTAACCTATTTTTAAAAAGAGGTGGATTTTCAAAACCTCATGGGCAAAAATGTCATTTGACTCATCAATTTATGGACACCCCCATGATGATCATTTATAGGGGGTGTTTGGGTCTGATTTAAAAATTCAAAGATAACTGGACTGAAAAGACTATTTTGTCCCTGCATTTTATTTTTTTAATTTCTAAGATACCAAACCTGCTAGGTACATATCCCTATGGCCCTATCTTTAAATTAGTATAATACAAGTGGGCCCTGGTGTGACTGATCATCCTGATTGAAATTGTAGAAGCCGAGGGGTGTTCCTATAAAAAACAAGGGGTACGATTATAATATAGACAAACTGAAAGAACTTACATTTTGAAGGTCCTTGCAGACCCTCTTTGCCTTCTCTAAAACAGACTCCGCCAAATCGTTGTTGTATTTATGCATGGTCGCCATAACGTCGGCTGAAAACAAATACCCTGCAAAATAAAACGAAATCACCAAAATACCCTTCTGAATACCTACGGAAATGACAAAAACATCCTCTTCATTTTTACTTTATTTACCTGCTCCATGACCTCCATCTAATGCCGGGTAAACCACGAGAGGCGGTTTGACATAGAGGAGGATGAGGGTATTTTGGGAATTTTTCGAAACCACATTCTTGAGACACCACGACAGGGCATTTATGCTCTCCTCGCCTTCGTCCACCGCGACTAAAATCCTACGCTCCTTTGCTTCCACGTCAGCCATCGGAATGCTTCGCCTGAAAACCGGAAATTTTCACCTGAAAACTGGAAAATGACCTCTTTGCAGGATTATACAGAGGTGGGTAGGTTTTTTATAGCTGGGTTTGGTTGGCGGTTCCTGGTTTTGGGGTCCCGTGGCTGTTACCGTGGTTTATGAAAGCTTGAAGCCCAAGAAAAAGTGTTAGGTCGTAAATTGAGTATTGTGTTGGGATCAACCATGGTCATGCATAAAATAACGGAAAGACCATCGAGATATGGGAAGCATTACTGTTGGGAAGGAGGGTGTTTTGGTACTTTTGGTAACGAGAGGATAAGGGAGGAGATGTCACAGTGGTATACAATGCCGCGGATTTCATAAACTATTATTTATTAGTCCATTTCAGTATTAGTCCCTTTAATTTTTCATTCAGGCCTCTTCATCTCATGTGGCTCAATCTTACGATGAGATCTCCATTTATAGTAGGACGTGGACCTACTAGGTTGCCCTATGATGGCCTATCTAATCAAGGGTCCTGATCGTCAATCATATGTGCCACATATGCACCGAGACATGATCGTTATTTTCAATTTATCCTCTTTCCAAAGCTCCAATGGGCCCACATTAGCCATGAGGCTTGTCATGTTGTTGATTTTTTCTTCAAAATTGTAAAGGGTTTTTTGCAAAAGAAGTCTTCTACTTTGTTTTATTTGCAAAAAAGAGTCTTCTTGTTCGATAATTTGCAAATAAAGTCGTAACGTTTGAGTGAATTTTGCAACTGTTTGAAAATGATTTGCAAATCTGTAATTTAGGATTCGAGAATACATTTTAATAAATAACCATTTTACTTGAGAAGACAGAAATCAACAGTAACTATTCTCCAAGAATCAATTGTAATAAAACAGAGAAATAGTTAGACCACTTATCGAGTTGAGGCACGAAGGATCTTCGCTGTCCTTAAGGCAAATCTCGCCCCCACTATGACGAATCAATAGTACAGATGGGCGTCTCGGCGTATGCCTCCAGGATACAACAACTCTTGCTCCAGGGGTGTGTACTCACGCAGCCTAGATGCCTAAGAACTCACTTATATGTGCCAAAAGCCTTTATCAGAAAGCTTGGGGGAAAAATATCAGAAAACCAAAGAAGAAGAAGAATTCGTCAAGGATATCTTTCTGTTTTCTCTAAAATCGATTTTATAGAAAAGCAATCGACATGTTAGGGTGAAACGTCGCACTCTTTTAGTGCGTGAGAGACGTTTCCCAAACGGTCACTAAACCACGATTAAGAAATCTCAAACGGTAAAAAGAGTTAAAACAAAATAAACTCTTGAACCATTAAAAGAAAAGGAGAAAAAATAAATAATAGAAAAAAGAAAAATCCTTAGGCCCACGCGCGTGGCCTGCCGAGTAGGCCCGGGCGGGGCGGAGCGCGTGTGTGGTAAGATCAAAAGCCCGCCGGACCCAAGTGGGCGATTCGTGCACGTAGGATCTCCATAACCTCTTGATCATTCACAAGGTTAAGAGAGTAAAAGTATATATATGGCCACTCTCATCCTCTCACACTTCCCATCTAGGACTAAAGTTTTCTCATGACTTTAGTCCTTTTGGAGGGAAGCCCAAGTAATTTGAATGAGACACCCAAAAGCATACATATAATGACTAAAAACACCCTATTGTAAGTTTGAATTACAAAAAGACTTTTTCACATAAAAAGTCAACACAAATATGGTCATGTCATCTGTTTTTTACCAAAATTCTCATAGTAGATTTCTTTACTCATAAAAAGACCAAAATGTCCTTGTATTTAAAAAGACAAACTACCATATGAAAAGACCAAAACTCCTTATGTATGTACTAGCATTATTATACATGAAAAGACAAAAATTACAAGCCCTACTCTATTCATGGGCTCGGCCGCTCGGGTGGAGATCGTGGGACCTACCCAATCAATGCATTCTTGGCCTATGCTATGCATAGGTGTAAACAAAATGAGTCCACCCTATCACAACAGAAGCTGTAAGATTATGAACCCCATGATGTACATGGGCTCTACCCCATAAAAGCATAAGGGAAATTGGTGGGCCCGACCTGATGCATGGGTTTGAGTTGACTAGGTGTGACCTGCCTTATCAAAACATATCCGTGAGCATCATGGGTATTTTGGTATTTATAAAAGATAAATTTCATCTTTTCAGATGTAAGGATATTTTGGGCTTGTTAAGAAAAAAAATAAAAAAAATCTACGATGGGTATTTTGGTCATAAATTAATGGCATGACCTGATTTGCAAAATCCACGCAAAAGTGATGACTCTATTTGCAAATTGTGAAACTAAAAGACTCTTTTTTGCAAATAAAGCAAAGTAGAAGACTTCATTTGCAAAAAAACCCAATTGTAAATATGGCTCATCTGATTTCTGTTGAAAAACATAAAGTACACAATGTTAGTAAAAAAAATTTGATGCAGCAAGATGAGGTACATACTATGTTGCTCTTTTTAAGGTGAATTTGCGTCTCCATAACTAATTTTTGTGCAGATTAGAGCGCAATCTCCCCAGGGTACAATTGCCCGACGCACCGTTGATCTCTATCAAACTGTATGATCGAAGAGATTCAAACCATCCACGGGAACACTCCGCCCAAAAAAATCGAGAAAGAAAAGGATGATAATAGTAATAGAAAACCAAAGAAAAATAGAGAGCTTTTCTTCTTCTTCTTCTTTTTTTTTGCATCACTGTTTCAATGCAAAATGGCGAGTTATTCTGCAAGCACACTGTATTTAGCCAATGATTGTACTTCTTGTCATGAGAGTGCTCTGTAGTAGCATTCCTTAGCCCTGCTTGGGTTGCCAGAAATCATTTCTGATTGGAAAAAAAAAATCCTGGAAAATTTTTTCTTACCATGATTTATAGGGAAAATGTTTTATTACAGTTAATTTAGAAGGATATTATGGTAAATTGAATGCCCCTCTAAATAAAAATAGGATATGGATTATTATGGACGGTTCATGTTTCTTTTCCCATGGGTAAAAAACAGCAGGAAATTTTAGAAATAATTTTTCTGTCCACACTTTTTCAGAAAATTCTTGCAATCCAATGTGCACAGTACATAATTTGATAGTGGCACTCCCTACTTTATTAACCACGGATTGGCTGTGGAGAGCATCTTCAGAATTATAAGAGCCTTCAAAAGTAGACTAAAAAGTGTAAATTAAAGATTGGTGTGCGAATTGAGTACAAAGGGAGTGATGATTTCAATACCCAACAAATGATATCCACACTCCCTGAATCATATCATAATGGACTATTAAATAATAATTTATGAAATCCGCGGCATTGTATACCTTGCCTCCAGACGGTGACATCACGTCTCCCTTATCCTCACACCAAAGCACCAAAAACACCCTTCTTTCCAACACTCCATCACTTACCTTACCTCAATGGTATTCACGTAATTTTACACATAATCATGGTTCAATCCTACTCAATATTTAATTTACAAGATAACCCACTATCCTTGACTTCCAGCTTTCAGAAACCGCGGTAAATACCAGGATTCCAAAACCAGAAACCGCTAATAAAACCCAGCTATAAAAACTTCATCACCTGTTTGTAATTGTAACCCTGCGAAGAAAATTCCATTCCAGTTTTCAGGTAAAGATTTCCGGTTTTCAGGCAAAGATTTATGGCTGACGTGGAAGCGAAGGAGCGTAGGATTTTAGTCGCGGTGGACGAAGGGGAGGAGAGCATGGATGCCCTATTGTGGTGTGTCAAAAATGTAATTTCGGAGGATTCCCAAGATACCCTCATCCTCCTCTACGTCAAACCGCCTCGCGTCGTCTACACAGCGTTAGATGGCACTGGTAAAAAAAATGAAATGAGGAGGGGTTTTTTTGTCATTTTGATGGGTGGTACGAACTCAAAAGGATATTTTGGTAATTTTGTTTTCTTTTGTAGGGTATTTGTTTTCTTCTGATATCTTAGCGACCATGGATAAATACAGCAATGATTTGGCGGAGTCTGTTTTGGAGAAGGCAAAGACGGTCTGCAAGGACCTCCAAAATGTAAGTTTTCTTTGGTTTTTGGAGGATGATTCTACCCCTATTTTTATAAGAACACCCCCATATATTGCCTGGCCCACTTATTTTCGAAGAATAGAGATAGGGCTGGCAGCGGGGCGGGGCCAGATGTTGGGGTCCCCTACTCCTTCCCCTCTCCGGGGAATTTCCCCCCTCCCCACTGCGGGAATTGTGGGGATTCCCCCCTCCCCTCCCCACGGGGAATATCTAATCCCCATCCCCGCCCCGCATCCTTCGGGGGCGATCACTTTACTTTCTCATTTTACTTTGTTAAATGTTAGGTTTAAAACTAAAGATTTGCTAAGGACAATCACTTCAGGCATGTTGCGGCTTGGCTGTTGCATGTGAGAGTAGCCACACAACCCACATAGGCTAAGATTTTGTCTTATTCATTTTATTAACCTGGGGACAATGGTGGTTGCTCTCAGATTCATTTAATTGATCACTTGTCCATAGCAGATCCCTAATTCCCAATCCCACTTGCCAAAAAGTATTGCACGTGCCATACCATAGGAAGATCCAAACCGTCCATTTGATGGGCACACCATACTACCATAGGCATAGGATGATCCAAACCTTCCACTTGATGGGCACATTGTAGGATGATCCAAACTGTCCATCTGATGGGCCACAACGTAAATAGGTTGTGGCCCAAAAATCATTTCCATAGGATAATCCCAACCCTCTGATCTATAGAGGAATTGCATATCTACCTTCTATAGATCGGAGGGTTGCAATCATCCTATGAAAATGATTTTTGGGCCGCAATCTATTTACGTTGTGGCCCATCAAATGGACGGTTTGGATGATCTATGGTGTGGCTTGTAAAGTACTTTTAAATTGTAGCCTATCAAATGGACGGTTTAGACCATCCTATGGCGTAGCCCATACATTACTCTTTGAAAAATAATGGACTATACAAGCGCACACCATAGAAAATCTCATCACTCATCATAGAGATGTTGCCTTTATTTGGGGGAGGGAGATTTTCAAAAAATTTAATGTTGCCTTACAGTGATGGTTCGAGGGAGAAATTTTAGGGATTTCTAAGGGTAATATACTAATATAATGAGGGACAATGCCCAATGGATTATGGGTAAAAGAAAACATAAAAAGCTATGTCATGGACAAAATTGTACTAATGGAAATTATGAAAGTTTTGGGAGAATCTTGTATATATGTTTTGATCCAAGGGATTTCTAGTAGTTTTCCCAAAAAAAAAAAAAACTTAAAAAAAATACAAGAAAAAAATGGCATTAATGCGGGGCGGGACGGGGCCAACTCCATCCCCTTCTCCTCCCCTTCCCCGCACCGGGGAATTTTTTAAATCGCCTTCCCGTTCCCCTTCCTCACTCAAATTGGGGAATCCCCTCCCCAAGCGGGGCAGGGCGGGGCGGATCCCCGCTTTTCCGGGTGAAATTGCCAGCCCTAAATAGAAGAGGTGCCTCAGCTTGTTTGGCTTGTAGGGACAAAATGGTCTTTTCAGTCCAGTGTCACTAAAATTTTGAATTACACCAAACTCCCATTATAGACCATTAGACCTGTCCATAATAAATTGATGATGTGGGTCCATCCAATTCATTAACAAATGTTTATTTGGGATTCTTGTCAAATGACTATTTTGTCCATGAGATTTTGAAAATCCACCTCTTTTTTAAAAATAGGTTAAGGTGGAGACGAAGGTGGAGCAAGGAGATCCAAGAGATGTGATATGTGCAATGACTCAGAAGCTCGGAGTTGACGTTCTTGTCATGGGAAGCCATGGTTATGGCTTTATTAAGAGGTAAAGCATTTTCATCCAAATAACGAAAATGCCATTTTACCATGAAAGCTGTGCGATGATATTTTCACCCCCTGCGGTACACATTCGCCCACCCTTGTAACGTGATTTGACGTCAAAAGGCTTAAAGTTGCCCACTGTTCACGTTTTAAGGGGGGCGAATTTTTACTGGAAGCGAGGAGAGGGGTGTGGGGATATCATCTCCCGGAGAACTTATTGCTCTGCATTTCTTATCGGAATTGATATATTCGCCCCTTTTTTACCTGGGACAGCCCCCTCTGGTGTAAACGAGCAGTCCCAAGTTAAAAAAAGGGCGAATATATTACTCCCCTTTTTTATTCGAAGCTGATAATAGTACTTGTTGTTTTAATATTGCCACCCATGTCTTTACTCATTGCTTTTCTAACGCTTTGTTTTTTTTTTTTGGCCTCATTTGATAATGCTATTGCAGGGCTTTACTGGGGAGCGTGAGTAATCATTGTGCACAGCACGTTAAGTGCCCTGTTTTGATCGTCAAAAGGCCCAAGCACTAGAGAGGAAACACACTCGTCTTGTTTGTACTACTTTGTTCATATATTGGGTGTAAATATCAATAAGAGAACTGGGTTGTTTTATTGTTTCTGTCGTAAATTATGTTGTCCATTCACTTCTAATATTCCACACGCAAAGTCTCTTTTGGAGATTCTTATCACCGTTAGATAAAATATGGGATGGTATAAGACGTAGGCCCCAGTTGATCTGTCTGCCGCTATGGCATAAAGGGGAATTGCTAGCGTCCATCACAAAAGGCTTTTCGCTGCTGGCTGGTCTGTCGCACGTCAAACCAGCCACATCAATGAACAGAGGCTTTTTGCGGCTGACGTGCGACAGACAAGCAGTGAAAAGCCTTTTGCGATGGACCTTAGCAAATCCCTACTAACAATAATCAGAGATTATTATTACTGGTGGTCCAGTTAATCCACCACTTATTAAAAATTCAAAGTAAGCAAGAATAAGTGATATTTTAACCGTTGATTCAAACGGTGGCCACAATTGGAACAATTGAGGCCATGGTTTGTGCCTCGTGGACACGAATAGATTCGGTTTGTGCTTCGTGTACACGACTAGTTTTGTTGATCTCTCGCCAAATGTTTAGAATGTAATACTTTTGTGGACCTGCGTAGAACATGTTTGCCGATTGTAGAGAATGTTTGATTATAGTAACGGGTAATCCCAGGTCGACTCATATAGTCATATACAGTTAATAAAATAAATGGGCTTATAATCTGTTGGCAAGACGAGGGGGCGAATATTCCACTTCCCATTCTAAATAGAAGAGATAACTCGCGAGTGCCAAAAAAGTGGGTGGGACACAATACCGAAACAAAACAGGGTGATATGGTAATTTGAGTAAGAAACATGGAGCGTTTAGCATTTCTACTTTCCTTATTCCACCCTTCGGACGCCATGCCCGACTTAAATTGAGTTTACCACTGTATTTTTATTTGAGAAAACTACTAGAAACAATTGCAAAAATAATAATTTCAAAAAGGATAATAATTGCATGTCTTACTTCACTTCTTTTTCCATATGAAACATCTCAAAAAAGACAAGAATTAATAGGTAATCCTCCTCTCCCCTCTCTCTCTCTCTCTCTCTCTCTCTCTCTCAAATTAGGAGAAGATTTCACTAATTCTTGGATGATTTACAATAGAGCTCAAGGTGTGCTTATATTGAGCGCATACATGATAAACATAGAAAGAGATCAAGCAGATTATGGAAAGAGATAATGATGGAATATTCTAATCTAATCTACTTACTAATTAAATCTAGCTGCCTATTCTAGTGGGTTGCCTCATTAACCAACTTGCCTAATCTCCCACAAGAAGATCTAACGGTGAGATCTACACCTAATCAGGGGCGACCGCACTTGTAAGGGAAGGGGGGCAATTGCCCCCCTTAATTTTTTGGGAAAGAACAAATATACCTTTATTGGTGAATGTCACCGAATGCAGAAAACAGATGAAAGGGCGCCTCATTGGTGAATGGCACCGAATCCATTTATTGTTCTTTGACTTATACAAGTTATAAATGCACATTGGTCCCGTTCCACCAGTGGGGTTTGCAAGAGAATTTAACATTCCACTTTTTGACGAATGATAGACTGAAGGGCACCCTTGCAAAAACCAGCTCCAAGGGCGCGCCCCCATTGGTCCAATCTTAAGAAAGTGATCAACTTTCTCACTTTCTTAAGATTGGACCAATGGAGGCGCCCTTGTAGCTGGTTTTTGTATGCCGCACTTCATTCTGCATTCCTCACTTGAATATGTTTTGTTCTCCGGAACAAGATTGAAATATATAGCCAAGGGCATTTTAGCCGAAGTGATGTTTACACCACTGGTGATGGAATATATAGAGGGTTTTTTTTGGAAACTATAATATTACTTTCATTTGTTTGGAGAAAAAAAATTACTATAATTTTTGCCCCCCTTGTGCAAAATTTCTGGCATCGCCCCTACACCTAATCCAACAGTGGCTCTCACATATTCTAACACTCTCTCTCGAACTCTCTCTCTCTCTATGAACTTGCATGATCCAAACATAATAATGCTCACGGTTTTTCCAAGGTTTACATGACATCCCAAATCCTGCCCCCAGCCGTAGACTTTACTTCCCTAAAGAATGCTTAAGCATCCAAATAGAGCCTATAATCTCTCCATCACTAGAGCAACATTAATCCTTTGAAAATCTCCCTCTCTCTCTCTCCCTTAAATAAAGGAAATTTGATGGGCACACCTTAGGATGATCCAAGCCATCCATTTGATGGGCCACAACATAAATAGATTGTGGCCCAAAAACCAGGCATTCATCTGCACCAAGTGTGTCTCTATTTCTGACAGAGAGGAAACCTCGTCGCGGCAAAGCTCTATGAGCCCAATAATAGCTGCTAGAGAAGTACGCATGTCATGACTAGTACAGGCAAAAGCAATGCTCTTATTCATGCTTTTTCTCTCTGCTTGTTGAGTTGCTTCCTTTTGTTTAATGAGCATTGCACATAGAAATACCTCTCTTCCTCCAGCTCTAATAATAAAGAGAGAAAAGAAGCTTTAAAAAATCACAATTGCAATCATCAATATCAGCATTACCATTGCCACCTTATTATGCCCATGAACAAGACTCACAAACCCCTCACGAGGGAACACCAATATGGATAACTGTGAATAAATGAAACAAGATCAAAGGTATAATTAGTATTATAAATTTCAGCCATAAACGATTGCAATTTTAAAAGTGCCTACAGAGGATGAGGTTAGGAACCCACATTCAGCTAACTAGGACTTCCACAGTTCCATGAGCCATGTAAGGCATAATTTCATGCAGGTATTGTGATGAAAATAGAATTATCATTTGAAAGTAATCCACATGCTTCTAATAATAACACTATATAAAGGCATATGTTATGTGGAAGGAAATGAAATGTACCACGGGAAACATACCGATTGAACTCCAACAATCTCAAGGGCAGCACAGTAAAATGCATATCTCATGCCCAAAATATTCACATCAGAAACAATCAACAAATTATCAGCAGAGTCTGAATAGTTAGCGAGAGTGAACAAAATTTCAGTGGCTGCTTCTTGAACCTCACTACTGTCGGAGTTCATCAACTGTAATGAAATTGTCCCATTATTAAGCACAACACTAGTATGTCGAAATCCAGTCTTTACAAGTACATGCCCATCTTTTGTAACTAAATACAACTCCCATCCGTGAGTATCTTTGCTTGACATCAAATTTCTAATAACTTTCACGGGAATCCCGAGCGAAAGCACTCCTCCTTGACCTCGGGGAAGAAAATCTTTCACCGGAGCTATGGAAATTAATAGAGGCTCTTGAGCTCTGCCCCATCCTAATCCCCATGAACTATACCCAGTTTTATTATTCAAAGCATCATAAAACCAACTTGAGCTCACACATATCTGTGGAACCGAATGAATTGCTTCCCCATATTGAATCCCTGTATCGTCATGTACTGGCTGAGTGTACCCATGGCATGCAGTAGAATTATTTGGACTATATCCAAATGAAGAATATGACATATTGGAAAACAATGAAAGAGTCTGATTTCCTTCTTTATAGTGTGAAAAGAACAAACCATCTTCACCAATATAAGAAATCTGCAATAAGTATGGAGCAGTTGAAAATGCCAGAAACATATGATGTGCTACCTGCAACATACAACAATCGAGAGAACTCTTATTTGTCAATATGCAACAAGACTTAGATCATGAGTTCAATAGATCAAGACCTACTTGGTTCTTAATAGTGAAAAATGATGATAGGCTACCAATGAGAGGTGAACTCAAAACCCTTGACAAATTAAATGCAAATGAATTGATTGGAGGTAATGATCTTGTTGGAGAATTGAGGGTACTGTTAGTGATAGAAAACAAAAACTTGTTGCTTCAAGGCGTGATATCACTTTCCTTGAGACAAGATTCACCCCCACCGATAGTGTGCAAAGGGGCCGAGATCCGCGAATTGCCTCCAAGATACAATGAAGCCTAGTCGGGAAGCCCTACTAATATTTGATGACGCCTCGCACCAGCGGAATCAAACCCGAAATGCCCTTCAGAAATTTCAAGCCTTAGAGAAATTTCCAGATACTGTTTCTGCAGAAGAACAATATCTAGAACAATAAAGCGCCACTATGGGACCTATAGCCCATTGCCCACGCCGCGCGCATGCGCGTGTGCGAACGGTGCGTTGCACCATCCCGCGGGTCCAACCATGGGTTCAACCCAATGTGCAAACAAACAAGGAATAGAAAAGTGTAATGCTTTATAAGCCCTTCTCTTTCCTTTCTTTCATTCGGTACGGGATTATCTTTTCAACTACACTTCTACATCCTTTTGTAAAAAGCAAATCTTTCTAAAAAAACATTTTCTTTTTCCCAAACGCTATTTAGAAAACATTTTCCAAAAACACTAAGTCATGACAAAATATAAGATTTTGAAAATCCAAAATCACAAACAGATCTTGCAATAACTTTGATATATGTGAGCAAATCCATGCGGGCATCATCACCGACCATAGAAACCACATTAGCAGCACGGTTGACTTGCTGAGCTGTAAAGCACCATGCAATGATCACTAGTGTTGGAAGCAGCAGTACTACTAATCCCTACATACATCTCGCATTTGCAAGGATGATGTCAATTTTTTTTTAATATACTCCCAAAAAATTTATTCCTTAAAAAATATCATTGTCCATTCATTCTTTAAAAAAATTACTTTTTCTTTTCCAGAAGAGACGTTGAGGGTGAGAAGACCAAATGAAACGGAGAGATAGAGAGAGACAGTGAGAAAATAGGATTATGCACCCCCCTTTTCACGTGAATTGGGGCAGACTTTAACTCTTTTTTTACGTTAAATGATGTGAACAGTGGGGTGGATAATCCTACAGGGGGTGAAAAAATGATAGTCCTAAAAAATGAACTTAAAGTCGAAAATGGTCACATGGCTTTACGCCCGTTTTACGACGAAAAAATCGGAGAAGATAAAACTAACTTAACTTTGAACTTTTTGCAATCCAAACCATACGAAATTGTTGTATTGGGCACTCGTGGGCCCACCAGATTAAGTGTAAAATGGTGGCCCTCACGTTTGCTATCATTGGGTATAAAATGGCGGGCCTTACCTCATCAAAATGTGAGGCGTAAAGAAAAGGTTGTCTGGTAAAAATTATCCTTGGAAAAAACACATTAATGGAAGTAAACATGGTTAGTATATGGAGGAATGATAGAATGAAGGGTGCACCCTTGCAAAAACCAGCTTCAAGGGCGCCGCCATTGGCTTTTTTCAGCAAAGTGCTTTTAAGATGGCACGAAAAAATATGGTAACTGCTTTGAGGATTATAAATTTAAAGGAGTCATAAATGCCTTTTGCTGAAATTGACCAATAAGAGCTCCCTTGAAGCTGGTTTTTGCAAGGGTGCCCTCCATTCTATCATTCTTCATTAAGGGTGTCAATTTTGGCTCGGGCTCGGAAGTTCGCTCGAGCTCGGCTCGAAAAAAGCTCGGCTCGAATCCTTAACTAGCCGAGCCGAGCCGGCTCGTTAAGCTTAACGAGCTGAGCCCGAGTTAGGCCAGGCTCGGCTCGGCTCGGCTCGTTAAGGCTCGTTAAGAATTTAATATATTTAAATATATATATATATATATATATATTAATATATACACTAAAAGGGTTGTCTAGGGAGTGAAAGGGGGAGGCAAAATATGTCACTTCTTTTTTGGAACCCCATTTGTTACTTGGACCACCCCCCTAGTGTAAAAAGAGTAGTAAAAAAACACTAGATAAGGCTGTCCAGGGAAGATGAGGGGTGTAAAATTAATATAATTTGAGCTCGATAAGGCTCGCAGGCTCGCGAGCCTGACCGAGCCGAGCCCGAGCCCACCTTTTGAGCTTAACAAGCTCGGCTCGGCTCGTTTACACCCCTATTCCTCACACAGAAAAACTACATAAAAGACAAGCATGTGCATTTAATATATTAAGGGAAGTGATATATCTGCCCCCTTTTGATTACGTGGCATTCAAGCCCATTGAATCCTTTTGACTGAAGTACATCATTGAATCCCTCTGAAGTGAAGTACATCAGCCCCTCTGCAGTCATTGATACACTGCTGCTGAGTGTCCCAAGTAATCAAAAGGGGCGGATATATCACTTCCCTTTGAATTAAGTGAAGGTTCTTTTGTCAGTTTCCTCCACCATCTCAAATATCTATACAAAACACCTTTAGATATGCATTAAATAGAAGATTAGAATGTTATATACGTAAAGAATACTATTATTTAAGAAAATATAACTTTTTTATTTAAATACAATGATGATGTACCTTCTCTTTTACTTAAAATGGGGAAGAGAAAGATGTAGAGTTTGACATGGAAAATAGGAAGTTGTAATGGCATACTTATATTTTACTCAACTCCATTTTTGGCTTGGATTGTGCCAAAATGAATAGAAAGAAGAAACATTCTGAGTGTTTGATTAGTCCTACCAATATCATTTGATTCCTTCGTGCTAAACTAAAACATACGTGTTGCCTCACATTAAGGGCATGTTTGGTTGGTATCAAAGCTCTTTTCAGTCCGGAAAGGCTTTCCCGGGAAACCTTTTTTCGTTTCTTTTACTTTTTGGGGAAATCTTTTTTTTTGTTTGGTACAACAAACATGAAAGAAAAGTTTTTCATAGAAAGATATTGATCTTGTTTGGAAGCATGTTGGCTGGAAAAGAGAAGATAGAGAAAAGGAAAATGGCAGTTTGTAAAGGGAATTTGGCATGTTGGATTCTACTTCTATGGTGTTGATTGTTTGTGGCCATGACAAAGACTGTGCCCCGATTGAAAGAACTTGAGGCTAGACACAACTGCAAGTTGGGATGCAGATTGTTCTAATCGTAATTCATAGCTAAGGAGTACTCCGCATAGATCATCAATGGTGATAGTGTCAGGCCGAGTGGTAACCTACTGAACAAAGACAGCGTCATATTCATTCCCTAGAAAAAAAAAAAAGGGCAGCCCAGTGCACGAGGCTCCCGCCATTGTGGGGTCTGGGGAGGGCTAGATATTCATTCCCTAGACCTCCAAGAATATAGAGCTCCAAGAATATAGAGAATGAGGCATGAATCAGATTCCTGCCAGGTATAAGCCATGGCTTTTGCATTTCATAGATAATATAGCTGCCGTGGAAAGTTTACCTTTCGTCAAAGTGTGCAAGTGGGATCTTAGTTGCATGATCCTTGCTTGCGAGCTTGATGTAAACAACTTCTCAGGCCTAGTTCAGACGTCCGTAGAAGTGGTGAGACCAACCTCTATGGAAGCAAATTCTCTTATAGAGAAGGGATCATACAGCTAAGAAGCTGGTCTGGACGAAGTCATAAGTGATCATCCCTCCGTGAGAGAAATTCCAGCGCTAGGGGGGTGAACAAGCAGATCATCTTCGGTACGGGGTGACTACGATCCAAGAATCCAAGCAGATTGTCATCACGCAGAATCACCAAGGATCATGATCGCCACAAGTGATAGAGCGCTTGAGTTTAATTGAAAGAAATGCTAAAAAGTTCAAAATTGCTGAAATGGGTGAGTGGGAAGAAGAGATGATGGTCCATGTGAATCAACAGAAGGTGAAAGAGAAGACAATAGGATTGTGGTCACAGAAGCTAACTGTATTGCCATTATGTACAAGATAGTCATTGTGTTTTTCATATTTTTCAGCCACTAAGAACCGAATCTTCCCAGTCATGCCCTCATAACTCCGTCTCCCACGCTTCCTACCCCTCTCAACACATTGTAAGTTGTGGTCCGACATCATTGTCATTGATGACTGAAGTAAAAATTTTCATCAAGGCCCATATAACTTTCTGGCTACCTGTCCTTAGGTTAGGATGAGTCATGCACATAAAGATTAGCCATTCAGTTCTTTGTACACCTAAAATGTTTCTGGTTGGGGTTGAGATTGGACATATGGAGATAATTTCTCCTAGTGTTTGCAAAACCCCTGAACACGAAATAACAAGAAAGATAACATGAAATAAAAAGAATGATCTACGACCTGTAAAGCGGGTGCTGGGTGCGAGTGTGTGTGCGGGTATGTGTTGGGGTGGGGGTGTCTCCGACCCTAAAACTCTTTGTTCTTGTCGAGAAGATGAAGCTTTATCATATAATGAACAGGTGAGTGGAGGCACAGATCATGTGGATGAAGAGGGAGAACAAGCTATGCTGGCTTGTTGAACTTCTTCACCATTAGACGTCCCAAACCCGAGCCAGCCTCTGCGCAGAATTTGTAATTCCCTTGCATCCCCACCATGGAAGTAGCATTTGTATAGAGATTGCAACCAGTTGTCTGGTGGAATCCACCAAGTATCGACCACCAAATAATCTCGCCAATGAGGATGACTCTATTCATCTGACCAGTTGCTTGGAATGAACAGTTAAAATAAGTAGGGCAAATTGTTCACAGTAAAGCTTCATCAAATGGCTTTTTAGGGCAGTGATAAATCGACCCCCTTATATCTTACATCCACCCCCATATAGGGCAGTGCTTAGAGAGAGAGAGAGAGGGGGTCGATTTATCACTGCCCTTTTTTAATGGTAACTGGGCCAAATGGCCGTGATCACCGAAACAAAAAGAGACAAGAAAACATGAAATACAAAAGGGCAATAAGGTGAAAGTGCAAGAGTTCAAATTACCCATATGCATGGATAGCATTGAAGAATAGCATGGGTAGGCACCCATTTTGCTGGTTTCCATAGGATCATTTATATACTTGCTACATGCAAAAATAAATTACGAGATGCTGAAATGTCTATAAATTATTGAGGAAGTGATGAGTACAATCCAACCATGAGAGCAACGTTGACATCAATTTAAAGAGATAACGGAGAACAAACTAATTGAGGTTTCAAGAATGCATGTCACCACATTCATAACCATCCCCATACCTTAACCACATTGCAGGAATTTTGTAATTGCCAAGGATCATTTCTTTTTATTTTCTCTGAACTAGATTGCAGAAACACTTCCTTTTCTGTCTTAGTACTCTAACTAAGAATAGAAATCTGGCAAGCATGTTATGAATGGCTCTGCTCTAATCTATGAGATAATTCCTACACCCAAAAAATGAACCTTAATTACTTAACCACTCAAACTTATCTCTGGGCTAAACTGCAACAGGAAATTCGTGTATGGATCTCTAAAGTTCATCCTGCAAACAGAGGCACGAGAGGAAGTGGATCAAAAACCAAGGATAAGCTACATCCTGTGGATTCAGTAAAATGGAATAATATAAAATGAAAGACGAGGGGGAAAAAGCATCATACGTGTTTATCATCATCAGCATCATCTAAATCTGATTCTGCATCATTATCGTCTGCACCAGTATCACCATCGTCTTCTGCATCCGCATCATCGTCCTTCTCATCCTGTGAGACACATTACAAGGATGAGAATCAAGATGGTTGGATAATGATGTTGAACTTCTAAACCTCTGAAAAATGATTAGA
Source organism: Tasmannia lanceolata (assembly GCF_043159265.1). NCBI lineage: Eukaryota > Viridiplantae > Streptophyta > Magnoliopsida > Canellales > Winteraceae > Tasmannia > Tasmannia lanceolata. The sequence continues at coordinate 9,904,076 of NW_027518696.1, read as the reverse complement.
GAAGTAGCCATTTAAGGATAAAAAATAATTGAGAAGCTTACATCTGAATCAACGGGATCAGCCTTAGCTTCCTGCCAAATGATCAGAATACAAAAGAGTTACAGAAATCTATCCATACGGTACGAAGAATCACACATGCACCAATTCTCACATGACCTCTTGGTTTCAAGCCTAACTAAAGATATGCCTATTGGATTTACGTATTAATGACTGGGAAATCATTGTCTACAGGGACCTTGAAAAGCATCTATGTTTTTTTAAAGGCAAAAAAAAAAGCAAAGTAACATTGCAAAGCGTCACTATTCAGAAAAAAACATTGCAAAGCATCTATATGTATTACGCTTCTTAGATACATACTGCTCAAGAAATCATCCAATGAAGATCTGTGATGAACCGGAAATAGTTGATATTCAAAAGCAAATTAGCATTGTCTCTCTTCCATTTTTTTATTAATGGCTTGTTTCTCACTTTCATAAAGAACCTTTTTTTACCTGATTGAAATTCGTGGGCAACAAAACCAAAAATAAGCTGGGTACTATCTGGTGGTTTGGCCTAGTGGTTCAATTATATTACGTGGTGTGGCCCCATGCTATGTGTCAGCCACAAACACAAAATTCAATAATCGAGTTTCGTCACGAGCATACCTCATCTTCTCTCTTTTTCTCTTCTTCATCAAATGCTGCCTTCTCAGCCTGCAAAATCCAAGATTTACAGATGAAATTACCAGTTGAAATCTATGAAAAGATAAAAACATGAAACAGGACACATACATCCTTGTGCTTTCCCCAAGTTTCTTCGGCCAGCTTCTTTGCATATTCCGGATCATCGCAAACTAGAACATTGTTAAACAGAGTTCCTGATTTTACCTGGCATGGGCATATTAAGGAATCAACATCTAGAGAAGATATGGACAATTATAAGAGTATAGCCAGATAGATTTACCTGCCACAACTCGATGGCTACATATTTCAAATTGGGGTAAACAAAAATATCTGGATCGTCCTTGAAATCTACAGCATTTAACCATAACCAGTTACATCTCAGGCAATACAGGAGAGACAGCTATAAAAGCATAAAGGGAAATGATTTCTGCGCTCCATTTGTCTGTCGTGTAGTATTTAAAGGGATGTCGGACGATATTACGGTTCTCAAAAGGCTCTTAAAGCCCTTTAAATGCTACACGACAAACAAGTGAGTGCATGTTTATCAAAACATTGGAGCGCTGAAATCATTTCCCAAGCATAAATAATCAATAATATAAGATGTAAATGCAGCACCACAAATAACCTGGATTGTCGATCATTGGTGTTTTCCATTTCCCCTTATAATTGGGGTTCTTTATTTGCTGTCAGCAGAAAAAAGGCAATCACTAAATTGCAGCAACTAAAACTCAATTAATTGTTCGGAATTGCCACTACAAGTTGCACACCTTTGGTTTCCATGGTCCTTTGTATTCAGGATTTGGGATGGTTGGGGCTGTCCATTCACCATCTTCTTCGTCATCCCAGTCTTCTGGCTGTAGCAACCACATATAATGATAAAAGGTAAAAGTTTGTTAACAGTGAAGAAATTTAAGCATCCCAGTCAAAAACTAGTTTGCTTCTAGATAACTATGTTTTATGATGGCTCAGTCACATTATAGGAAATAAAGTTCCAAACACATTACCTTTTTGGCTTCGGGGTCAGGTATCTCCTTGGGAAGGTCATCATAGCCCTTGGAATGCCCAAAAAACAAAAACAAAAAAGTCAGTCCCAGTAGCAAACTAGCAATAATGTGATTTTCAGAAGATAAAAGGCATTGAAATGGATTTTTAAAAAATTGAATGGTTGAAATGGATACAAAATATTCAGCAAGAAAAATATGTGCATAGAACATTCTGTTCTGCAGTTTTCTTTTTAATGTTAGTTCATTCCTATGATACAAAATATTCAGAAAGAAAAAGGTGCACATGGAACAGTCTTAGCAGCAGTTCATTCAGATGTTGTTGCTCAACAAGAGCATGAGTCTAACATCAAATTGAAACCACCTATAAGACAAACCGGCAACTATAAGATGTCAGCTTTAGGCATGGAAATAAAAAGATCACGTGGTGTTGTACGCACACAATTATAAATCAATAAATGATGTGAGACCAAAAAAAAATTGAACAAGTAATAATGGCATTTCAGGCAAAAAAAATGAACAAGTAATAATGGCATTTCAGGCAATCTATTCACTTTTGCCTTGTAGATCAATATTAACAATTGAATATCGTTATGTTTTCTAAAATCCCCATATATGCAAGGAGTTTCTCTTTCTAGTAAAAGTAGCAATGGCAAATGTAGTTTCCACTAGAGGCATTGTTTTCCTATTTTGTATGCGAATTTCAAGGGTAGATTCATGAGACACTGCCCGTGGATATTGGTCTTAAAAGGAACATAGGGGTCGTTGGTTGGCTTGTTAACGTACGCAATCCATTCACAAAATCCAAGATGAAAATCTATGGGTCTTCGTCTACACTTAAACCAATGAAACTAAATTGTTAACTAAAGGAATTTTCTAAATAAATCTCGTTTTTTCCAGACGGGGGGGGGGGGGGGGAGACCCTGACTCCATCCCTGTCCTAAAAGAAAACTCCAAACATAACGAGGACTTTCCCCACTAAATTTTTGTAATTCTTTATGGGGACCACTTTTATGAGATATTCACTTAAGTGAGTGAAGTGATTTTAGAGCAAAAAGACAAATGTACCCCTATGATTTAACTAACTCCCTGATTCTCGCGAAAGATGGTCCCCCATCAGTTTTCTTAGAGTAAAACCAGCAACTAGGGATTGCTATTGTGGAAATTCTAAATTCAACACAAGTTATTGACATGTTAGTATTTAACTTTTTTTCTTCATTCAAGACAGTGGCTTCCTGGGTGCTCAAACTCAGTATCTGTCATTAGTTGAGGTGGTTACATAACGATGGTCAAGCAGCAGCTGCAACTGCCATAAATGGAACATAATGTTTTTTAATGGGAAGATAATTAAATTGGAGAAAATACAGAAGCGATGGTAAGCACTCTGTTTATGAAAAAAATTACCTCTGGCTTCTTATCTTCAGGATCAGGAACATTTTCCCTGTCATCCCAATCTTCTGGCTGGAGATTAACACATAGATAGTCATAAAAGTTTAGGCCCACTGACAGAGTATGAAGCAAATGCAGAGAAATTTCATACAGGAATGCTTACCTTTTTGGCTTCGGGATCCTTGATTTGTTTTGGTGGGAGAATGTCCCAATCAGTATATATGCTCCCTGATTGCTTCTCCTCGTTGTCAACAAGGATGCTGTATGTAGCATCAGGTCGGACGATGAAAGTATAAACATGAGTCACCTGGTCAGTCTCACAAGGAACATCCTTCTTGATCAAGTGGTTCTTTCCATTGCGTGAAAGAATGGCATGGACTTTTTTGGTGGTGTACCCACATATGTCCGGTCCAAACATGATACTGCAGTTCCCCATGTGTAGACATTTACTAGGTAAGATCATCTAAGATGGAAAATGAAGCAAGAAAAAATGAGAAGAATACAGGCAAAAGAATTAATTACCTGTAAGGTGTCTCGCCCCCGAATTTTTTCTGATCAACTTCACCACTAAGCAACTTCATGTACCCGCCACCACAGTCAAGCTTTTGCTCGTGTTTAACTGAGAACTGAAAAACCAGTGTATCATCCTTATTACTGAACTCAGGGAACTCCGCCGAGATAGCATAGAACCTGTAGTCTTCACTGGTTTGGATGCCTATATTGAATCAGAAGTGAAGTCATCGACAAACAACCAGTTAAACACTTCAGAATGTTTCAAATATCGTGTGCCTCTATGCTAAATGAGATAAATGAAGTCATCGATCATCTATAGAACAAAAAATACAGGAATACAGCAAACTTTCAGTACCATTTTCAAAGTTATAGAAGGATTTTAATAGGGTAAAAGAGTACCTTTATCATTAGGGTCTCCGTTCCATTTACCAGAAGTGTAGTTCCATTCCCCAGCCATGTTTTCCTCTTTTTTCCAATCGGATTTCACCCACCGCTTTTCCCAACCATCTAC